>NW_008796178.1:1335703-1364436 GCF_000699145.1 Aptenodytes forsteri
CGCCATGCCGCCGGCTGTCAGATCGCCCTGATGCTGCGGGGCGGAGTGTCCCTCGTCCCTGCCCGGGCGCCTTCGCCTTCGGGCGGTGAGCCCGGCCCAGGGCGCCCGGGAGAGGAGGGGAGCCCCGGCCCTGCGTGGCTAGCAGAGGTCGGGGTTGGGTGCTCCGTGACCGCTCCGTGCGTGATTACAGCGGCGGGGGGGACGCGCCGGCGGGCCGGGGAGCCTGTGTGTGTGCTCGGCCGGGAGTTCTCGGCTTCTTGCGTCCCTTTGCTGGATACCGAGCTCGCAGCGTGGAAGTCAGATTACGGAGTTGGTGTGCTTCTTGGACGTCCCTGGAGATGAAACTGGGCTGAAGTTCTTGCCCTGTGTTTGGCCACGTCCTGTTTAAACTTTTTTTTTGTGGAAACCAAATTTAAATCTCTCTTATTTACTGAGTTTGGAAATCATAAACATCTCTGTGGCCAGATGTGCTCCGGGCAGTTATCAGTCGGGTGTTGTGGACTTGTGGCTAGGACGGGGCCAGGAAGTCCAGATCTCTGCTTCTGCCTTTAACTTACTGTATGACCTTGAATAAACAGCACGTACTTACATGCGTGCCAACGTTACAGTCGGTCTGTGTTTTTTCGTATGTTTCTAAAATTATGTCCTTAAGTTCACGCTTAGGTACCCAAATAAGCGGTTAGGCTTTCAAAGATACAGCTTCTTACTGATGTAAATAGCAGCAAGTAGGTTCTGTTTTGTTAGTTTGTAAAGTGCGCTTAAGTTCCTCACAAAAAAAGAATACAGAGTAATTACCAAGTGTTAGTAGTAAAATTACTTAATTATACTAAGAATGTAGCACTACTAACAAAGCTTTCCTGAGAATTGAATGCCTCGTATGTATTTATAGTACAGTGTATGCAGTTATTTTGTAGTGCGGGTTGGCTCTGTCTGTACTGCCTAGAAAGATCCTCTGTGACTTCCTTCACAGAGGAATCTTCAGGGAGATGGTACTATGCAGGAAGAGTTACCTCATTAAGCTTGTGTTTGGCTAGTTTTAAAAGTCTCAGTTTGTTTAGAAATGTGTTTGTGCATTTGAATACACAGTTGAATTCCTCTTCAGAATATATGCCTAATTTACCTTACTTTCTTTGGCAATGGTGTGTTCTGAACTAGCTCTGTACGGCGGTTTCAGTACAGGTGTAACAGATGCTTTGATTTGGCAACTAAGTTCACAATGTGTCCAACTGAAAATTTCAAAGAAGATATGGGTTTCTTAAATATAGCAACATATAGTACATGGCACACATCAGGGATTGTGAGCATCTTTATATTATATTTTTGTTGGAATTGTAATGAACAGTTGTAACGAAAAATAGACTTGGGTAAGTTGAATGTACTTTGATTAGATCATCAGTTCAGTAATACCATTTTCTGCACAAAAACAATGTCCTACAATTTCATCTCTTCTTTTTCCTCCCATGTTCAGAATTATATACAACTAATTAGACACGTGTAAATGCAGTGATATCAGCAAAACAACTTCTGTCAATTGGTGACATGTGGTATTGTTTTCAGTAGGAACAGTGATGCAGGCTCTGATTGCGAGCAGTGTCTTGGTTGGTAGAACATGCATGCTAGCGAAGGTGCTATACATCCAGGATGAAATAGTTTTTTGCTTGAATTGAGGGCTGTCAGAAATACACAATCCCCGATAATATTTGAATCTGAACTTTTTGGTTTTTAAGAAATGTCTCGAAAACAAATAAAGCGGTAATAGTCTTTCAAGGCTTTCAGAGGAACAGGAAGTTGACAGATGAAGGTTTTTAGAGAGAGGGGAACCCTGAGAAAAGTTACCAACTCTTAATTTTAAATGGTCACATTAAAGATTCTCAAAACCAAGCAATCAACTGTGATATCAGAAGTCTGAACTTTGCAGGTAAACAGAGCCATTTATTTGATTCAGTACAGTTGGATATTGAAGCAGAGATTATATTCTTCCTCTATACAGTTGAATATTGAAGCAGAGATTATATTCTTCCTCTTCCTGGATTAAGAAAACTGTGGCTTTAGAAGGGTTGGTGGTTTCATTTTTTATTCACTTTTTGTGGGGGACAGCTCATTTGTATCAAGGAGATTATGCTCTTGCACTTTCAAAGTGGTCAAACTAGTTTGTGGCATCTTTGTCCGTTGATAATAGAGCCATGTCTTCTTGTCCAGCTCTTATCTTTAGTAGTTTAGGACTGAAGCACAATCATTGTATCAAGAATACTATAAAAATAGTTAATTCCTGAATTCCTTTCTGTGTGCTTTCTTTGTTTCTATTTATTAAGTTGTATTAATGCATTTCCAGTTTGTTTTGAACTTTTGTTTGTTTGTTTGCTTACGTGTTCTGTATTAAGGTTAAAACCTGCTAATTCTTTTGTGTAAGACAGAACAGGATTTGATTCCCTTCTGGATGAAATGCAGAAGTGTGAAATGGATCCTAAGGTTTTGCAATAAAAGACTTATGAGAGAATTGCTGTCATCCATATTTAGTATGTTTAAATGACAGATAAAAAGCCTTTAACGTGATCAGTTGGAAAATGTTTTGAAAATACTTCCCTTTTTAAGATGTGATGCAACTATTGGGTGTAACAAAACGAAATTATCTAATCTCTGTTTTTAATGCCTTTGCAGCCAGAGTTGGGAAGACATCACTAATTATGTCTCTTGTCAGTGAAGAATTTCCAGAAGAGGTAGAGCATTCTTATTTGTTTTCTATGTTTTATATCTATCCTGTTGTATAATTTTTTTCAAAGAGGTAATAGGCTCTGCTATAAAATAGTGTTTCCTATTTAGAAAAAAAATAAAGTCTAAAACTGCAGTGATGACTTCTGGAAGAGTGATGCAGGTTAGTTTAAATATATCTCTGCGTGAAGATTAGGAATTTAAATTTTATCTAAGTTCCTTTCTTGTTTTTCACATGGTTAGTTAAATTCATTTTTTGATATCTGAGGAGTGTTAGGGTTTTTTTTAAGCAGTTGAAACTGGTCATAACTGGCCGCATATTTCAACGTTAGAGACTCATAAATGGGAAGGTGCTGAAAGAGGCAAGACCCTCAAAATTTTTTTGTGTTGTATTTAAAGAGCAAGTAGATTGAAAAATGAATGAGAATGAGGAATTAAAAAGTCACATTGTATGACTTATACTTAGCCATTTTTTGTAACTAAACAAGACATTCCTTTATTTCTACTTTTGAAGAATGTTTTCCTGACTCTTTTGAAGTAAAAAATGCCGAAAACTCTTACTGCTTTCTTCCAGAATAAAAGTAAAGCTACTTCTACATTTTATTCCTTTAAAAAAACAGCACAGTTCTCTTTATACCATAAAAAGAACTGCAGCTGCTGCAAATAGTTAAGCTTTTTACATATGAACATGAATGTTTATTTCTTCTGATCACAAGTCTTAAAATAGACATCATGTGCTGCTCTTTGAATCTACACTGCGCTGTGTTTAATGCAAATCAGTAGGTTACCACAGTTCATGAGTCAAGATTAGATTGTTAACATAATTGAATTTAGTTCCGAACCTTGCAGTTAAAAAGGAGCTCCAGTTTCTGTTTGTTCTTAAACTGCTCAGGGACCCATTACATTGACAGCTTGTTTGTTGATGAGTTTAATGAATTGTAGGCCTCTAGTCACTTCTCAGCTTCTTCCTGCTGTATAATCTAGAATGTTTCTCTAAATTCATGTTGAGAGAAAAAGCGTCATTTATATATAACACAAAAATCTGTCTGAAATTCTAGAAATAACTTTAAAAAATACTGCATCCTATATAAACTGCTGAAAGAGACGTGCAATTCCTGCAGGTCAGTCATGCAGATCAGAGCTATATGGGTGTGTGTAACAGACATTTCAGACTTTGAAATAGTGTTTAATATACTGGGTGTTATCAGTAATCATTCTTGATGAAGATGTAAGTAGAGCCTGAAGCTTTACAAATAGCATTCTTCTGGTGATTGGCTTTTCTTTTTTTCCTTTTTTTATTAAAAGAAAATGAAAGTATCATGAAAGTTCAGGGTCAGCAGGTAAAAGGCGATAAATAGCTGTGCAGGTTAAAATTAGGTTTAAGTTGATTCTTTCTGAATATGGATTAGCGTTCTCTGGAAAAAATGGCCAGCAATCATAGCTAGTTTACAGCATTTTGCAGTACGCGCTTTTTATTAGTATCATGTTTTGCTTTGCAGGCTTCTCTGAGCTTAGTGTTTAGCACTGTCAGAAGCAAGGAACTTGTCAGGTTATGATTATGTAAAAAATGAGACTTGTATTTTGTCTGTCATGTTTGTTTGCCATATCTTGAATATTTAATTTTTTTTAAGAACTCATGCACTGTTCGAAGGGGTAGTTCTTGTACTGATTTCAGTGGGAGTAGGACCAGGATATCTTGTGCAAAAATTAAAACGTTTAAACATAGATTAAACAGTATTTAATTTGTCAATAATGACATGCTAACTGTGATGTTACTCTCCTGCTAAAGAATGTGTAGCCCTTTGAAGTAGTTGGTTGAATTTGATAACCCCCCAAATTTTAGAACTTTTATTTATATGACATTTTTGTTTAAAGTAAATTGCAATTCAGGTTTTGTTTATAGTTTTCACTATTACAATAGTTGTCTATAGGTGGTTGGGTATAGTGGATTTGAGTTTTATAGAAGCATTCATTGAATCCCTTAACAACATTGCTTTCTTGCAAAGCATGCAGGAAGTTCCTTATTCAGTAAGTAGACTAATAAAGAACGAGAAAGTAGCAGTGACTTTCAGTACATTGCAAAAGAAAAACCCCAAAGTACTTGAACTACTAATAAGTTGTTCTATTTAAAGCTGACTAATTGGC
Organism: Aptenodytes forsteri; assembly: GCF_000699145.1. Lineage (NCBI taxonomy): Eukaryota > Metazoa > Chordata > Aves > Sphenisciformes > Spheniscidae > Aptenodytes > Aptenodytes forsteri. The sequence goes on from NW_008796178.1 coordinate 1,340,558, forward strand.
AGGTGTATTATAGTATACAACTTTTTTTGACCATCTGGATTTTCTGGATTATATTTAAAGGCTTTTCCTTGCTGTTTCTTTACAACCCAAGGTTCCACCACGAGCTGAAGAAATCACCATTCCAGCTGATGTCACCCCTGAAAGAGTGCCAACCCACATAGTGGATTATTCAGGTAAGGACTACACAATACTGTTACTGTTTGACTGATTTGGTATGGAATTGTTTATCTAACTCAGTGGCCTCTTTAACAGTCATACTGGTATGGGACCAAAGCTACTTGTAGGGAAAGACTAGATTAAATAGAAACTTGTGGGATAAAACTAAATTAGATGATGATGGCTGGTCCTACTAATTCGAAGCCTAACATTAACTGCTGCTGGTACTTCCGTGAAAGACAGTCGTAGCAATATTCCAGTGAAGTTAGTATTCTTTGTGTGACGGACATATTTACAGGTTCAGACAAAGGTGGGTACTTCCATGGAATTCAAAACTATTTTTCTTTCTTTCAGTGAAGAATTTACTAAGATGCAGGAGACTTTACGTACTTTATATTCTATGTCTTTCTAAATGTCTAAGTTTGGACACCTTATCCTTTTGTGTCAGTTTCATATTTTGTATTTTTGTTTTTTGTAATATTCTAATCTCGTTGACCTTACTGAACAGGTAAATAGGCTCAGTATCAAGGCTCACGTGCTATCGGAAATATATGCAACTGTTGCACAGCTAGAAAAATCCTTCTGCCATTTATAATAGAAGTCAAGAATTAGGCCATGTTAGCAGATACCTTCCCGTCTTCTCTTTCCCACCACCGCTGAGGAAATATCTTTGGTGTGTTTACCTATTTGGAACAAAGAAATAGGGCGTATTTTTTTCATTGGACTTGAGGTTAAATTTATGTGGAGTGAGTTTTTCTTTCTATTGGATGAAGTGTTTCATAGACGCAGTTAACAGAAGCTTGGTCTCACTAAATAAAATGGACACTGCAATAAAATTAACATACGTCATACTCTGTTGTAAAAGTTTACATTATAGAACAATGTTGCTACTTACTATCCCAGGAAGGGGCTGTTGATAAATGTAGGGGGATGCAAACTATGACTCATTCCAGAGAGAACCTGTCTACAAATGTAATTATTCCTCTTGAAAGTAGCTGCTAAAAAACTTGTGTGCCATAGACTGTTTCTGTCTTGCAAGTTAATGGATCAATTTCATTATTGTTACAGTAGAAGCACTCTTTAGTGCATTTTATAAAAAAACATTTAAATAACAAGAGCTTTCACAAGGCTGTCTTATGAGCGTTATGAAATACCCTAGTTCAGTTACTTAAGTTTTTCAGTTTTGTTTGCAAAAATGTTTAGTATTGATGAATGGCTTATTCTATTGAATGCAGAAGCAGAGCAAAGTGATGAGCAGCTTTACCATGAAATATCACAGGTAAGTGTATTTTAGTGTTTACTAGAAAATAGTTTCTGCTTTTGGAGAAATCTTTCCTTTCAAGTTCTCTGCATTAGATGGGCTTCAGTTTGAATTGGAAGAAAACCCAGAACACCTCTCTTGCTTTTCGTTTTGTTTTGTGCCCTGTGCTATAGTAAACCTTCCTCTGTTGAAGAAAAGTAGGTACTGCCACTGTGTTGGTGAATTGAGCTTAAGCTTTGTGCTTCCAAGGGAAAGGACAGAACCTAAATATCTTTTAATCAGTAGGCCAAGGGATTGACAGTTTTTCTAAAGAAATAATCCTACCCTGGAAAGGTCAATTTCAGTTCTTTCTGTCACGTTGTACTATTGCATTTATGAATAGCAAGGGATTCTTGGTAATTTTATAATTCCTTCTGTTTCCTATTTTCAGTTCTTTCTGAGCACCTTTGCACATTTTCTGTGCAGTCTGTCACGGTGTTGTGTTCCATTTCTGGCATTTAGTTTGGTACTTGAGTGGAGGCTGCAAATTACGATTCTTCAGTTTAGATTTCTTGGTAGCATAGGTCTCTCTGCAGGCATAAGCTGTGAATGTTGCACTGCAAGACATGCTTTTTGGCACTTCCCAACTTATAAATTATTTGGTTTAAGCTGTTGTCAGGCTACAAGTAGCTTAAACAGGTCAGGGACACAGTTTTTGACTAATGGTGGAACTGTTCTTACTCTGATGTTGTTACATATGGTTCTTAATTGTCTCTGTTGCTCTAGAGACTCTAAACGGTGGAATTCCATGCCTTTCCTTTTTTTTCATTTTAGGCAAATGTGATTTGTATAGTATATGCTGTTAACAACAAGAACTCTATTGATAAGGTATGGTAACACGTTTTATGCAGTTATTGCTTGAGATGTAACTTGTGGACTGTTAACTGTTGGCGAGCTGAAAACTGTATTAGACATTTAAAATGCGTAAGACGGTATTTGTTAAGAGAACATACAGATGTATTATTGCCTCTTGTCCATTTCAACATCTGAGTTTTTAGTCATTTCAGTCATCTGAGAAAGCTGCTTGTTAATCAACTCCAGTTTTTATTTCTTTCCTCCTTTGTGGGTAAATACTTCTTGGGAAAGAAGCAGTAGCAGTTGTAGTTGAACTTGTGCACAGTTCGGTCATATTAAATTTGAACGTGTATTTTTCATGTTTGTTTTTAACCCCACTTTAGGTAACAAGTCGATGGATTCCTCTCATCAATGAAAGGACAGACAAAGATAGCAGGTGCATAAGTAAAGATGAGAAGTGTGAATTAGGCTGCACATCGATGGGTGTCAATGGACAGTGTTGAGGATGTTAATTGTTTAAGAAAATCAAATTCTAAACTTAAAGTTTATATAAGAAGTCCAAGCAACAAGAGATTTAAAGTATGTAGGTCTGTTACATATGCTAGCAATGCTATTTATTTTGAATTTCATGGGCAGCTTTTACCAGGTGTGTTTATATTTGTTATGGTATAACTAGTTTTGGCTACCTGGTCTGTATACGTTTTCTGCTGGTGGTGGTTTTGTATAATAATAACATGATCGGTTACTTTTGTGTTTAACTGTGTGTTTTTCATAGTATCAACAAGAAGTACATTTCTGTCTAAGTGTGTATCAAAACAGTTTACTTAAAACTGCTATCGTTTAGTTTTGCCTATTGGCTGCCTGTGATATTTAATTACATCATGAAAATAATATAATGGCTTCCGGTGGGAGGTAGGATGCTAAATTAAGATAGATCTTTTTATCCCTCTGTCTTTAAAGCTCTTAACCTTTTTTTGTTTCCAGGCTGCCTCTTATATTTGTTGGAAACAAGTCTGATCTAGTGGAATATAGCAGTATGGAAACTATCCTTCCCATTATGAATCAATATACAGAGATAGAAACATGTGTAGAGGTATGCAAGACTTTCTGAAGTTAGAATGAGTAACAAAAAATACATTCTTGCCAAGCATGTATGGCAACTTTTTAACAGAAAAAGTGGTGGGGTTTTTTTTTGTTCAAAATAAAATATTCAAATATAAGTCATTATCATGGTGAGTTTATATGTTATTTTTCTTTAGAGAAGATTACACTATTGTATAATCAAATATTACTGTCAAATTCTTCTAATGTTTAGAGTCTTCTCACATCCTTGCCTTTAGCACGTGTTTTAAATTTAATATGAAGCTAGACAGGTGTCTGCAAAGTATTAAAAATGGGATTAATATGTGTGGATATGCCTCTCTCTTTCTTTTTTTTTTCCAAAGTAGATACAACTTTTTGATTTCTCTGTTATTGGTATGGCAGCAAATTGTAGTGAGAACTCCTTTATTAATCACTGAACAGGTACAGGGGCTAGATGTCTTTTTTTCCAAAACAGCACTGTACCCACAAGAGGGGGCTAGATCTTTAAAAGTTTGGTGCTTGCTTAAACTTCAGAAGAAATCACCAAATAGTCAAGAAACTAGCTAATCAATATAAGGATTTCTCTTTCAGTGTTCAGCCAAAAACTTGAAGAATATATCTGAGCTATTTTATTATGCACAGAAAGCTGTTCTACATCCTACAGGTCCTCTTTATTGCCCAGAGGAGAAAGAGGTATTTATACATAGATTCTAAGAACAAATAATATAGGGGGGGAAGTTAGTAACTTTTCCTGTTCTTTCCTTTTCAGTGGATTTTGCATTTCTTAGTGTGTTCTGTTACCACCACCCCACCTCCAAATGTTAAGCGTTATATTCCAGAACCATGGTGATTGTTTTGTGTTGTATTAATCCGATCTGTCTTTCCTCTTCATTCAAAGCAATGAAGACAGTTTTTTGTTGCCCATGTGAATTGCTAAGTAAAATGAGAAGCTTTGGTAATGGCTTTAAACCCAGTGTAATATGAACAAAATCATGTGTTCCATTCAGTTCTCCTTTACATATGCATTTCACAGTAACTCCATTTATTTCAGGGAAAGTACTCCAGACTTGGCCTGATTTAAGGGAAAGAACTTTTCTGAGCATCTTGTGAGACTTTGGCAAAAGGAATAAGAAACAAGTGGTGTGGCTGGTTTTTTAAGTATCACAAGTAGTTAGCTCAGAGTATTATGAAGGAGTATGTTTTTTTTTTTTTTTTAAAAACATTAATTTCATGGGCAAATACAAATAAAATCTCTAAACATAACCCCTGTGTAGTACTGGGCAGTAGGAAAGTTGCTTCAGTCATAAATACTTTGTGAAGTAGGGAACCAGAGAATAACCCTGTTTTGATTTCTTCCATCAGAATCATCTTTGTGAGTTAGTAATGTTGTGATAAAATTGTTGTGCTGAAATCTTTTTGATTTTCCAAAACCAATCTCTATGCAATCTGTGTGACCTCTGTGAAGAGAAGAGTCCATCATCACTGTAGTTGTTGGGAGAGAATTACCACTGTCTGTTTTCCTTCACTCGGAAGGTATCCCAGCAATTCTTTTGTCATAGAGATAGTCCATATGATCAATGCTTTGCCTGGTAGATGAATGAGCCCTGTGAAGATTTTCACTATTTGATGTTTGAAGCCTTCTGAAGCCATAGTTGAAATAGTGAATAGAGATAGTGTGCTTGTTTAGAAAGGGTTGCCTGTAATTCTAGAGCCATTTATTTTTGCAAGGCACTGGGATTGCAAGGCCTCTTTTTTTTTTTTCCCCACCAAAAAATGTTTGGGGAAAAAAAACCATTCAGGTTTTTTTGTTTTTTGGTTTTTTTTTTAAAGCTTTCTGTGGCAATAAAACTGAATTTAGAGAACTGATTTTTTTTTTAATTAAGTAGTGCCACCTTCAGCTTGTGAAGAGCTTGAGGCTCTTCTAATAATTGAATAGAAAGACATTTAATGTGGAATAATTGCTTTAAATTTATGGATATAAATTTGTTAGATCAGGATTTTGTTTCCTCTTGCTTTTTATTTTTGTGTACGTGTGTATGAATGTCTCTGTTCTAAAAATGAAAAATGAAGGCTAGTATTTGTTTTAATGTGATTGAGCTATCTGATGTCATTCAATGTAATCTTTTTATATTCAAGCCTAGAAAGATACTGAACTTTCTTTTATTCCTTAGATGAAACCTGCCTGTATTAAAGCACTCACTCGCATTTTTAGAATTTCTGATCAGGATAATGATGGTACTCTCAATGATGCAGAGCTCAACTTCTTTCAGGTAACTCTTCTGCTTATCTTTTCACCACGCTTAATAGTTGAACTATATAATTCTAGAAAAACAAGTGATTGTTTTTTAAGGAACAGTAGTAAGGTGAATTATAAGGGAATTGGGTCTAAATATTAAAAGTCTGAAATGCAGCATAAAAGAGTGGATCTGTAAAAACTGAAATGGTATTAATTTTATTTCTAACCATTGTTCAAGTTTTAGTTCAAAAGCAAAAAAAACCCCAAAACCTATTTAAATGAACAAGCCCCAGTGCTTGCATTTAAAAATAAAATAAAGTTTGTACACCTTTATTTCCACTAAGAAATTGGATTGTCCTTTACTAGCTTACCAGAACGTTTAAGGCTGTATTTCATACAGGACATGCTGTTTGTCCAGCTTAGTAGCCAGTGGTTCTAACATGCTCTTTTTGTTTTTCTGTTAGAGAATTTGTTTTAATACACCACTGGCACCTCAAGCTTTGGAAGATGTAAAGAATGTAGTCAGGAAAAACCTAAGTGATGGAGTTGCCGATAATGGATTAACATTAAAAGGTAAGCCTTATTTAACTCTAAAAAGATATGTCTTTATGCAGTTGATAACCATTCTTACATAAAAAAGCTAGTCTTTTGGAGTATGATCTCTGTCTTGATTCTTTTAGACTACAAGAGCTGGGTGTAGTGGCAGTATGATACCAAAGGATGATTAAACTGAGGAATACCGGGGTGAATAAAATAAGGTCTTTCTTACTTCTCATTACAGAGCTTGGAATCCAAATAAGTGTACTGATTCAAAAGAGATTGTCTCCTAGATAAATCTGTATCTTGTCTCTAGGCTCACTGTCTGCAACACTTGTCAGCAAGGTGTGGTGTCTGTCAATGTTTTAACAGCTATGTTGTACAGATTCGCTCAGAGCATATGGCAAAAGTGAAAGGATAAAAAACGTTTTCTTTCTGAGCATCAATGTAACTGCTTTGCTTGTGGAGCTTACATACGTAATAGGACTCGTGAGAAATTGTAAAGAGTGGGAATCTTAAGGCATAGCCTTACTAAACAGTGAAATCTCAGTGTTCATTAAGCCCTGGAAAGTGCTAAAAAAAAATCCTACCCAGTTATTTTGATACAGGAAAACTAAATGCAATCTTCCATGAGACTACTCTCCAGGCTTCTTGCTAAGGCTTACTATTTTAAATTGTTGAAAATATTGTTGTCTTTATTTTCATACAGCTAAGTTCTTCTAAAATGCTGGTACTGAAAGAAGCAAACAACAACAGAAAGCCAAGTGGGTTGTTTTAAGGAAACAGTTCCTTGAAGGACGCTTTTACAAATAACATGATTTCTGAACCTTCAGTCTGTGTAGATAATGCTGTAATGTCACCCAGGAGGTTTAAAATCTGAATGTGTATTTCAAGCTTTTTTGTTTTCAGTCTGATACTATTCTATTAAAAATACTTGTAGCAGATAAAGCACTTCAGGGCCTTAAGATTTCATAATTTGATTTTTAGGTTTTCTTTTTCTACACACACTTTTCATTCAGCGAGGAAGGCATGAAACAACTTGGACTGTTTTACGTCGCTTTGGATATGATGATGACTTAGAGCTTACACCAGAGTACTTGTTTCCTCCGTATGTATTGCTTACTTTAGCTTTCTTTAACTTAACGTGCATTTAATTTATGCTGCCTCCTGCTTTGGGGAGGAAAGGGTTATTGTAGTGTGTTTATTTAACACATTGTTACATCAAGTATCTCCCTTACTTTATGATATACCAGCCAAAATCTTGGTGTGACTGAAAATTACGAAGGAAGAACTCCTGTCTCTTGTGCCAAATCATGTACTGCTATCTCTCTTTATGGATGGCAAAAGAGACTCTTAATACAAAACCGGAACATAAATCCGAGCAGTTGTTTATTGTATGTGGCAACAAATTAGAAAAGTCTTGTCAGTATTTTCATAGCACTTGAGATCCTTTGAAAATCCGCAAATTAAAAAGTTAAGAGATCGACCAACTCTGTGGCTTCTTTTCAAAAATGTAAGTATATAATTTTCCATTAAAAAAAACCAAACACAAAAACGAAACAACCAAACAAAAACCTGATTACTGTATAGCTACATATCATGTAATATAAAGACACTCAAAATTTTAGAATTCCTAATAAAAAGTATGTGCTTTGATCTCTTTAAAGATAAATTAATAAAGCTAAATGCAAAGGTCAAATACCAAATGTTGCAATTCAAAAAGTCTGTATATTCAGTTTTAATATTCTATTTCATAAACACACTTAACACTTCTTGTATTTGTTTTTGTTTTCAATAAACAGGCTAAAAATTCCTCCAGACTGCACAACAGAATTAAATCATCATGCATACTTGTTTCTTCAAAGTATTTTTGATAAACATGATTTGGTAAGCTTTTAATTTGAGAGCGTGTGTGTCATTATACTTAAGAGGCTTAGTTTGCTAGCAATTTTGCTAGCAAAAAGTGTGGTTTTGGTCATTATGTAATTTCATTCAGAAACTGGCTCTGGCTTAAGCTTTGCAGTCAAAACTAGCCTGCTGTTTATATTTCTGTCTACAAGGAGAGTTGGCAGTTATAGTTGTACTACCAATTTTTTTTTAACTAGCTCATAGATTTAGTCTCGTTTAAAACCAAGAAAAGAACAATGATTAAAAAGAAAGCAGCTCAGTTTCTTATAGCCAGTTTCTTGAATCTTGCAAGCGTACAGCAAGAAAATACCAGTTTAGAATAGACATGAATTAAGTGATTTATGTCTGATACCGTATGCTTGTTTCCAGGACAGAGATTGTGCTTTGTCTCCCGAGGAATTGAAAGATTTGTTCAAAGTCTTCCCTTACATGCCATGGGGACCTGATGTTAACAACACTGTTTGTACAAATGAAAGGGGGTGGATTACATACCAAGGGTTTCTCTCTCAGTGGACGTAAGTGTGATACATTACATTTTAGTAGTTGAGAACCTTGGGTATGATAATGCATTTGTAGATTCCTCTTAAAAATCTAGTAGAAAGAGTGGAAGTTTAATAGCTGAAAATTGACCCAAGCAGTCAAGTTTTTATAGCCATCCAGTGGCCTAATCTTCAGACAATTGTTATTGTTACCCTGTTCAGGATTTGGCCAGTATTTAGTGCTAACTGTGAAGAAGTGTCTCTTCAAAATGTGAAAATCTCCCTGAAACTTGTTGAAATATTTATTTCTGTTGTTCAGCTCTTTAGAGACGGTATGAATAATGATGGTCAATAATGAGGGTTTTTTCCTATTGAAAATACAGAAAATGAGGAAAACATTATTTGCTGAGGGAAAAAAAAATATGGTGTTGGTTGATAGGCCTCAGCAAGTACTGCCTTCATAGTGTTTAGCTGACCGTGATGACTGGTAAAGTTGCCACCATTTACCTTCAGAGTGCTTTTGTCCTTCAGTACTACATAGCGCCAGGAATACTTCTATCATGTCAATCTGGAGATAGGAAAAAAATTGTTTCAGTACTGTAAAGAATTGATATCACAATTGCTAACAATTTAGAAACTTCTTTTTGTCCTCTCTGCTAGACTAACCACATACTTAGATGTACAGCGTTGCCTGGAGTACCTGGGTTATTTAGGCTACTCGATACTTGCAGAACAAGAATCTCAAGCATCAGCAATTACAGGTAATAAAAAAAACCCAATTTGGTACAACTTAGGAATTTAAAATTAGAAATCTGCTCAAGAGTAAATTGTGTAAACAAATGGTCTTTTTTCACTTACATTCTCTTTTACTTTCTGCTCAAGTCAAACCTCTGATTTAATAGTTGAGAGAGTGTTTTGTGTGCGTTTTAATGTAAGTGGACAATTATTTCATGTTTTCACATACACGCATGCATGTACATCTTGTGAAAAATATTTGTGTTTTTTCAAAAGTAACAAGAGATAAAAAGATAGACCTCCAGAAAAAACAGACTCAGAGAAATGTTTTCCGATGTAATGTTGTTGGGATGAAAGGCTGTGGGAAAAGTGGAGTTCTTCAGGCGCTTCTTGGAAGAAATCTAATAGTAAGAAACCTTGTGCTTATATTCACCTATATATGCTTTTGAGTTAAGGTTAGACAGCAAAACCAATTGATCTTAGAGCTTTACTGATTATTACTGAGTTTGCAGAGTTCTATGAGGGCATATAGAATTATTGGGGAGGGGGTTTTTTATGTTGGTTTTTTTTTTTTTTTTTTACAAATTTTTGTTTTTTTTTTTTTTTTTTTTTTAGCAAATCGACAAATGGCTATTGCATGCAGTAATTACTTGTACATCATGGATTATAGCTATGCATGTACTTGCAAAATAAACCACAGATTACTGTAATTATCATTCATTAATAAATGGAATAAAACAGCTGTTCAAATTAACTTAAAGGGGAAAGTTGCTGTGGTCTAACATGAAATTCTGCATTTTCAGAGACAGCGGCAAATACGTGCAGAACACAAATCTTACTACGCCATTAATACAGTCTATGTATATGGACAGGAAAAATACTTGCTGGTAAGGTTGCCTCGTTATTGTTTGCATAAGACTGGTTAATCTTAAAATTTAGTGAGTTATTCAGAGCCTCCTGCAAACACATTTCTGTTTAATCCTCTCTTTGTAAATGTGGATTCCCCCATTTTTTTTTTTTTTTTTTTTTTTTTTAAATTCCCCCCTCTTCCCCCCCCCTCCTTTTCTGGCTCAGATAACTTCTGGTTTTACATGTTGCTAATACTTTAAACTGAAACTGTTCAGGGCCTGTTATTTTTTGAAACCTTGACCTAAATCATACAGAACCCAGTCCGTTATGTTTATGGTGCAGGGCATCAAATTATAACATACAATAAATTATCAACAAGCAATCTACCTATTTAGAAAAGAAAAATCTGTCATGTAGGGTGATTAGGATGGTTAAAAAGTTAATCTAGTGGGTGAAATACTTTCTTTAAAGCTTGTTCCACTGTAGTTTTCCTTTATGATAATATGGTATCTTTCTTTTGTTTTCCAAGATCTAGTCCTCTGCTCTGTGGTTTTCCTCTGTAGGATGATTGCCAGTTTCTATGGGAATCTAAGACTTTGTGTTAGAAGTAAATGTAACTTTTTATGCTGAGGTTGTGATTGCCTGCAGATGTGATGTTAACAGCTCACATATGTTGGCTGTATGGTAAATTCCTACGATTTCTTTTTCATTAATTCTGCCCTTTGTCAGTCCATTAGTTCTAAGGATACATAAAAATGAGCCATAAAAATTATGAGAAAAAGAAAGTTATAAAATTCCTTTAACTGCATAATGACAAAGCTTTTCTCCCTCTCTGACCATCTTTTTTTCCAGCTACATGATGTCAGTGACTCTGAATTTTTAACTGATGCTGAGACCATATGCGATGCTGTCTGCCTGGTATATGATGTCAGTAACCCTAAGTCCTTTGAGTACTGTGCCAGGATTTTTAAGGTTTGTATAGTTTATGTATACAAACCTTTACATTTATATATCTTTTCACTGACCAAATATTGTGTCAGTTACTGGTCCTATACACAAGTTCTAGTGCTTAAAAGACGTTTTATTTATGAGTGCTGGTTATATTTGGCTGATGCATTAAAAATGCAGCTTTGTTATTCATACAAAGCTAATGTCTACTTGTCTATATAAAATACCCTGCTTCTAGAAATGCCTGACTTCGGTGCAATGAATGTATCTTAATGCTGCTGCAACCAGTTCAACTCAGGCTGTTCCAGGTTGAATGTATCATGTACTGTTTCTTTTGCTTTTTTCCTTTAAATTTGCAGCAGCACTTCATGGATAGCAGAATACCATGCTTAGTGGTAGCTGCAAAGTCCGACTTGCATGAAGTTAGACAGGAATATAGTATTTCTCCTGCTGAATTCTGCAAAAAACACAAAATGCCTCCACCTCAAGCCTTTACTTGTAATACTGTTGATGTGCCGAGTAAGGATATCTTTGTTAAACTGACAACTATGGCAATGTATCCGTAAGTACTTGAACTGTTGTATTTTTCATATTGCATGGGTCATGCACAATACCACTGCATGTCATTGTTAGCCACGAGGATGGAACTGCCTCACCGAGATTTAGCAACAGAGAGACATAAGTGACTTGAGAAGAGTCTTCAAATTATTTCACATTGAGAAAGTTGGTATATATCCAACGTATAAATCAGTGTCAGCTATTGTTGCTAAGGTATTTTTTAAAGAATACGCTACTTCATCCAGCTCATGTTGCAAATTCCAATGAACATGTAGGGTTCTGTTCAGTCCTTATTGTGGATGCATAACTCAATATGTCAATATTCATATCTTGATATTTTTGAGATACTTGTGAATAAGTTGTCCTGTAATCCTTGTTAATAGCTCAACTTCACAGTTGATTACAAGTAATGACACTCTTTAGTGAAAATGGTTCCCCCAATGCACTGCTTGAGGCTTTTTTTATTTTCAGGGTGTTTATTACTATGTTTATTACTATTCAGTTCATTAATCTAACAGATCTTATATTTTTTTAATAGAATTTCTGTATAAACACCTTTTGGGCTTGAGATAGAAGATACTTAAGCTCACATTCTTCTTCACTACACATCTCACTGTTGCTAAGCTCCCTTTGCATCTCTTTTTTTGGTGGGTGGAGCTTTTAATATGGTGATGAACTACATAAATATTACAGCAGCAGATGGAGTCTAGTATGACAGCTGACATTTGCTTTACATTAAATAGAACTGTCACTTTCACCCAAAATAATAGGATTTTTAAAAAAATATTTGAAACTGAAGCTATTGAATTAGATTTGTAAAGTTTTTGTTTTGTTTTTGTTCTCTTGTATTTATTTTGTTGCGCTGGAATACTGGGAAAACACTAAGTGTAGCACTGACCAAATGTCTTGTCATATCAATATTCCTGCTTCTCCCTTAGTTTTCAAGCATGTGTGTTTGTTAGGGTGGGAAAGTAGAGGTAACCGTCACTTGTAAAGTGTGCATTCAAAGCGGTAGAAAATGTGGCTTACTTTCCTTTGAAAAAGGGGTGTTATCTATTGCTGTGCAGACATACTCAGAAGCCTTTAGATGCTTTCCTTACAAACTTAAATAAATTCAGCAAACATTTTCGTTCATGTTTGTGCTTTGCTATTAAGATCTGTGTATGGTGGTAATGCCAAAACATCCAAGACGTAGAACATCGAACCTTAAAATTCTGCACAGCTGTAGTTGTACCCTTGCTTCCCCAGTGTATTTTTTTTTCTCCTCTCCTTACTCATTCAAATGTACCTTTTATTCCTAAATCTCTTGGTTGTGGCACAGTCCTAATGTGCACCTGATTTTATGAGCAAGATTTCAACTCCTGTCCTTCTGTGTGTTTTCGCAGCCATGCCCGGTTACGCTGTATGTGCGCCTGCAACAGGTGTACATTTTGCATCTGTCAGAACTTCCTCAACTCAGACTTGCTGCAATCTGTAAAGAACAAACTCTTCACTGCAGTTCTTAACAGGTCCTTAACTTTATTTACTAGGTACCAGGTGTGCTTTTAAAATAAAGTTTTTTAGAAAAAGCAATTGGTAACCTTATATACTGCAGATTTTTCACTCCGTATCCACTAAATAGGCAGATACTTTAATAATTGTCATAAAATTGTCAAACTTTGTTTAACTTGAAGGTACTTTTGGTCTTTTGAGCTTAGTCCAGTGATTTCTTTGAAACATTACCAATTTGGTAGTTGATTCAGGCACTTAGTGATTGCAAAAATACTGTGGAGAAATTAGGACTGTGTTTTAGGGAACTGGTAATGGACATTAAGTAGTCTATAAATCTGTGTAATGTGTCTCACTTGAGATATTATAGGTTTGTTTAGTATTGATTAAAGGTAGTGCCTCATAGATATCAGTTACACAAATATTTTCATAAAGGCACAGCTTGACTATAGCAGCATCGTATAACATATTACATGTTTATATTTGCTAGTTGTTTGATATTTGGGAATTCATAGAATTTCTCTGTGTGTGTTATGCTTGGTTTGCACAAAGAGTGGGTATTTTGTGTTAAAATGTGTGTGTGTGTTACGCTTGGTTTGCACAAAGAGTGGGTATTTTGTGTTAAAAAAAAAAAAATTTAGAGCTTTTAACATCCAATTCCTCTCTGAATAAAACGCAACACGTAAGAAGTGGTAAATGGTTAAACATTTGCAGACACTTTGGAAAAAGCAATTGGTAAAGAGAGGTAACTGGTTTTCAGCATTGAAAACAGTGCTATACCTTGTCTTGTGTGTACTGCAGGCAGTTTTTGACACACATGATTTACTAACACCTCAGCACTTGTCACATCACCCCAGCAAAGGGGAGTTCAAACCGAACAATTTTTGTAGTGTAGTGGTTCCATCCTTTATAGCCTTCTTGGAGGCGTATATGATAAATGTGATCTTGGAGGCAACTATGATAAATGTATTTATTTGAAGGCCATGGTTAGAATATCCTGACATGCTGCTGGTCCATGTATGTTACTACTTTTTACTGTTTCCAGATGTAGCTGCTCCAAATAAGAGTGGCTGTCTCCTTTAAATGCAAGTTACACAGACATAGGAGGCCTACTGATACACCCGCCTACAGTACTGAGCATCTTTGTGAAATACCACCTTAATCCAAGATAAAAGTGTTAACCACAGAGTGAGAGTTCAGAGCACTCATTAGCTTAGGAAAAGACTATGAATATGAGTGAGACTGTTCATGCTGCACCTCTTCTACAGCAGTCATCCCTTGACAAAAATCCCTTGAAACAGCAATCTCTTTGCATGTTGTCACTTTAAAACTTCATTCAGCAGTCACTATGAGAAAATCCCAACTCTTTATTATTGAGGCTGAAATTGCCTCTATAACGTGTCCTCTTTTTTTGGAATGGTTATGGGTTGCTACGTTAGCTGTCATGGCTTGTTTCTCTCTTGTATGGGCCTGTGGTTTTTTTCAGTCCTGCATTAGACATTGCACTTTGTTCCTCTGAAATACTGTCAAGGACTCAAGGTATCAAAATCTTCTTATGAGAAGTCTCGGGATGCTGTCATTCCACACCTTGTCACTAGATAGTGTGGAATAAGCATAGGAATCTACTACTACCTAAAAAAGTCTGTAATTCAAGGTAAAGAGAATTCCTCATAGACTTTTCCACTGACCCTAAAGAAAGGGAAATTTACTTGTTAGAATCTCTTTGTCTATAGTAATTCAGTTAGTCACTAGGGTTTTGTTGCAGGTTTCCAGTATGCTCGCTTCATCTCACCAACTCTCTTCCTAGTTAGCTCTTCAAGGGTGTTTCCTTATGAACACATTGCTGCAGGCTGTTCACCATTCAGTACAGGGACTACTGTATAACTGCATACATAGTAGAGATGAGATACCTGTAAACAAGAGGGAATAGCTCCAAATTGAAGATGAGATATCTGTAAACAAGAGGGAATAGCTCCAAATTGTAGACTTAGGAGGGTAGAGGCAGTTTTCTTGTTTCAAAATGTTAGCTCCTTAGATGTGTTTTTAATCTGATTTGTGATTAGATTAGAGAAAGCATTTGAATCAAGAAGGATTTTTAGTTAGTTTATATCCCTTTTCTTATTTTGCCTTTACAAATGCTTACCATTAGGTCAGGTAGTTGGGCAAAAGTTAGGTAACTGATGGGCAAAGGAGGTTTCTCAAGAGTACTTATTCTCCTGATCCCTTCCTGTTCTGAAGCTTTGGACAGTGGAAGTAGGTAAGCTGAAATTTTTCAGATTGGACCCTTCCTGTATTATTTGTTGCTAAGTAATGCTTAAACATTGCTAGGGCAAAATATAATATCACATCTGAATATTCCCACCTTAGTAATTAAAGAAAAACATTGCCTCTATGCAACTGAAAAACCTATTCATGCCCACGTTCAGTTTCTCTTCTATGGACAAACTTTAGAGACTCTCCCAAGGGTTTGTAGGCTATCAGAAAAGCAAGTTCAACAAATGTGGAAGTTCAGTTTGGAGATGTTTATTGTGCAGGAGCAGGATTGTTGGTTTGAACTACCCAGGATCACATTTCATTGGTTCTTTGAGGGAGAAGGCACTGCATTCAAAGCACTGTACACGCATGTATGAGACTTGTTACTACGCTGTAGTATTTTTATATTTTTAATTTGTTCTTTCCTTTAGGTGTTCGTTTGTATTTGTCTGGTTGGCACTTAATCTCTTTTTACTACATTGTTTTACCTCTTTTTAAAAGCAAGGTTTCTGCTTATGTTATTCTAACCCTTTCTTTAATGATGAGCTTGGATTTTCGGCTTTTTTTTTTTAACTCCAGAGCATCAATTTTAAGTGTGTTTTTCTGCTTTCTTGGTTTTAAATCATTCACTTGTTGCCTTTTGCTTGTATAGTAGTGGCATTTTTCTGTCAGCTAAGATCATTTCAAAATAAAATAATTCTAATGCATGAGAATTGTGTTGTTCAGTGAGGGAGACTTCTCAGAGCATGTTTTTTTTCTGTCTTCTAAAGTTTTTAAATATTGTGGCGTAGAAGTGAAGTTCTACCTGCATATAAAACATGGTTGTTTCAGGAATTATTTGTAAGATTTATTTTTTTTTTCCTATGAAAACCTTCCTTCTGTGAAATTAAAGTTAAGACAATAGTTTCACTTTCCTGTAATAATGGGAAAGTTTTAAGAGTATAACCCAGGATTTATTTTTCACTCTGTGCAGTGTATGCAGATTATTTTTCAAAACTATAGTATATTGCCATTAAATCTAATTGCAGAAATCTAGCCCTATACTTAGGCATCTCCCAAATTAGGACAGTATAACAATATTTTACTTACCTATTTTCCTCCTTCTCTAAACTGTTTAATACCCTGTACTGAGTAGAAGATTGCAAAGCTGTGCCCCCTGATTTCTTTCCAAATAGAATGTATTGAATTGGCATTTTACATTCTTTTTAGGTTTTGTAGGTAGTAGGATGCACTTGGAGCTTTTCACGTTTTAGATGACTAATACATGGGGGAAAATTCTAACTGCTGGAGTTGGTTTGCATCCTAAGAAAATATGTGCCTGAAGGGAAGCTGCAGCAGCTTGCACATGTTACGTGATGTTTTTAGAATTCAGTTGCTTATATTTTATTGTTAGAACTTATTGTCTGTCAGAGCAGGCAGCTGCTGCTGCTGCTGCTTGCTGGCTGCATTAACTTGCTTATAACTTTGATGTGAGTAGCCACGTGACTAGCCTGTTGGTCTCACCACAGTGCTTTTGAAATGCTTTTGTAGTTAATACAGGAATGTTTTTGAACTCTTATAGTTATGGTTAAACCTTCCCAGACCTGGGATTCTTCTGCTGCTGACACAGGGAAAAGTGTCAGTATTGGCCCATAACTCAGCAATTTTCTGTGTGTAACCATGACAGGCATGCTCAGTTAACCTCTTGATAAGTGCATGTTGCAAACTTCTTGTGAGTTGTTAAAGCCTCTTAAAAGAAAGACTGTACAGATTTCAAAGATCTTATTCAACAAGTGACAAGTTACTTGATGCGCTATTAAGGGTAGTTTGAATAAAAATCTCTCTTTTTTTCCAAATGTGCATTAAAGTCTGAATTTTATGCCAAAGGCAAAATTTCTAGACTTTCTTACATATGTAGAACTAATTCTGTGATTAAATACACACACCAATCTATTTGGGAAGTTTGAAAGCTAGTTATTACTACTAATAAGCAAGAGTTTCAAATACAGCTTCATTTATGGAGTCCTAAGTACTACTGTGTGTGTGTATATGTGCACATCCATATATATGTTTAACCCTTGGAGAGAATAACTTTTCTAATTCAGAGTTACTCTCCTACTACAAGGCAGTAATAATTTCTACCACTGGTGAAAATTAGTTCCATAAACACAGCCACACTAAAATTAAATTTGAACGTTATTTATTGAAGAGGTAGAATTTTTCAGTATGTATTGAGAAAAGTTTTTCTGGATTATAGCTGCTTTCATGTCAAAGAACCTGTGTTGGAAGCAAACATTGATCCTTTTTCATTATTTCAGGCAGATATATTGGGGTTTTTTTCTTTTAATGGCAGCTAAACAATATTAGGGATCAAGTTGAAAAAATTGAATTTATGACAGCATAAGGAACACTTAAGGAAAAAAAAATTGGAGTTTTTTTTAAAGGTGTAAACCAATTAGACATCCGTAGTGTTCTGAATTTCAGTAAGGATGTTTGGGCTGAGATGTTCAGAGGGCCCTAATCGTTTCTTAATTGAGGTTATAAGACAAATCCCTGCCTTGATTTAGTTTCTTTATTTAAATGAGTCAGTTACTGTTAGGCTTAGAAAAGGGATCAGAGACAATTTACTCTCCCTTTAGACATGAAAAGAGGATTTTATCATGACTGAGAATATATTAATTGTTTTTAAAAGGATGAAGCATGCTCAGCAAGTTTCTTGCATACCATTAAATATGGACATGTGCAAAAGTCACAACAAGGCAAATTATTGATAGGAATCAGAAAATCTAGATATGGGAGATAGTGCTTTATGAGGCAATGCAAAAGCATTCATTTGCAACTTAAACAGTGATTTGTACTTTTAAAGGGATGCTTTTTAAATTATACAAATAGTTGGGCATTTGAATTAACCAAATTAAATTTGACAGTTGTTAGTTACACAAAAATTCACCCAACAGAGCTTGTCACATAATCTATTAAAATCATGTTACATACAAGTGATTTATTTTACATACACTGATAGGTTTTATAATTTACAGATCTGAAGACAAGTGTTTTATAGTCTTTTACTAAAAAAAAACCACAAATGCTAAAGCTCTTAGTAGTGATAAAATACAGTCTTGAATTGAATTAGCAACAGTAATGAGATCTTGTGAGTTTTAGGGCTGATGTGTTGGAGTTGTTCCAGTGTGTTTAGCACAGGTACTCTAGCTCGTGTGTATGGTGCAGGAGTATTGCCATATCCTGTCGACATGAAAGTTGAGGCTTTGGGGATGGAGTGGGAAGAGATTCAGTTTCTTAAGCCATTTTCTTTGTCCTTAAAGCAATGGCATTTAGCTACATAAAATAATATTTTTTTTTTTACTTAGCTCATCAAAAGTATAAACTCCATTTATTTCTTTTTTTTCCCAAGCACTAAGTTTTTAACAACTACACAAGAATCACGGGCTAGATAGCTAAAAATTATAAATTCTCTGGGCTTTGTCATTTGAGCATATTTGAGACACTTGCTGTTGTTGAGCCATGCTATGAACTGCAAACTGTGCATGTGTGTAAAAAGGTTAAGACCCTACATAGATGAGTTGGGGGCCATGCTGTTAGCAGACGAGGAGAGCAGTATTATGCAGCAGGTGCACGCCGTCAACTTTGTAGAAGATTCCATCTTCATGGAGTCATCTCTTGGTCCACGTTTACTTGAAGACAGGTAACAACAGCCAAACTAAGGTGACCTTGCCATTGCCTTTTCCCTTTCTTCCCCTCAGCAAACCACTTGACATCTAGTTTGCAGAGAGTTTGTCAAAACTAGCTGTAGAAGAACTAATGCTTGCAGGACTTCATGAATTTTGATCTGTTCCATAACCGAGCAAGATATTCTTAAATAAGATTAGGATTTTTTTAGAGACCAGCTGTATTTCGCTGTTTGTGCACCAAAAAGCCTGTTCTTCAGCATGTGGTATGACAGTACACTGATTATCTATATGGCTTATATTGCTCCTGCAAATGTCTACTAAAGAATATCCTAAACTGGTTTTGTGTATTTTGATAGCAAGTAACAATTCCTGCTTTATTAAACAGCTTCTATGCTATAGCTCTGCAGTTCACACTATATGAACTCTCTGTGCACCGTGTATGCTTAGGATCTCTGTATGCTCCTTGTACTTAATACTCCTGCAGCTTTCACTGAGTGACCCGTGATGATTAATACAGGCTAAAATATGTAGGCTAGTGAAGTTCTGTTGTAAGTTCTATCTTAAACAAAAGCAAACAAACAAACAAACAACCCCTTTACTATTGTTTAGGAACTTCTTGAACTTTGAATTATGGCATTTATGATAACTTGTTTTAAACGGTAGCTCCTGCTTTATGGTAAGCTGTCATACTTGAGACTACTTTTGAGGATGGCTAGCCGTGTTTAACTGAGCATGCTCACAAACTTCTTGCCATATTTGGGAGAGTTGGGTCATTGGCTGTCTCTACTGTCATGCAAGATGTGGCTTTTTATGTCATACAGTCACTTCATATTGTTGTTACATCTTGTCTTTTTCTGTTGATGCCATTGTCACTGCTTGTTTCACTAGCACTTTCTCTTAGCTTTCAGCTTGGTATTGGATGACTGTTTCTATTGCTGTTCTTGTGACTGTACTGGGAAGAAAGGGATTTACAAATGGTCCTCCTTTTCATTCTAGCTTTTGGAAAAATATTACTTGCTACTTGTCAGTAAACTTTTTTGGGGAAGAAGTATAAGTAGATATTCAACAGGACTGGAAAGCTTTTCATGGAAGAGCAGAAATATGCAAACTCAACATTGGGGGGGGAAAAAAAGGATTTTGCTGGACAGAGTTGTTCTCACTATGGGTTATTAATTATTTGCTAGCTATTTTTGTTTTCTTTTTCTGAATGCTTGCTGATACTCTCAAAGAAGACACACGGCCCTCCCCACATTCATGACTAATGATCTGCTCCTGCATTTCTCTTCAGCTGTGTGAGCTCTTGTGACTTTAGTGAGATCTACTAATGTGATCAGGGCTGCAGATCAAATCCTAAGCTTTTAAGAAAAATAAAATTACTGTATAAGTACTTGTAAGGTTGAATTGTAAGATGCTTGCCTGTGACAAGTGTAGTGATGAATTTCCAAAAGCAGAGTAGTTTAGCACAAGTTGTCTGATATTCCTGTCATGGAATTAACCTGGTTTTGTATGTGTGTTAAATTTTAGGCATGTGACACAAGCGGACCTCAAGAGCTCTACGTTTTGGCTCCGAGCAAGTTTTGGTGCTACTGTCTTTGCAGTTTTGGGTTTTGCTATGTACAAAGCATTATTAAAGCAACGATGATCTGAGAAGAAGCACACCTGGCCCTACCAAATAAAAAAAAAAAACTTTTATGTACATTCTGAATGCTTTAAATTCTGCTAGAAATATTTATATATGCAGAGTTACTTTATTAATATTTGTAATTCATGCATAAGATTATTTTAAATTATAGCTCTAACTACAGTATTGCGTAATGCGTGGAAAAAAGAATTGCATCTTAACAGCCAGCTAAAATGGCTTAACTTGTGAGGCCAAAAGGGAATTTGTTGTAAATAACCTGTACATATTAAAGCAGTAAGACATTGCTTCCCAAAAAGCTATTCAAAAGATTGTTCTTAGATGTTTCACCATGGTGACACACTAGTGTATAGTTGAAATTCATTTTCGGTTGAGTAGGTTCAACTCAAGGATCATACTTCCTCAAGGATTGCTTATTTATTTCACATTCATCTGAAGTGACTTTATCTTTTTGGACTATAAGCTATACTGGGCAGAATTTGTGATTTTCATTCTTACCTATTCTTTTTAACTGATGAATAAATTTCCCCACTAACTATGTCTTTCAAGAAACAGTCACTGTTGCTGTCCTGGCCTATGATTTTGTATGTTACATGATCAGTGACATATTTAGCAGTCTGATATTTCTTTTAAAGGAAAAACGTGAACTTCAAAAACTGCCAGATCAACTTCATATGCTGTGTGTAATTCGTGTTTTTCATTTTCCACTATGTTGTGTTTTATAACCCTTATGAATCAGATGAGCAAATTTGTATATGTAAATGTTTATAATTCAAAAAGTGTTGCAGTTTAATTTCTCACATCTGTCAGTCATACCTGTTGAAAGCTGTGTATAAGATAAAACTAAAATAGTACACAGTGCCTATTCTACTGTAGTATATTAGTTGCATGGATCACAGTGCATTCTGTAACTGGCTAGAATTACCTATAGACACAGCTTTTTTAATGATCAAGTAAATCAAACATTAATTCCTCATGACAAACCTATTTTTCCATTGCTGGCCTTTTCAAGTATTTCAATAAAATAACTGTGTACTGTGTTTGTGTTTATCTTTTTCTTTTTTTTTCTTTCCCCTTCCCCTGCCCTGAAAGGTGGTCCTTATAAAACCTTGTCCTTTATCCAAGAGAATACTGTCAGCGCCTTCAGTTGTTGGAGCTTAAATGTCTTAGCTGTGTAGTTTCTTTGATTTGTCTTATGACTGTGCTGCCTCCAGTAGAGGTTTATTTCTGATTTTTATCAGAAGACAAAAGTGACTTTTGTGATATTTTAAAGCAGAAACATAGTCAACCGTGAACTTTGTGTTTACTGTCAAGGACAAAATAGAGCGGGAGAAGAAAGTAAATAGTTCAGTGGGTTGTTTGGGAAAGCTAATGCCTGTCTATTATGCTGACCTTCCAGAAAAGTGAGGCAAGAGGAGGTGAATGAGAAAGTTTTATCAACAGAAGATTAGAAAGCTCCCAATCTGCAAACTATTACACTCTACCTAGAAAATTACTAATTTTCTGAAAGTTTTTGAAGAAAAGAGGGCTAACGCTTTTCTGGGGAGGCATGCATGCTGTTACATAAAATCTTACCATTTTCCCTGGGAAAGTGATCGTTAAGAGACCTTCTCTGTATCCTCCTCCCACTAGGTAACTGGAGACCACAGAAATTAGATTCCCCCACATTAACCTTCGGAGAAGTTCTCTCCGCCTCTCTCTTTATTTCCTGTTCTAGCTCCCTACCCATCTCGGTGGCCTTCTGCTAGTGGACTCGCTCAGTATGTCAATGTCTGTCTTACGCTGGGAAGCCTGAAACCGGACATACGATACAGTGCGGTCTCACAAGTGCCAGTTATTGAACGTGACTGTGGACAGTGCTTGCGGAAGGTTTGTCAGGTAGTTGAACACTATTTCCTACTCTTTTTCTGTGAGATGTCTTCTGACATCCATGATGCAGAAAATAAATGTTACGTAGAGCTTTTGAACCGATGACCTGAGCAGGCAAATGTTTCCCTGTTCCTGAATTTTCACAGTACTTCTCATGAGCTTGTGGTGCCGTGCAGCAATGGCACATGAAAGCTGAAAAGTGCACGATGTGTTCTCAAGAGCTGACAGATCACTTGTTTTGTGGCTGGTTTTTTTCTGTTGTTTAGGTACAACATACCTGCCTTGGTAGAGGGAGACCAGATTGTGATAGAAAATGAAAAGGAAGACCACTGTGACAGTGGAACTTAATCTGCAGGGATCCTTGACTGCTCATCTGGGCCTGTTGATCTTTTAACATAAAAGCAAGCAGGGAAGACTAGGTATTTACATGCCTTGAGACTTGTTTGTTTGTTTTCCTAATAGGAAACTCTAACTTAGTAGACCTTAACGCTGCTGATTATTACTACCACCACCACCCTCAATGCACTTCTCTCAATGCACTTCTGAAAGGGTATTTCAGGACTTAATTTCTCACAAATTTATCTCAGACTGCCAATGTACTGATGCTAAAGTGCTTTTTGAGAGACTGAGGGCTCTGCAGCACTGCCTGGCATATCTCTGAGGTCGGAGTTCTGGGGAGGGTCTGCTCTTTTAAACCAGTCAGTGGCTGTTGGCTCCAAAACACTTCTAAATATCCAATACCACGCTCTGGATTTACAGTTAGGATTCCCACTCACCTTCCATAAGTACCCTCTCATAGAAATCTCTTAAGTATTATATTAATGACACTGCTCATCATCTGTGCCAAGTACCAGAGCGTTGTAACTGCCGTTCCAGTGAGCAGCTTCTGTTTTATTATGCAGTTTGCGAACCTGTCTGTATTGAGCCTGTTGCTGTATTTTTCTGTGGCGGAGACTGGTGTGGACGCTACCGATGGACCTGGAGCAGCTGGCCTCCCGCGTGGGATGGGCCGTGGGCACAGCACCGCCACAGTGGCGTGGCTCCACGTGCTGGGCGTGCAGAAGGAAACGCTGGCTCTGGCGTGCTGGTCTAGACCTTCCGCGCAGCAGCCAACCATCCAGAGCTTTTTCGGGCTCAGCTAATAGAATAGTTGGTTTTCCGTAAAGGGCTGCCGCTAGGGTTGCGAGGTTGCTACCACTTCAGGAAAATGCGTTCGTTGTTTGGTGAATATTTTCACGTTAATTAAACGTGCTTTATACTCACCACCCAACAAGCATTAGAAGAGACGCGTTTCTGTGGAAATACGACAACAGCACCTTGTGAGGCGGCCCGCGGTTCCTGGCACTGTCCTGAGGGACCCGGCGCGGAGCGGGGGGGA
>NW_008796178.1:1364711-1368159 GCF_000699145.1 Aptenodytes forsteri
GAGGCGAGGCTCTGCCCTTCCTCACGGCGAGGCCTCCTGGGGCTGCCAGCGTGCAGGTGAAGAACGGAATAGATCACTACGTACTTTTATAAAACCAGGCCTCCTCCATTGGTTTAGGGAGAGGAATTTGCTTAGACTGAAAGCTGGGAAGAGAACACGAGTCCTGGTATCCAACTCTGCTGCGGCTCCGTTTGGGCAGGTGGCTGGTGTTCTCTGTGAAAAACCGTGTAGCTGTGCCACCTAGGTAAGAGTTACGATGTTCACTGTATCACTGGCCAAGACCTCCTGGATCCTGTGAGGATTACAGGCGACTGTGAGGGGAAAGTATTCTACGCATGGAGCACATAGAGAATAAAGTCCAAAAAGTTGAGCTACTGCTGTTGAGCGCTGGTGGGTGGGGAGAGGGAGCAGCAGCCCCGTCAACTTTCTACTCACTTGCACTCTCTTAACAGTGATTTGGTTTCTTTCCTCTGATCCTGTCAGTTTCCTAACAAGTTCTTTCATTGTATTTTCCAAAACCAGACTCCATCTCCTCTTCCTGTTCAGTCTGATGTGCAAATCGCCTGGCTGTGGTATAAAGTCACTGAGAGGATAAAGGTCTTGATTCATCTTCCTTGGAGACACATCCTTCACCCCTCAGCTTTGACCTCCTGTCTCAAAGCTTGTCAGTTCAGGATTAATAGTAAGCATGACTTGATTTTATGTTGGAAATTAACCTTGAGTTACTAATTGGTCTCCATTTCAAACAATTCTTTTAATTTGGAATGAACCTACCAATGTGTGCTGTGATCCCATCAGGTGACAGTTAAAAAAGAGCAGAGACATTTTAAATACTGTAGGGCTGACCTGATAGGAGAGCTCCCTCTTAAGACAACCACCCAAAAAAGGATTAGTGGCAGATTTAATTATTTCCCCAGCTATAACCAAAATGACAATTAGAACCAGCTGCAACCAATAACAGCTACTGGGGCAGAGCAGCAGGTGGAAAGACTAGAGTCTACTTTTTCAGTGCTGGACTTGAAAAAGTTCTAAGTGTAACATGGGGAATAGGGAGGGTCAGGAGGATAGTCTTTCAACACAGGTTAGAAATCAGAGAAGAGATTGGACCTTATTTTTTCCCACTATTCCTTCTCTTCAGGAGGGGAAGTATCCATGAATCAGGGAGAAACCAAAAGGCAGCACATATAGTCTAATTCATATTCATCCTGAAAGGTGAGCTCATATTGTCCCAGCCACAAGGAGTATAATTGGTACTGTTAATACTTTGTATTAACAGTATAACTTTGCCACTGTTACCTTTTGGACACAGTTATTGGTACTGAAAAGAGCCCTTTGCCACTGTTACCTTTTGGACACAGTTTAAACCCCAATCTCATATCATCTGGGGTCCTTAAAGATTTTTTGCCATTTTCATGAGTCTGAAGGGGTTAATCTGACTGGTGTGATCCAGTCCCAACTTTGTATGTGCTATCTAACGTCTTGCTAGGGTTGTGTTTGGGTGCAGCATTTTTGGCTTCTGATCTAACATACTGCCTTTTGCTTCAGAAGTTGCTTTCCAGGGCTGGCCGGCTGGCTGAGTTCTGGTGCAGTAATCAAGCTGGGTAGGTTGCTCCATTTAGTTCCAATTGTGAGAGCTGGGCAGTTTCGTAAAAGCCCTTTGGGGCTACTTTGGGTGGAAAAAGGACCCATGAACAAACTGTTTTGATTTGCTCCAGGAGGCTTAGCTAACAGATGTTGGCTGGGTCCCTACTTTGAGGGCTTTTTATTGCATATTCATGAGCTGACCTTTTTAGCCACTTCCAATGCAGGAAGGACGTATATCTACATTTTGTTTGCGGTATTAGCAATATAAAAGGTTGCCTACATGACTGAATGTGAAAATGGATTGGGGTTTATTATCTCAAGTTCTTCCTGTCTAAGTTTCTTCTGAAGCCCTTCTGTGTTCTGTCTGCATCTGCTCTGTGGTGGCCCACAGTTCCCTAGTTTCTCTAGCAATTACTGTTTCCCAAGGTAGAGTCACCAGGGTATGCAGTGGGGAGAAATGACAGTCTAAATTAAGAGGCTCTCACAGACTTGGAAGATGATAATTTGTCTGTAACAAAACTCCTCATTAGAATACTGTTAATTTCCTTTCTGTGACAATTATAGCACAGCACTAGCTCATATGTGCAGTGTGCAGAGATATTTCCCTGAAAAAAACCTATCATTACCACTAGTGAAAAACATTCCTTAGAGGAGAAAAATGAACTTGTAATTTTGCAGCAGTTTTCCAGTTTAGTGGGAGTTCGGTAAGGTTTTGGGGGTTCTCCCTGTTGTTTATTGCATTTATGTTAGACTTCATGGTTAGCATTTTCCTGCTAGCATCTGGAATCAGAGGCAATACAGAGCTCTTGACATGGCAGTCCCCAACTGTGTGGAACCTGTTACCCCTGAAATTCAGCTCATTTATTCTCTCTTTACTTTAAAAACTCGCCTCCCTCCTCCCTACGGACTTGTTTAAATGATTGCTGTTTCTTTCTGTTGGCATAGCATATTTTTGCTTATCCATCTGTTTTGAAGTTTTGATGGGGTTTAGTTTTTTAGTCAAAAAGAGATTGTTTTTGTAATAGCTGTTTAGTGCCTGGAATATTTTGGCAGGGGTGGTGTTGTATGAGTAAAGTGGGTTAGTGCTTCTCAAAAGTGCTGGATTTGGTAGCCTGTTCTTACGCTTTGGGACAGCAGGCTGGACAGGCTCTAGACAAGCTAGAAGCGGATGCTGTGCTGAAGGAATCACCTTTAAACCTGAAGAAGGTCTGCTCTGTTTAACTGATGATGATGGTTTTGGTCATTAAGGGAAGAGAAGCTCTCTTGTTCATCAGTTGCACTGGAGACCCCTGAACAGCTTTTATTTTGTTGTCATTTTCCCACCTGAATCCCGAGGTAGAAAAGTTCTGCTCTTCAGGTCCAAAGGTCCTGGGTTTACTTCTTGCACTTGCTTTAAAAGTTTAGCTAAAATCTTCAAAATACTGTAAGGGACATTTCTTTAAAAAAAAAAACTTTTGGCTAGGACTGTGATCAGCTGGGCTCAGAACCATGAACAGTGGGAAGTTTTTTACCTTAGCACTCCTTGAAGATAACAGATTCCTTTCTAATGTTTGTTCAGGATGAGGCATCTGGGCAGTACTACAGGATAAGGTTATAATCTGAACTCTTTCATTTGTTCCCCATATATGGATCATTTGCAGGATTGAGTTCTCCTGTTGTTCTTTCCAAGGGATCAGACCAGGTGACAGAGGAGATCATTCCCTTTACTTGACCTTGCTCAGCTGTGTGGGATAATATTTTGGCCCTTGGACCTGACCTTAAATTAGCACCAGCCGTGCAGGATGCTGAGATGTGGAAACTTGCTGTTCCCTGGTGGCTGTAGGTGGGGGGAGCTCGTGGGGGCCCCGGGACAGTTTTCCGTTTT
>NW_008796178.1:1368788-1369058 GCF_000699145.1 Aptenodytes forsteri
CCACCCCCGAATCGTGAGACTCTCCGGGATGGAGAAGTTAGCTTCAGAAAGCCCAAATAACCCGACGCGTCTTGCCAGCCGTCCGCACTTGCTCAGCGAGACTAAGAGCGGCAGGACCCCGCTGGCAGGCACCTGACAGCGGCATCGGAGCGAGCGAGGGCAGGAAGAAAGGGCTGAGACCTGCCCGGCTCCGCTCGGCCGGGCCCTGCCGCAGGGGCCGCCCGGTGCCGGCCGCGGCCGAACCTCGGCGGGTCGCTCCGGGGGCTGGCG
>NW_008796178.1:1369963-1402301 GCF_000699145.1 Aptenodytes forsteri
CGCTCGGTGTTCGTGCCCGGAGCCGCGCCGCCGGGGAGGTGCTGGCTCACAGCGGGCTGTGGCTGGCCGGGCCGGGGCAGCGGGGCTGCAGCTCTAGAGGCTGGAGAGGGGCTGACGCCTTGGCTTGAGGGGCTTCCTGGGGATAGAGAGCTTTTCCAGAGTCCCAGCCACTCGGAGGGTGACGGATGTGAAATGCTCCCACTCTCGGGAGCCTGTTCCTCTTCCAGCCCACGAGCAACAAACAGCCGAGGAAGTTTTTTCCCTGGCTCGGCAGGGCTGATAGCTTCTCTCTACCCTCTGAGCTCTGACTGCACCTGAGGGTGGGATAACTTGGCACCGGGTCTTTGTCTCTGCTCATCCAGCCTAGAAGGACACCAAGTGGTCCTGCGTGCTTTGAATCTGCTCCTGCCAGGCTGAGCAGCAAAGCCTGCAGAGCTGTGGCGGTAGTTCTGCATCTACCAGTCCCGGAGGCAGGAGCTCGCTGTGCACCTGTCTGGGAGGGTGTGAATGTGAGCAGATCCTGCATTCCTGGTGCATCCCAGGACTGCTCGCAGCTCTGCTTCCCAGCAAACTCTGCTGGGATGAGGACTGTGCAAAGTGTCTGCTCAGTCTGCAGAGGTTAGCGCAGGGTCTGTTTCTGCCTATGGAGGGATGAAGCAGTGATACTAAATGTCTTTCTGAAGTGGGCTCTGTCTCAGGTCTTGCCACTGGTGTGAAAGGGACACTTGTGAACTAAGCCTCCAGCAATGGCACATCCCCTTTCCCCTCTACTTTTATGACACTGCTGGAGGAACCTGCCTGGGGCTGCTTAGGGGCAGTGCCTGCTCCTCATCCCCCAGCCCTTCCTTCTGAATCACCTAGAATTCGGTTGCTGTTGGATTTTCCTCCCAGAGGGTAACGGAGGAAGTGCAGTTGCCCGGTAGAGCTGCATTCCCCAGGCTGTATTCCTGAGCACTCTACAGTCAGGAGGGAATGTGTGATGCAGTTTGACCTCTCCTACAATGCTGCCAGACAGTCCCAAGAGTAGCATGCTTGACCCAGGGGCAGGTGTAGCTTTCACTCAGAAAGGGTGGCTTTCCAGGAGCTTTCACAGTCCAGGTTTCCAAATCCCTGTGCTTGCTTACCTCAGACTCTGACCTTTTCTTCCCTGATGAATTTTGTGCTTGTCTTGGATGGTCTACAAGAAAGATTTCCTATTGTGATACACATGGGCCCCTTTGGAGTTACTCCAGCCTCTACACAAATGCAGCCATTAGCAATTCAATCCTGCTAGGGGCCCAGGAGATGCTGAAGTGCTGAGTGCCTGGCAGGATTTGGGTCCTGAGACAGGACAGTGACCATGAGCTTTCCTTGGTGAAATCTAGATTCTCATCCTAGTTCTGCTACTGACTTGCTGCTTGACCTTGAGGTAGGACAGCTTGGGTCTGATCCAGCTCGCAGTGTCTCGCCATTACTTATGCTGGGATCTGCATTGTTATTTGACTCTGGTACCTTGTTTTCTGCAATCAACAAAATGGAGCTAGAGCCTGCAGTTGCACTGGTTATGGGAAGCTGCTGAGACCTGGCAATAGATGATGTGACAGAAGCCTGAGGTATCGTATATCATCTGCAAGTCGGAAGAGCAGGAAGTGGTGTAAATGTCCTCCTCCTCCACAGCCAAGATTTCCTGCTGAAACAAGCAGGCTACAGAGCATCATCTCTGAAAATTCGAACTGCTCTGTGCTAGGAGTGTGCCCCCCTGAGACCTAACTGGGGGTTGATTTTCTGTTGTTATTATTACATTTGAAAGCTTGATGTAAGCTCTCTGGCTTGGCTGGCAAGAACTGACGCAAGGTCAGTTCTTTATGTGTTATTAACCACAAAAATATTACGTAGTGGAGGTTTGGCTGTCACAGCCTTGACAGTGTATAACAGCTCAGCTGTGATGTCATTACAGCTCTCAGAGCAGCGTTCCACAAAGCCAGGATTCAGGCAGTCCCAAAATGTTCTGTTTAAAGTGCTGGGCTGATTTATGATGAGAAATGGGAGTTTATAAATGGATAGAGGCATGGGGAGGAGGGGAGCCAACAACTTAACTGATTAAATGGAATTCAGTGGCCTGAAATCCCACTGTCTCTCCAGTCAATTCTGCTTTAGATCTGCCTACCATGTGAAAGGAAATGTTCTTCCAGGACTAGTAAAGACACTCACCAGAGCTCTGCTTTGCATATAGCACAGTGGGAGATTTGCTTGTATGAGTCTGATGTTTGGTATTTTTCTCATTTTGCTTTTCTGGGAAGGTGAATGAGGCAGAAACAAAGTGTTGTGCTGAACAGCACTTCAGACAGGAGAACTGGAAATGTGCAAGGTTTTTTCTGGGGACCTCAAGCCAGTGGTTACCCTACTGTTGCCCCATGGAAGTTGCTCTCTTCTCAGCTGGCCCCCAAATCCAGGAGACATGAGAGAGCCTTAAACAATCCATTAGGAATTTCCTCTGTTCCGTGGGACTGTGAGGCAGCAAGCCTGGGGCGGGGAGGTGGCTTGACGTCGGTCTTTCTACAAAGCATAAATCAGAGCCAGTCGCCAGCTTGTTTTTTCTGTTCCCGAGTGACAAGGACTTGTGGAGTGTTCACATGGTCATCTGTGTTGAAATGGAGCTTCCTCCTATACAGAGCTTTTAAGGCAGATCTGCTAGAACAAAAGTTGTGGGGTAAATCCTTGTAATGGGCTCTCTCCAGTCTTCCCCCCTTCCACCTTGTGCGAGAGGAATTACCTGTTTTTCAGATGTGGACATGTGAGGCTCAAAGAACTGATGGGTTATCAAAGACCTTGCAGCAAGTCCCTGCCGGAGTTAGGAGCAGGCAGCAGACAAGGCTCTGACAACCTGACAAGGTGGTCTGTGGGTCAGTGTTGGGCCACAGGACCTCAGAAACTGATCTGAAAAACCGTTGCCAACTCCTCCCTCCCCTCAATATACACCAAGCTTTCTTGATCCCTGTGAGTAAAAAAGCCTTTTATTCCTTGCTTGCTTGCAACTAGACAAAGCGGGAGAAAACAGAATTAACACATGAATGTTCTGAGTTCATCCTAATTTGGATTTGTAAGTGAAAACTGTCTTCCCTGTGGTTGGTAGATTCCCCCTGCCTCCTCCCCCGGAAGGGTAGGTGATTCTGGGATGAAGAAGGATGTTGGAAATGGCACTAAATCATTTGGTTATTTCTCTGTTAGAATATACTTCTACAGTTTACTGCATGTTAATGTCGTTGCTCTTAAACCTTCTTTTTCTTCTTTTTCCTCCCTTATGCATTGCCTCTCAGCACTGGAAAGCCCTATTTGATCAGGTATGTGAACAACTGATATATTGTCTCTGTCTTGTGAGCAAAGAGTCTAGCCTCCAGTTAATTTCCTCTGTACTAGATTTTCCCTGCATTTAAAATACAGCCTAGGAGTAATGTGCTCCATGCTCCCAGTTCCCAGGATGCTGGTGTCCAAGTCATAATTATCACTACTGCTTTGGGCTGTCTTCTCAATTCCTCTTCAGAGTAGTCAGGGACAGAAGCGGGCCCAGCCTGGTCATCCCTCCTAGCTCAGGGTCTGAGCCGAGGTGCTGCAGCAGGTGCTCTGTTTGCTGCCAGTTGCTCTATCCTTGCTCTGTGAATTAAAGGGTCTTCTACTCTTTGAGGCAGGCAAACTAGGACCTGTAAAACTGGCACTGTATTCTTTGAAATGGCTCCCCAGCTGCTAAACTGACTTCTGTGGGTTACATCCTCCAGGGGAGGACCTGCTGCTTTAAACTTGCACAGGTTTAGCAAAGTATCTGCTTCTGTACCAAAGGCTATGGTTGTATCAGGTAAATGTCTTGGGTCGGATCTGTAGCCAGCTGAAATCAACACAGCTCTGCAGAGCTCCGAGTTATAGCTGCTGAGAATTTGGGTTGTGGATTCTAGTTTGTAAATTATGCTTTTAGCTGCTTTAATGGACATGTTTGCTTTGTGGTGTTCCTTCTATCTGCCTGGTTGAAATGTGAAGCAGCTATAAACTGGAGGATTTTTCTAGGGTTGACTTGCTTCTAAACTGCAGCACTCTCTTGATGTCATAAACTTTTGTGCTGTTGTCTGTGCGCGTAAATGTCACCTTCCGTAAGGGAGCTTACTCTGATGCTGGCATTGTCCTGGCAATACTAAAGTTCGGATGGGATTTCATCCCTGCTTTATGAGGCGATAATCTTGCTTCTGTGTCTGGCTGAACTGCAAAGCCAAAAGCTGTGGCACAATCTCCGCGAAAGGATGTCCTTGGTACCCTGGGGGTTCTGTTATCATTCAGCTAATAACTGGACTGCCTGTTCCGATGAGTGCTCATTTATACCTGCTAATCCACACGTCTGGACTGCAGTACATTTGTTGTTGTACAGTCAAGCAAGCTGGCAGTTGGGAATTAGATTACTATAATTGTTGATCACACCTAAATTGTGTGGTGTATTTGAATTTGCTGGGGCTTGTAGGGTATGCTGCTACTCAGAAGGTGGATGCAAGATAAATTGCTTGTGGTCTGGGCTGAATGTTTGTTTCAGCCACTTTGAATTCTCCCCCATCTCAAACATTGGCCTTAATTTGGAGTCTGATTCTACAAGCATCCTTTGAAGTCATTGAGTCCTTGTGGGATGGGGCTCTTGGCTGGTAGCTACCTCGGGCTCAAAGAGAGGAATCTGTAATTTCTCACTGGACTTGCTTGAATAGTAGATGGGTTTTTTTCCTTCTTTTTTTCTTTTTAAGGGAGGGGAGAGTTTGACTGTTGGATTTACAGAACATTACCCCAGTGACAAGGGAATGGGCTGTAAAGGCAGACCTTCAGTAATTAGCTATGTTTCAATTAGGGCTGCAGCTGAAATTTAAGCCTTGTCTGTAAGACTTTATTATCAAAGAGAATGCAACCTGTGACAACTAGTTGTAAGTCCTGAATAAATCAATAACGTCCTTGTTGCCTGTGGGCAAAGCCAAGGAGCTGACGTCTTCCTTGAGCGTTATATCAGCAATGCAAAGCAATTAGCCCTGCAGTGAATTGCAAGATGCTGTTTGTCATGGAACAAGGTTGCTATTCCCAGCAGCTCTGTGCTGGTAGGAGAGGGGAGCGTTTTGTTTAGCTCTGATAGGCATCCATGTGAAACATGAGGACAGTCTTAATAACTAGAGAAAGCCTGTGTGTTGAAACTCGGAACAGTTGCAGCTCTCCCTGGGAGACATGACCTGGCCTTATGAGTGCTTAGAGTGGAAATGGGTGGCCAAAGATTCACGTGCCCTGTGCATTTGTGACTCATGGGCTGGGACTGAAGTTTGATAGCCACCCTCTCAGGTGACACACGTGGGCCTCTGTGTTCACCACCTCCCAGGAGAGCAGCAGAGCAAGAGAAGGCTCTGGAGAAAGTGTTGGAGCAGTTGGGAATTCACAGGCTGGGAGTCTGCAAGTCTCTTGTTTCCGGGGTGATGGAGTATGACAGCAAACAGTGAGAGGGAGGGGTCAGCACTTCCCCTCCCTTGCCTTTGAGGGGGGAAAGAAATTGTTAATGCTTCCCCCCCCCCCCCCCCCCCCCCCTGGGGAGATATTTTTTAAAATACTTTTATTTAGGTTTACTGACAAAAAAGCAGGTTTCTGTTTAGACATACAAAATCAAAGGGTTTGGGCTTTTTTATGACCCAACCCCCCCAACATCTTAAATTAAAAATTCAAAACTTCTTGATGAAAATTGCTGCTCAGCCATAAAGCAGTGCTTTTTGCTTGTTTATTTTGGGGGAGAGGAGTGACTGACAATGCTTTCTGGAGGAATTTTTTATTTGTTTTGATCCAGCTCTAATCTGTCACACTGGGAACTGTCAGTGGCTCAAGCCAGTATCTCCAGCCACTTGCAGATTGCTTCTTTTTAAGAAGTAAAAGAACTTAAATTTGGCAAAAAGGCAGATCCAGAACTGCTTTCTAGGCTTTGAGGTTCAAAGAAGCCCCTCCCAGGGCAAAATCCTGACTACACTGAAGCAAGTACCAAAATTCCTCCTGCATTTAGTGGGGTCAGCACTTCACCCAAGAGTTTGGGAGCAGGCAGACACGTGGCTTTTCAGTGCTGCAGCCAGGCAGTTACAGTACAGCTGCTGCTTCATACTGTGCTCACGAGATGC
Organism: Aptenodytes forsteri; assembly: GCF_000699145.1. Taxonomy (NCBI): domain Eukaryota; kingdom Metazoa; phylum Chordata; class Aves; order Sphenisciformes; family Spheniscidae; genus Aptenodytes; species Aptenodytes forsteri. Next base: position 1,376,107 of record NW_008796178.1, read on the forward strand.
ATTTTTTATTACAAGGCCATGGCCCTCGGGCAGCTCTAACTCACTTGTATATGGGAACTTTTATAGGGATTCATACATTTATTTATTGTGCTCATAAACACCCTCCACCCCCACACACACATTAGCTCCGCATCTGCTGCCTTCTGCAGAGCCTGCGCTGTCTTTGAGCACTCCACACTGTTTCTGTGTGGAATCCGAGCTCTGAGCATTGCCTCTCTCCATCCCTCCGCAATCACTTGGGGTTTTCTTCATTTGTTCTTCACTGGCCCAAACCCCTCTTTTTGGTTAATCTTCTGGTAAAGTTAAAAATGTGACAATCCCAGGAGCAGGTCTTGACAGTTTCACACTTCTCTGTGCTAATAAGATCTCTTGTTAATTGCCTTGCACGCAGACATGAGAGCATCTCACTATCCTTGTTGAAGCCAAGTTGTCTGATGGTTAGAGAGTGAGTCTTCAGATGCATGTCCTGAGGGGCTGTTCCTGCTTTTCTATGTCCGTTCTAGGTCCTTGGATGCCCTTCTTTGCCTCCATGTCCCCAGTGCCCCTGCTTTAGAGATGACTGCAGCTAATCGGTATTATGCAGCCCTTGGCTGTGCTGGGTGAAAGGGGCTATCTAGGAGGACGAAGATTGTTATTAGGACAGACCTGCCTTCCGGAGGTGGCATTTAGCATCTAACGATGCCAAGAGCTTGTATCACCTTCTCTGTTTCCCTATCCCCATGGCTGCTGAGATTTCAAAGGTGAATTAACGTTATCAGCCCTCATCTTGGAGTTCTCACTTCTTCTCACCTGTACTCTGGTTTGTAGTCATGACAACAAACTTGTTTTAAATAGACACACACAAAACTCTCCAAAAAGACCCTCCTCACTGGCTCAGCACCTTGATCCTATTGCTTGTCAATCCAGGCTGTGTTTTTGTTGCAGCTGCTTTAGAAACACTGGATTCCTTCCTGAGACTTGTACGTGGGTGTGATGGCAACAGATGAACAGAGTTTATGGGGAATGCAGAGAGATGCCAAGTTACCCAGTCTGTGTAGGCAGCTAATGGAAAACTTGAGCTCAGAAACAAGGCTGTAGAGATATCCTGGACCAGACGTACACTTGCCAGGAAGAGTTCAGTTGCTGACACTACCAGCAGTGGGTGCAGCTGAACCTGCTCTGCCGTGGTCTCATAAAACATTAGAAAATGCTTGAAAATATGCTGACTTGGCAGCCTTCTTAAATCCAGGGCTGGTTCCCACATGATTGAAATTGCAAAGCAATCCATAAAATCAGGCCAGCTATGACCATGGTTGGTGGTAACCGAGAAAGGGAATTATTTTGAACTTGATGATCTTTTGTGTTAACTGTGTCCCTTTTCTCTGGATAGCCTTTAACACAAGAAGGATGAGCTATTTCCCACGCTGTAAAAGAAATTCCAGTTTGTTTACTGGGGCACTGTTGAGCTAAACATCATGCTTCACTTTGAAAAGTTTCCCTGACTATTGTTGGTGGCTAACCCCTGCTGGCTGTGGCGGGAAGACCTTGCCAGGCAGGTCTCTCTGAGCTCTAGGCAGTGGTTTGTGTCTGGAGATTTTACCACTTTCTCTGACAAACTGCTTGTGTCTTACCTCTGGTTTGTGTGGGTCACGGGGAGCAGAGGAGCAGAAACTGCAAGATGAGGAATAGGAAATGATGGCAGTGAGAGCAGCAATATAGGCAGGGGGGTTGAGCACCGGGTTGTACGTGACCTCCAAGTCCTTGCGTGAATTTTGGTCTGTCGCTGCCTTTTTAGATTAGTGTTTGTCAGGACATATGTCCACATTTAAGTAGAGTGGTGCTGCAAAGAGGAGGTTATAGGAACTGGAATTGGGAAATAGTCATAGACTTGTTACTTCATCTCCTAGCGTGAACTGGAGAATCAGAGGTGCTGTTGGGAAGACTGTCCACGGTGATAACGGATTAGCATCCAGGCCCTAAAACCAGAGTCTGCCTTGCCTGCTACATTAGATGCTTCTGTGAGCGTGACAAGAAATTTGCCCCCTTCTCCCCCTCCACCAAGCTGTGCATTGTAAAGGGGAAAGACACTTTAAAAGCTACAAGGGTCTCTTGGCAATGCACAGAGGGGGTTCTGCATCTGCCCCACGCCTTGAAGTCTAATCTCATTTACAGTTGTCAGCGTGGGCTGCTGGAGGAGATGAAAGGCAGAGGACAAGGAGGGAGAATAGATTAGTCTCGAGCAGAGAGCACTGGGAGTGCACCTGCCTCTGCCCCGCTACCTTGAGGAGGGGCGGCAATAGCAGCTGGGCATGTGTCATCTGCTGCTCTTTGAGGCGCCCAGCCATGGAGCACACGATTAATGACTCAAGGGGCTGGGCTTTTGTGAGTGATAAAGCCCTGGGATTTAGGGAGGGCTCTCAGGCCTTTTTTCTGAGCAGCACCATCACTTTACATTTCTCAAGTGGCATTTTGGTCGCAGGGAGCTGCTGTCTGTGGCCACAATGCTTCCCTTTCTCCTCCTTCCCCAAACTGGGCTGACCTTTGTCATGCAGCATTAACCCTTTGACTCCTCCACTTTGGGTTATGGGGTTGGGAAAAAAAAGAGTCCCTTCAAATTCATTGCCCTGTGGACAAACTTGAAGGGAGAAACGGGCTGGTAAGAGAGGATCTGTTTTTGCTGAAGGAGATTGCTTTGCTGATGCTGTCTGGATTATCAACCCCTTGCTGCCTGCTGCCAGAGACTCTTTTGCATACAGCAGCCCCCAGGAAAGAGGGGAGGGGAACTTATCCTTCCTTGAGTCCAGGAGGGAAATTGAGGCATTGAACAGCAAATAGATATCTGAGAGACTGTTCCCTCTGCAAGGTAATGCCTTGTCTTTTACCCTGCCTGGATTAGCCTGTGTCTGTCCCCAGTGTTGTTACAGTGGATGGCAATCTCCCAGCGCTTCAAGGTTTATACCCAGATTTGGCTTTTAGCCACGATGCCCTGGAGTGATGGCTTAGCATGAAAAAGCTACCTGGAGGTCATTAATGATCTTCCTGCCTCTTGCAGGATGAACAGCAAAAATTCCCCAAGTTCCTCCTTAATCTTCTAATAACTCTGTAAACTGAACACCAGCCAGCCCCTAAGCTGGATGCGGGTCTCCGGGATTGCCTGTATTTACACCTTCCCTGCAGCGTGAAAGGTTTGTGATCAGCTACCCCATTTCCCCTTTCCCTGGCTATTTGGATACTCCTTTCTCCAGTCCCACCAGCCTGTACACAGACTGTTGGCTTTGCCTAGTGCAAAAAGTTGGGAGTAGAAGCCATCAATATGAACCAGAGATCAGCAGTGTAGCAAACACAGCACTATTAAGTTTGTGCTGGTATAAGTAGGCATCTCCTGAAATGTTTCAAGGAGTCATGACAAACACACCGAAAAGCACATGGAGGCTGAGTCAGTCTTACACAGCTCGTGAGTTACTGGCAGCTTGATGTCTCTAGATTTGTAAAAGCCTCAGGAGGCTTCCTACTCATTACACATTTGTGTACCTTCCACGTCTGAGCTGCCTGGAAACCTGCACGTTAGAGTGCAGCATCCGAGAGGGATGGCAAGCTGCATTCAGACCGTTGTATCTTTCTGCTGCATCCTGATCCCAGCTGCAGTGAGAGGCTTTGGTAGCGTACGCTCTGCCATTTCAGCTGAATGTGCGGGATGGTTTTTAGGCACATAGATCCTTGCTAATGCATTGTTCTCAAATCCTGTCTTGCACATAGAAAATCACTGAAGCAATAAGAACGTTTAAGCCTGCGTGTTTAAAAAGAAAGGGGGGAAAAAGCTGTAAACACAGAGTGGATTGATGCTGTTCTGCAGATCAGCTGGTGCATTGTGCTCTGTGGCTGCGTGCTCTGTTATGACAGAGAAGGGGAAGAGATCATCCTGTCTCCAGAGGAACAAACCAGCTGCTTAGCGAGTGGAAACAGTTTGGAGGTGCATTTCGACACCATCATCACTTATCGCTGTAACATTTACAGGGCTTTTAAAGTTACTCTCTACCAGACCTGGAAAGCAAGTGTTTCTCCTCTGCGGTAGGAAGTATGATGTTCCCGTTGCCTGCCGGTATTTGCAGTCAGTGCAAATGTACCGGGGCACGTTTGCAAATTAAATGCAGCAGTGGGCGTGTTTGAGTTTGACAGCAGCCAAGGAAGCTGTGATCTCTTTCTGCCTCCTCACTAGGTACTGTACAATGTGTTGGTCTGAAATCAGCTTGGTACCAACACACCATGAGACGAAGTTGATGGGGTGCAGGTGATGGGCTGTTTTCCTGCACCATTGTACATATGGGCTGCTGAGGAAAGCTGATCTCTGAATGCTCTGGATTTTTATGTGATTCAAACCTTGCAGTGTTTGTCTGTTCGAGCTGTAGCACTTGGAACACTCACTTCTTTCCCTTTCCTCTCGTAATCTCCTGAGTGGTGGTATTCCCCCTGATTCAGCTACTCGTGGTGACGCTGGGGATATTCTATCACTAGAATGTCTTGGTGAAATGTGTAGTGAAAGTCCTGAATGTTTGTGATCACACCTGTCCCAATACTTGTTTTTGAGGCCAGTCATGATCATCTCTGCCCTGGATGGATTTCAGCTGGCTAATTGTACTTCTTTGACAGTAATTTCAGCTGGAAAAGTTGGCTTTTACTTTTTGTTGTATGGGGTGAAGATCATCCAAAGAACTCCATGAGATCTGACCATCCAACTCATTGTAAGCCTGTGAAGTGTTTCTTTCGGATGCTGTGTTGGAGTAGAGGAGCCTGGAGATTGACTTCTGCCTTGGCCTGTCCCTGTGTTATGTCAGATGTCTTGTGCAAGGACTGCTGTTGTGCTTTTCAGCTGCTCTGGGACCAACCCAGAACTTCCCAGTGGGAACTTCTCTTCCTTCAGAAAGCACAGACCAGTAAAGAATTGTAGATTCTCTGGAAGTGACCTTAATTAGCAGTGACTAATTATCAGTGCCTGTAGTGTGGGGTTGTTCTCTGTGCCAGGGAATCATGAAGAGAATGCACAGAAGTCTCACTTGGACCTTGAATTCCTTCAACTCTAAAACTAAAACCCCAGCACTAACAAGACACAGAGAATGTATGTATTTTTAGTATATGTTCCTGTTGCTTAGGAACAGCTGTCTGCAGTGACCCCGTGTTGCTGGTGAGAAGAGTAACGATGTATGAAACGATGTTAAACAAACAAGATCAATCTTACCCCTAGGAACTGTTCACGTTCTTTGATGCTTGACATGCTCCATAAGTAGCATATACTCTGGAGTTTCCTGAGTTTCCTGAGGAAAAAATAAACGAGGCTGCTGTAGGCAAAGCTGTTTGTGACTACCATCAAATCTCTGGTCTCATGTACTTCAGGGCAGTGTTCCCTGAGGAATCATCTCTTTGCCTCTGTGATCCTTCACGATTAGGTACCAGTGATGATGGAGACCCTGCTTTGTGGAGCATACTTGTTTGTGATGTATGATTGTAGTGGATGTGCTTGTTGATGACAGCCTGCAGCCAGTGAGATGTAGCCATGCTTACCTCTTGGCAGAGAAAGGATCAATATTATAAAAGGTAAAAAATTGAAAGTTTCACAAAAACTACTGGAGGACTTGATCCTGTGCGCACTGACTTGGTCTAGCAAAGCACTTGAAAACAAGTGTGACAATTGTCCTGGACCCATTATAGGTCTAACATCAACTGTATGTTTTGCTGGGGGTGGTACCGGAATGGTGTGTGCCCTAAGGGATTTGGAGAGCAAAGTGGGTTTTTAGTTCTGCCACTTGGCTCTGAAACAGAGCCAGACACTTGTTTCCCTCCGCTGGCTTCCTGCCACTCCTCTCACATGTTTACTTACCCTCACGCTGAAAAATAATGGGAAGTGGGCCTTGAGCATCTTTGCTCACTGCAGGCAGTGGCCTCCATGGAAGGATGTTGCTTTTTAGCTTTGTTGTTTGCACTGGGGAGGAAAAGAAAGTGTTTATTGTGGTTCCTTCTTCCGTTTGAACTGCTGCCTCTTCCCTCAGCTACTCCCTCTTGGTTGCTAATAGAGGAGTTGCTTTTGCACACAGTCTTGTTATCACTGGATTTACGTCTCTGGGTTGTTCTCCTCCCTGTTAGCAGGGAAGGCACAAACATTTTTCCTTCATGTGTCCTCTGACAATAGGATTCGCCTTTTGGAGAAACGTTTATTTTGCATTGATTGGTGCATTTAGGCAGCCCCTGTAGGGGAGACTGCTGTGAAGAGCATGGAAGATGTCCTGCTGCTGCTGCTGCTATCTTTGGTCTCTGAGCTGTGCCTGGAGACCATGGCTGGAGGAACAACTTTCTTCTAAATAAAGTGTCTGAAGAATCTTTATAGAGCTGCATCACTGCTTTATCACACTTTGACTTGCTAGCCCTGAGAACTGTTTGGGGATGTCTCTGTGCGTATGTGTATGTATGCAGGGTTGCTCTTGTGCCTTCAACATGTTAAATATTCTGGTGGTGTCTCCTCTAGAGCTCTATAAGCTAGAGCGTATGTTGGCTTCTTTAGAGGATTCTCCGGTGTTGGGCATCCCCACTAGAGGTTTTTGCTCTTGTAATGCTTTTCAGTCAGTCTGTATCCCAGAAGCTGTAGTGTGCTGGCTTGCTTGCGTGCTCTTCACCTGATGGGAGCCTCCTGCCTGCATTCATTGCCTTCTACAGCATTCGGGGAGGCCAAAGCCACCTCTTTTTATGAATTAGTGCAATGGCCAGTTTATCTACCTGTCAGGCATGACAGGAAAAAGCTTTTGTAGTGGAGAGAACAGTAGCATAGCTTCGTAGTTATATGTAAGAGCTGAAGCTGGCTGGGGTGTAAATGCTGCACAGCCCCCTTCAACAACACAGGTGCATTGGGTGACATCTTCCAGGGTGATGATAGCCAAAATGTCTCCCAAAGAATTGTCGTAAGTGTCTGAAACAGCATCTTCCAGCCTTATTCCCTCTGTGACCCCTGAGCTGAGAGCTGCTGTTGCTGCATTGATTTATGGGATCTTTTAGGGTTGGTACTGGTGGCCAAGAAGAGCTGGGGCAGAAAGTCATTTGCCAGCTGCTGATTTATGGCTGTAGTAAACAGTCCTGGAAAGCACAGTAAGAATTTTCTGGACCTTACGTGGTTCCAGCTGACTGGCAGCTCCAGGCTGTTATTTGACCATGTGGAGTAATAAAACTGTGAAAACTAATTAACTTTTGGGCCTCCTGCAAAACAAACTAGTTCATGCAAAAAATTACTCCACACTTGCAAGCAACAGTGACTTTATGGGCTTATAAGCCTGTATTTAATGACCAAGCATGTAGTACCATGTGTGAGGTATGTTCCTTTTGTTGACTTCTAAGGCTGAACAGACTATAACAAGCTCTGCCAATCACTGAGGATCTGAATACCAGCTTGGGATAATGTTCTCTTTCATCCTTATTAATTATGTAGCTGATGTGTGGGTGGAGGTTTGACACAAAGCTTCATTGGATGTTTTCTTGTAGTCTAAACCAGCCTGAATTACGCACACGCAACCCAAGCCGAAGCAGTTCATTCAAGGAGAGATGCTCTTTGCAGTAGTGCTGTAGTCTTTCTGAAGTCATTCTCTGCTCGCTGTTTCCCTTGAGGTGTGGCTGAATGAGCTCTTTCCCAGTGGGAACACTGAGGTGTTTTTCTGATGTTAGCAGGCAGTCAGCCCTGCTCAGGACCTGCCTCCTGCGATGAGGATGCTGTGTGTGTGCCAGTTGTGATGGTGACATCAGAGAAGGGATGTTTCTGAGTGCCCTGGTGTTGTGTTCCTTGCCAATGATGAGACACTTATCAACGTTGTATAGATGATCCAGCCTCTGTCATCCTGCACCGATTTGGAGGGAGGGAATGACTGGCTGTTCCTCCCGCTTAATCAGATTACTAAAGTAACCCTCCTCCTGTCCCATTGCTCCTGCATTACTCGGGAGCCCTTAATACTGGATGTCTAACTGCCTGTATTGTTAGAGTCAAAGCTCTGCCTGCTGATTCCTGTTCTCCTTTACTAGGGTCTATCAATTTAGCTGGTGGCAGAGCTTTGTGTAGAGCCTTTATTCACCGGGACACATGATACAGCTTTGCTATTCTTTTCTGATCAATAACTCATCACCCCAAAGAGCAGAGCTGGCCCTTTTGCAGAACATAGGGTGCTCTGGAGTAAGCTATGCAGTTGTTTGCTATGTTTGAGCTGCACAGGCTTGAGCTGCAGTTCCTCAGAAAGCTGCAGGCAGTGCATGGCCTGTCCTCTCCCCCTGCTGAGAAGGGAGGGGAGGAAGGTTGAATATTGTACCAGGTCCCTTTGCTGCCCCACTGCACGACTGTGGAATGAGGGAACCTGATCTGGAACTACCTGCTGTGGGGGGAAGGTTGTGTGCTGGCCAGGTCTGTGTCTGCACCTGGGTCACGCAGACAGAGCATCTCATATCTTGGTAAGATGCTTGTCATGATCGCTGATACAGCAGCAGGTATTTGGAATCTGAAAGAGAAACCATCTCAAAGGCAGGAAAACTGTGATGTGATGAGATTTTTAAAAATAACTTACTTATTTTTAATTTCCCCTCCCTCTCTTTCTGATGGATGCGCTTGAATTGTTGTGGTACTCAGTACCAGAGTACCAGCTAGCATGGGTCTATCCCAAGCTTTGGTTTTGTCCGCTAAGCTAAGTATTATTGCAGAGCTATTATTTGACCTAAAATAAGTGTGTGTGCATACTCGCTGCTATAGAATTCTGCTTTTTCACGCATCAAATCAAGTCCCTGTGGATTTTCACCTCCCTCCCAGATCTGGCAGACAGTGAAAAAGGGAGCTATTTTTAATCTGAAATGTTCTGTGTTTCAAGTCCAGGGTATAAAATGTAGTTTTTCTTCTGACAAGTTTCATGGCTGATTGATATAAAACTCCTTGTCTTTAAAGAAAGGATATAACTTACTACAGGAAGGGCAAAAGTTCTAATTTTTTGGTCTATGGATATTAGTTCCTTTGAGAAACTGAAAACCAGTGGCAATCACTGTTCTTGGATTGAAGAATTTACCAAGAAGGAGAAACGATTTAACAGAGGAGTCTAGCAAAGTCCAGTGTGGTAGAGTGGTACCAAGAGACCCAGTTCCCCTCCAGGAGGGGAGGTGGTGGTCACTGGATTAGGAATCATTTGCCTGAAACAGTATTTCTGGCAACCAAAGAGATTGGCATCACTGGCAGAACAGTGCTTACACACCTTCCGTCGTCTTCTTGCTGTCACTACAGTTCTATCATCCCACTGGAGTCACTGCTCCATCTGTCCTCTTGAAAGGCTGGCATGTATTGTCCAGGAGAGAAGATAAATTTCTGGTCCAAGTGTTCTCCCTGCCCAGAAGAAACGGCTATAGAAAAAGTTTCTTCCTCTCCTCACTGTATGGGTTGTTCTGTGCCTCAGCCGAGTCTGATGGATCAAAGGGGAGGTCACTTTCCAGAGCAGGTCCATCCTTCTGTGCTGACTGTCCTGCACCCAGGGGTGTGATGATGGGCATAGCAAGTTGTTACCACCAAGGTGCAGACACTTGTCTGAGCAATAAGGGCTGAGACCGTTGGCTTCTTTTTGCCCTAAAGGGAAGAGGGAGGGAGAGAGGCAGAGCAGATCTGACCGTACAGGCAGGCTTGAGTTGGGGAAAGCAGCATGCTCAGTTTTGCAAGGTAGCTTTAGGTCAGGACTTAAGGCTAGGCAGTAGGCTGGATGCCTTGGGTGTGACAGGAGCAATGTTCCCTAGTCAGTGCTGAACCCTGTCCCTCCAGCACTGGTGGAGCTGCTTCAGTGCAAACCCCAGCTCAGCTTTCTTCTGGCTCCTAATGCTGAAAGGTCCATTCATGACAGTCCCAGTGGTCTCTGTGCTGGTGGCCCCTTGAGCTGGGACAGCCTTCAACTGCCCTGCTGCAGCCTTGGTCAGCACAGAGTTGCAGCTAATGAAACACAAGCTAAGAGGAGCTCCCTGCAATTGTATGGGCAGAATTTTTCCTTGCCGAGTACATTTCCACCCTGGTTACCGACCTGGCAGCACCCTGCAGACATAGCCTTGGTCTTTGCTGTGAGGACTGTCTAATGCAGCCCATCGGTCACAGCATCCTGGCACTTGATAAGGCTTAATGGGACAGCCAAGCTCTGAGCCCAGCAGACCACCCGCAGTCCTGCCCTGCAGTGTGCTCCTCTCTTTTCTGCCTGATTGCAGGAGGGGAGCAGCACTTGTCTCCTGGGGCTAGCTAGACAGTGCTTCTGCCTGGCCTTCATCTCACTGGTGTTGCTCACCAGATATGTCACTAAGCAGCAGCAGAGAGAGACCCAATGGCTCAGATCTGATTAACCTCTACAATTTTATCCTGTGTCTTAATTGGATTAGCTGCAGGAGGGTGGTTTTGCTGTTGTTCCTGTTTTTTTCTTAAACAGGTACTTATCACTGTGACATCTGATGCAAGCAACAAGTTAGAGTAGCAAGATCTGTGAATAAACAAGTGGTGTTTGCTTCTTCCCCACTGCTCAACTAGCAGCTCCTGCCCTTCCTTTCTGCAAAATTACTGTAGCTGATGGCTGTGAGATGGGTCTAAGTAAGCCCTGCAGTTGGATCTCTCGGGAGGTGTGAGTCTTGCCTTACAGCCTGGATGCCAGACCAAGAGCCCCTGATTGCTAACTGCAGTTCTGTCACTTTTGGGAAGGTTTTCTGATAACACTCAGTAAATGTTCAAAGCAGTATTAATTTTCCATGTCCAGTTTCTTTCATCTTCTTTCTGAGCTTTTTAGTTTCCTTCAGTGCCTGGTTCTTCTGCACCTTAGCGTTTTTGCTTGTATCACTGCAGTAGCTGTGGGCTGTAGGGAATTGTCCTTGTTCAGCACTGCTAATACCCCTTCCTCTTTAAGGACTTCAAAGCTTGTTCTCCAGTATCAGTTCATTTAGTTTCGCAGGTGGGAACATGGAATAAGGAGATCAGTGATCATAGCCTGTTACAATGGGGGACAGGTTGCTACAGACCTAAAAAAGGAGTGGAATACATTTGATTGTGGGATTGCCCCTCATTCCTCAAGCTGCTCTCTACCTGTGTGGTGCCCAGTTGAGAAAAAGGAGAACCAGTTTACGCGAGACTTTCCCCCGTGTCCATCCTTCTGCCTGCAGCACCCACTTACCTCTTCAACAAGCTTAAAATAGAAGCCTTTCTCCTTGCCATAGCTGTAATTGGCTCTGGACTAGGCACTGGAGAGCATCGTTCACCTCCCTGGGATGATAGAAGGGATACATGCCGCTGAGAAGCTCTCTCTTACATCTGTTTCTAGATAGCTGTACACAAAAAGAGTGAATTGTAGGTGTGATATCAGAGCACGGCTCTGTTCCAGGAGGAATAATATATGTACCAGCACCACTCCAGCTGTTAGAAGATCAAAAGTGCTGTTACATTAAAGCTGGTAATACTGCCTGGCTTGGCAAAAGGGCTGAGAAATTGTTCCAGGGTTTTAACGTATGTTCAGATAAACTGTCTTCCATAGTGAGGATCAGGCTTTTGAATTTAGTCCATGTACAATAGCATGGGTTTTTAGTGACTTGGTGAAAATGTAACTCCAAGTAATTCCCTCTTTGCACAGGGCTTGAATGTGATTCAGTTGTGAACACTGCGTGCATCACAGTTACAGAGGTTCAGTGCTTCATTGCATCTGGGGTGCCTTTATGGGGTGTGTGGTTGTCAGGCATGGACTCTGCTGTTGCTCGTAAAGAACATGTGATCATTAAGTTGAATTACGATGGACATTAGTTTCCTTTTTCAGATTTAATGTATTCATGTATTTTGTGTCCACTGGCCCCTCAGCAGCTTGCAGGCTGGATATGTAAATTGGTAGCTGCAGAGGATGACTGATCCATTAATAGGTGGAATTTGATGCTTATAAAAATGAATGCATTTAATGTTGCATGGCAATGGTTTGCTTGAATTTTGAAGTTGCCTGAGGATCTCCTACTTGGAATTCCGTGGCTCAGGCTATATTTGTTACAAAAGCAATACAAATGGAGAGGCCCTGTGGTTTCAGAGGGTTGGCTATTCTTTTGTCTGTGAGTATCACTTACACTTTTTCTGTATCAAATGTTATTCCAAGGAAGCTGTGAAAATGTGAAATGCAATGATATCTGAAAACGAAGCATTACAGTCCAAATTCACTGTGTCCTCAGAAATATCTATCTTTGGAGATCTGTTCAGATACTATTTTTCAGGAAAAGCCAAGTTTTAGTAGATAATTTTTCATTATTAGGCTTTCATGGAGGGATGTAGAGGACTAAAAGGATTTGGTGGGTGATTAAAATAAGTTCAGATCTGCCACTGTGGGGTTGTAAACACAAGATGAAATCCTGGCCCCTCTGAAGGGGCCTCATTTTCCTTTGGGCCCCATGCTAATTTCATTACTGATTTCAGAAGGGTAAGGACTTCCCCTGATTTTAATTTTACAGTGTTTCTTTAAGCATGCAGATACAGAAATATTCAATTTCTTTTGCTGAGGGTTTTATTAAAGGAAGCTCACACAACATCATGCACCCCTTCCGTGGTAGAGCATTTGTGTGATAAATTTCATTTTTCAAGCACATGAGGTTGTGATGATCCCTCAGATACTGAGAGGCTGCACTCTGAAAACATTGGCGCTTCTTGCTTTTCCCTTTAGCACTGTGAGACAAATACTTCAGCTCTTCATCACTTATGCAAGCCTGGGCTGAAGGGGCAGTAGCAAATATGCAGGGAGAATATTGTGATATGCACCATAAAGTTGTGCCAAGGAGAAAGGAATATCCAGGCTCAAATGATCTCTTTCCCTGAGGCTTCTATGGTTTATTTTAATTTTTTCTAAGGTGAAGTGCTGGATCCAAGCCTTGCTAACAGCCAGCGTCTCTCATGTCAGGGAAAAAATTCTTTGCTAGTGTCTTCCTTAGCCACAGCCTCTCTAAATGCTGATGATTTCAACGCAGCAGAGTTTGGCTGTGGAAAGTCTATCGTTACTGTAATAATGTACAGCTCTGCGGGTACTGCATCCATCTCTGACTGATGTGTTCTCATAAGAATGTATGCCAGGGTTAGACTGAACAGTGTCTCCATTTTGCAGCCAGAGGAAATGACCATGGTGTGGTATGTTTCTGAGAAGGCGCTCGAATGAACCAGATTTGCTGGATGGGCAGCAGGAATAGAACCAGGGTGAAGTACCAGTGTGGGGTGGCTGGGGGTGTGGGTAGCACCTTCATGGTGCTTCTTCCCCACACTATGGTGTTCGGGGGGAAAAAAAAAAAAAAAATCCTAGAGGCAAGTAGGGGTGCTTGGTTATGATGTCTTGCCTCTGAAGCTAGCTAGTTGTGATTGCAGGGACTTGCAGTCTGCTATGGGTTGGTATAAGCCCATCTTTCAACTTACAAAAAAGCTGCTGTGTTTGCTTGAAGGACATCAGGCAAGTATGCAGGCAAAACCCAGCTGCTTTTCTTCTGGAGGCTTGGTCTCTCAAATAGCGTCCAGGGTTCTTGGGAGTCTTAAGTCAGTGAATTCAGTGGCAGCTGAAGGTATTTGGCATCTTTGGGTATCAGTCACTCTTTGGGGCTGCGGAAGGCAGCATTGCACTGTGAATGCTTCGGCCAGGCCACTTTAACCACCAGCTCCTTGTCAGAGAGCTCTGGCCGCCTTTGCTTGGGCTGGGCTGCAGCACACAGCTCCACACACAGCAGCCAGCTCATATGGCTCAAAGGTAAAAGAATGGTAAGATGTATAGGACTGAAAAAGACCTTAAGAAATTTCCCCCCTTCTCCATCAGCCTCCCCCCCGATCAAAGTTAGCTAGACTGTCCCGTTTCCTTGGTATAGTAGGGATTCTCGCTTTCAGCTTGTCTGAGACCAGGTCCGCAAGGTCTGAGAAGAGACGAGTGAATGGAGAAGCTGTTCACCAGGACCTGTTTCTTATGGTGGTACCAGCTGGCAGTTTCTGAAATTGTTTTTACTTTAGCTGCCTCTGAACTCTGTAGAGGTGAGAAGTGGAGCAAGCAACACTGGTCAATTAAAATGGCCATATAATTTTAATTGCCATAAAGTTAATTATTTTATGCAATAGGGCAGGAATTAATCTCACCTAAGCAACCCAGTCTGTTGTACTTCCCTACTTACTACAACAAGCAGTTATCTATGCAGTGAGATTTTTCTAGCATAGGAATGCTAAGGGAAGAGTGTGCTCTGTGTTAAAGACAGCCATGGGAGTTGGACTGGCTTGCTTTCTAGCTGTGTTCCCTCCCTTGGTTGACAGGTGAAGAAGCTGATGGCCAGCTTCCAGTTAACCCAGTTATTTTGCTAACTTACACAGTAACTGTGTGAAGATCTTGCTATTGCCTGGGTAATCTCATTTCTGAAGAGGGAGTCTGCTGAAATCTTTGTCCATGGAATGAGCTGAGTCAAAATTCTAGTTTTCCCTCCATGCTGGGGAAATACCGAGACTCAGGGTGTAAATCCTCAAACCAGCAGGAGGTTTGTGCCTATCCTACATGGGACAGAAATACTGCAGAGCCCAAAGCAGCTTCACAGCTGGGCCACAGCTACTTCCTTTCTAGTGAGAACAAGCACCGTGACTGACTCTGTCACTGGCTTACATCTGTCTCTGGGGGTGCAATAGATTTGCTGTCCCATGCATGCTTATGTATAGTACTTTACTGCAGGGCTGAGCAAGGCTAAAAATCTTGCCTGTGTATCTCCTGTCCAGCTCCTCCAAGTCGCTCAATGTGATGAGCAGAGCCTGGTTATATCTGTTCTCCATCTGTCCCTTCCTCCCTCATCTTTGCTACCGTTAATTGTTAGCGTCTGGCTTGAAAGATTGCCTCTTAGCACAGTGCTGATGGGATCTTTCCGCAGAGGATTAAGGCTGGAGTGGATTGACAGGAGACAGTATCCTTGCTGTGGGAAGTTTGCCAATGGTGTGTGGGCTCAGTGCTGCTGCTCTTCCAGTTACTCCAGTTCATGTCAGGACATAGGCAAGAGTTAGCTGCAGCTCCGTGCCCCCTCACCAGGGCCAGCTGGCCAGATGTGGCCTGGTGCACTGTGTGCTGGATTTGGGAGAGGCCTCCTGTACCCAGCTGCTACATGCGGCCTTTTTCAAGACTTTCAGTCTCTTTACATCATTTACAGCTGCACCATCCCATGGAGGTGATTTCATAGGTGGCTCATCAGGTGGTTTCCACTGTGCAATCGCAGTGCTTTAATCAAGGATATGCATAACAATAACAGCATTGTGGGGGGTGCTAGCGGTAGGAGTTGAGATGTCATTTCTTACTGTATCATGCTCCCTGGGTGGCTAATGTGTCTGTAAATCACATAAATGCTTTCCCGTAGCTTTGCTTTCCGTTACTGCCTCAGCTGCCAGGATTTCATGGGACACAGATCTTAGCTTTTGGCAAAAGCACGGCCTCCTTTCCTTGTAAAGGTATTTAGTATGTATTTCCAGTGCCCTGAAGCATAGCCGAGGGCCCTGCTAAGCTCACTGAATCCAGGCCCTGAGAGATGATATTTCTTTTTGCTTTACTTGGTTTGCTTTCCTGTGGAGTCTGTATTTTTTCCTGTACGTGCACGGGGAGCAGGGAAGAATCCCTTGGCATTTCAGAAGGTAGGAGTTTCCCCTTACCTCATTGGTCTCCTGACCTGCTCCTAACAAGTCCTTGGAGACCCTTTTTGCTCTTTCCCAAAGGTGGTATGTGTCCTGCAGTAACCAAGGGGTATCTGTTACCTTGCAAGGACAATCTGGGGTGTGGAGGCACATTTACTCCTTGCTGCCAGTAGCACAGGTGATGACTCTGTTTTTCCATAGTTTGGACAGACTGGCAGAAACTTTCTGTGCTTTGAAGCTATCACACCAGGGAGGGTTTCCATGTGTGTTGATGCTGTCTAACAGCTACAGCTGTTGCAAAAAAAGTCTTGTCCCTTCTCCCAGTCTAAAGGGAAACTTTTATATCTAATCTGTCTCAGACTTTAAATCTCAAAGATAACCAAGTAAAACCAGCAGAGTTTGCACCAAAGGGCTCAATTTTGTGGGCTTCTTGGAGGGAATGTTAAAAGATGTTCACAGGGTTTAGAAGCATTGTTGGATTTATTTTTTGGTTTTTCTTATGAAAATCCCACTGGCTGATATTCCCATGTCACTTTAAGCCATTGAAGATAACATTTCTTTTGTTTCTTTCATTAAAACTATTTTTATTTTGGCTCGTGGGACTGTGCAAGTAGAAAGTAAAACACTGCTTGGTATTTCCTTGCCCATCCTATCTGTTCTTCATCCCCAAATCCTTTCAGCTCTCCCCAGCTCTCCCCCCTTCCCTCCCCAGCTCGCCTTGAAGGGCTGGGAAAGCCGGCGCTGGCGCATTATGTTGCCTGTCTGATTGTTGTGGGGTTGTGTTTGTGTGGGGAAGGTCATGAGACAAAAAGACCACCAGGCAGGGGCGGGCGGGGGGTGTTCAGTCCCTCGCCATTCAGTCCTTGTGGCGATGGGTGGGAAGAGTCTTGTTTGCATGACAGGATTTCAGGGGGCGATTGCTTTTTGTTTAGGTTTCTTCCACGGCTGCTGCACGGGCCCTGGAGGGCTACAACAAAAGTAGAGCATATATATGAGATTCATGGGGCTGAAGTGTGCTGAGATAACCAAGAGGCAAAGCTGCCAGTGCAGGAGTGACTGAGCCAGAGCCAGAGCCAGCCACTGTGTGCTTGCAGCCTAGAGACTGCCAGCAATTGCTCTGGGTGGGGTGTTTGTACTATGTCCAGTCTTGGCTCTGGTGGGAGCTCTTCTTGGGTGTCTGGATCCTGTGGGCTGAGATCCTTAGCTGGATGAATGCTGTGGAAGTTTTCTCTCTGTAGAATGAAGGTTGTATGCGGGGAGACAGCTCCACAGACCTGCCACAGTGGCTATGCTTCCCTGAATATTTTTGAGACTTCCAGCCAGTGACTTTTATTTGCAGCATCTGCCTCCTTCCTTGCCCATCAGCTCCACACTTCTGAGAGCATTTAAACAGTGCTTACTTCCTTATCATCCCTCTGAGAAGCTGAGATGCTGTCCCTCAGCACAGCTCTCCCCTCACCCCCCATCCTTAGAAAGCAGCTCAGTCTATATTTACCACTGGTGTGCACAAAGGCAAACATTGTCAGGGATTCATTGTAACTGTCCCAATTACCCTGAGTTCATTTGCATAAGAAGATTGACCAGCCTGTGGTAGTGGCTTTGCCTTGGCTGTCTGATATGGAACACTTAGATTTGGGGAGCAGAAAAGAACTAGAGTTCCCAGGCTGGGTGTGGGATGGGGAGGGAGTGACAGTTTTGGTCCCTAACAGCATGGGTGCTACAGCATCCCTTCCTGGAAGGAGGATGACTTGTCAGCTCCCAGCTGCTGGCAGCACAAATCTGCCCGATTCAGTTGTAATAGCTGCCAGTTTCCCAGAGATGCAGATTCAAGGAGCGCCAAGCATGCCTGAGCTCCTGGCTGCCCCATCTGAGTAAATCCTTCTCCTGTATAGTGTGTGTGTGTGTATTTATGTATTTATTTTTAGTAGGTGTTGACCCTGCTTGAATGCTTTTAGACTAAGCAGTGACCTGCCTTGTGTTGTCACTTCCCTCAGGCACATGTAACCTCTCCTCCTTGTGTTTGGATTTCTTCCAGAGAGCTAGCTGTTCCTGCAGGCAGGCACTAAAGGGAGAGGAAAGCAGCTGGGATGAAGCACAAGTCAGGAAGCAGGCTGAAATGGTATGATCTCTTGACCCAAAGCAATAGCTAGTGCTGTTAGGGCTTGCTCTCGCTGCAGCAGCTGCACAGCTCGCACTCCTTTCACTGAATTGAGATTTATTCATATTCTCTTTCCCTTCCCCCCCAGTGCCATATGTAACATGATCTGCTTATGCCCAGGTTGGCAGATGGAAAAGCAAGACACTCTTCTATTTGCAGTAATGGTTCTTCATGGGCTCAACTGGTCTGTGAATTTGCAATGTTCAAGCTTGTCAGCTTTGGCAGAGCAGCCTTTCTGGAGACCCTTAACAGTCCCTCTGCCAGCGCTGTGTGTGCGCGTATGCCTGTGCAAACACACATCCATCGCTTCATCTCCCTGCTGCTTCCAGGAGAGACTCTCACACTTGGACTTCTTTTCTTGTTGCTTGTGGGTATCACCAAGCTTAGCGTACTTCCTGGGGGTGCTTTGACTTTTACTCTATCTTAACCCCTCCTTAAAAATCCCCTCCTAGTATTTGGCAATTTCCTGGTTTTACTAGTCAGTTATTAGGTGGCAGTGTAGGAGTGCTTCATGGAGGTGGCTGGAGCATAGGCAGCTCATCTCAACTGTAGTAGTATTTTAAGACTCTTGCATCCTTGGGTGAATTACTTCACCTCTCTGCCTTGAGTTCCCAGTTCATAAAGGGGAACTCTGTGTACTGAGCCAATGGCAGTGTTACCACTGTGAATCATAAAGAGCACAAATTACCAGTTCAAAATACACTGTGTGCCAGAGACCTGATTGCTAATGGCCAGATCCCAAGTCTATGTCCTATATTTTTGGACCTCTCTGAAAGGGATTGATGATCCAGCCCAGATTTCTCAGGAATTCCTTTGCTATTTCATTAGGGCAGGGAGGGGTGGGGGAGAAATCCTCGTGTCTTTTCTCAGATGAGTTGCTGCTTGTGCTCTGACTTGGGGACACTCACATTTTTTTGCCTGAAATTAACTGCATTGATATTGTTATGTTTGCTTGGTGCAAGAAACATCAAAAAAGAAGGGGCCAGAACCAGTCTCAAGTTGAGGCACAGATGGGCCCCTCATGGTTCCTCTAGCAACACTTTAAAAGCCAGTTTGTATGTTTGACTTCCCTGATGTGCTGAAAAAGCAAAGTAGGGTCAAATCTTAGATTTAAATTTGTTTTCCTTTCCATTGTGTTTGTTTTTGAGGGCTGCGTCCTAACTTTTACTGGGTTTCTATGACCTCTCATTTTAGCTTGTGTGACAGTGGAGTCTATTTATGAGCAAGCAAAACATGAGCTCCAGACACTGAATTAGCTTTTAAATGGTTGTTCCTGACAAATACGAAAGATTTTCTGAGCATGAAGTGAAGGGCTATGATTTAAGACCTTACACTATCCCTTTTAGAGTGAGTCACTGTGTCTTTTGCTTTGCAATTGGGAAAATTAGATTTGGCATGGGATCATGTAGGGGGTGACTGATAGACCTAGGAGGATAACAGATACCTTGGCCTATCTAAGCCTGCACACCTAAAAGGGATGGGAGTGTATCCAGTTTTCAGCTCTGCCAGTGAGGTTCAAGTAAAAAGATGTGTCCTTTCTAAATGCTTTATTTTCCCCAGCTGTGAAAAGGGTGGAGGTGGGTGAATAATGCTATGTAGAGTTTTGTTTGCAGTTCCCCAAAAGATTGGAGAAATGCATTTTGTTTCCCTTTGAGCAAAATATTTAATTTGACTTGAGCCGAGTCATCTGGGCACTCGTAACATAAACATAAATGCAATTTTCTAATGAAACATTTTGAAAATGGTGTTGCCCAGTGTTTTGGCCTTGTAGAATCTGAGGGAACTTCTTCTAAACTATCAAATGTTCAAAGCTAAGGCAAATTCACAGGAAAGTCTTGGCATGACTGAAATCTCCAAGTTTTTACTTGGAAAAGTTTTGTTTTGAAAAAGTTATCCTAGCTTTAGAAATGGGAATGCCCTGCAAATAACACTGATGATAAACAATGTTTCTATGTCATACATATAAACTACATCTTGTCCCACCTTTAGGGTAGTGTTACGTTTGCATCTCTTAGGCTGCTGCTTGTAATTATCTTGGTGCTTTATCCCATCAGCTGTTTCCATGTCACTGGCTCAGTTTTGCTACAGCTCCCTTTGATGGGGGTCCTCTGGCCTTTAGTGGCTGCTGTTCGAGTTGCCCTAGGTTCATGAGAATTTGTCGACTGAGAGCAAAGAAGGTGCCCGATGTTGGAGGGATTATACAGGGACAGACGACGGTAACACTGTCTGCTCCAGGCAGCTTTTCTGCTCCTGGATTAAAGTTCATGCTGTGTTACTTGTGTCTCTCTCTCTAAGGCCTTGTCAAGTCCATGTGGGAAGCTATTCTGCCTGCACTGTTTCACTTTGTGCCTCTCAGCTCTCTCTCTGCCTCATTTCTCCTCCCTATTCAAGCGGCATCTTTCAGTCTTCCCCATTCTGTCTTTGCTCTCTGCCCTGTGTAGAACTTCCATGCCCTCCCTACCATTCATCACCTCTTGCTCATTCACCTCCCTTCTTGCCTTTCTGCATTCATCTGGGCTTCCTCTCAGCCGGTCTGGGCTGCCCTCTGCTCCTGCCCCTTCCACAGTCCTCCTTTTGTGTCTTTGCACTCCCTTCTCTGTGACCGTCTGAAGTACGGCAGTCTGCAGCGTGCTCCGTGAAGATGCTCTGCTAGAAGTTGGCCCTGCTTGAAGGGCTAATTAATCCCCAGTGGAAGCCTGGTGGGATTGTTTTAGGTGGATTTGTCTCTCTAGTTACCCTGCAGGTGAGAACATATTTTTGCCCACTCTCTTCCCGCTTCCCAGAGATGCAGCATGATGCATGAATAGGAAGAGTATTGCCATTTCCTAACCTTCCTTTTCAGTCTGGCCTTTCTGTCTCTCCCTCCTGGCTTGTTTCCCCTTTGTTTGCAATGGTTGTGGCTTTCAGGTGACTCTTTTGGGGGTCTCTGATTTCCTCATTCCTCACAAGTGTAACATGCATTCTCTTAATTATGCTGGCTCTCTAATGATGGTTGTTGCCTGTGCCTCCTCTGCTTCTTTCTTCTGATCACCTGCATTTGTGTCATATCAGTTTTGGAATGCCATCTCTGCACTTGAATGTGTGATTTAAGTGTCGCCCAGGAAATAGAGCTTGTGGAATTGTAGTAGCCAGGGCTTGTTGTTTCTAAGTCTCAAAGCAGCCACGACCCTGTGCTTGTGATGCAGACGTGGCAAATATGGACCACAGGACTCTGCCGAAGATCCCCCAGTCTGCTGTGCACCTGGTCCCCTGCAGCTCACACCCATGTCGGCAGTGTGCAGATATCCACCCGACCCTATTGAAGGAGAAGGTCTCTTTGCTGCCATGTGGCAGGAAAACTAAGTGGGAGGTCTGCTTGCCTGTTGGTGCCCATGGGAGCTTCAGCTTTGAATGGTTAAACTGCATTCAAGCCAGTCTGTTCAAGTAAAAGGGGAATATTAGAGCTTGGAAAGAGTGCACAGGCTTGTCAGAGGAAGCAGGTGCTCTTTAAAGCGTGTGTGAGCCCTGTACACATGAGAAATCTGATCGGTTCAGTAAAGGAGGCAGAAATGAGGTGGAGGCAGGCAAGCAGAGGGGCTGTGTGAGTGAGTGCGGGTGTGACTGACAGGACGAGAGCTGTGTTGCGTGGGAGGCTGTGAAGGAAGTATCCGTGGCTGTCCCCCGAGGCAGTAAGGAGCCCCTGATATGGCTTAGGCAGGGCCAGGCCCTGTGAGGATTTGTCAATGCTGTGAGAAGTAGCCTTTCCCCTCATAACTGTCTAAAAGAGGGATTTCAAACCATGCTGTGGTACAGTTTATTGTCAGGCTGGTGAGTGCGTAAAAGGGATTCCCTACTCACTGTGTTTGGGCCACACGGAGACATTACACCTTGCAGGGCACAGCTAGCCCCAGGCTAGCCCTGCATTTTGTCACCTGCAGGGAAAACTGCTCTGCTCCAGCCACGAGACTTGGGCTGGGAACCTGCATGGACAGCACTTTTTCCTGTGATTAGATTTCTGTTGTGGAGTCTTTATTAAGTCATGATTTGCTTTAAAATTTCTGACAAGTTTTGTGTCTGTTCGAAAACTGTGGCAAAGAGAACTCTAGAAACACTGTGCCTTGCCTTGCATTTGTCCCTCGTATCCAGTAAGGGCCTATAAGAAGCCGAAAATGCAGCTTGATTATTCTGATTTGTGGTTGTGCAGCTTTGGCACTTGGACAAATCTCTTCTACCCTTAAACCAAAGTATATTTGACATAGCAGACACGGGGAAAGTGCAAACACTGCAGACCTTACCCTTGCAGTCCTCCATGCAGGGAACCTGCAATCTGGGTGTCATCCAGGACTGATTTGGATATGTTTCCTAAGAAACAATGTGAACCACCACAGCTCCCAGCAGTCTGGCTCCTTTACTGCAGCTGTAACCCCTGTGAACACCCTGGAAAGATGCAAGCCAGGATTGCTTCCTCTCAAGTGTTTAAATGATAGAGGTTAGAGTAATAATTAATACTCCCAGCTCCGGGCTCCATTTGGAACCAGCCTGTCTGGACTACTTTTGAGATGGTTATGTCGTTGCAGTGTAACGCCAGGTCCCTACAAGGCATTGCGGGGAATCATGCGATCCCTCTGTCTCCTCTTCACAAGGCTGACATTCTGCTCCAGTTTAGCTTGGAAAGCAGAAGAGTTTCTTTGGTAGCTTCTAGTCCCCATGACTGAGCAAAGCCAGATGTAAAATCAGTACGAGTTAAATATGTTTCCCAGTCTGTTTAGTAGGAGTTTTGCTCTGTGGTTGTTGTTCTAACCAGAAGCGTGGTTTGAATTCCAGTATGTGGGTCATTCTGGTTATACGTGTGTGTGTTGGGGCTTTAAATGCATCTGTTAAGGCTCAGAAGAACTTAAGCCAAAAAACTTGCAGTCAGGTCAGAAGGGAACTGTTGGGATTGTCTAGTCTCTCATAATGAAGGCCAAAAGATTTTCTGAGTGGTCTTCTGCTTGACCTCGGCCATACCTCATCTCCTAGGAAAACTTGCAATTCAATTGTAAAACTTCTGGTGAAGTTAGTGAGACATTTCACTTGTTAATAGTAAAAATAATCAACTTACTCTAATCTAAAGCTGCCCAGCTTTGACCTCTAGGCCCTAGATGTGATTATACCTTTGTCATAGTGGAGAATCCTCTACTGCCAAATTTCTGTTCCTTTTGTGGTTCTTCTGGACAGCGATCAAGTCATTGCTTAACCTTCCCTTTCATAAGCTAATGAATTGAGCCTGTCAGTGGAGCCAGTCAGACTATACCAGTAACAAAGTGCCTAACGCAGAGGTAATGTCACCTCATTTACAAACCTGCAGGTCACGTTTCCTTTTTTGAAGGCAGTGTTACCTTGAGAGCACTCAGTGTAGCAAACAAGGCTTGCTTTTTCCCCAGAATGGCTGCTTCTGAAGATGGCATTCCCCGTCCTGTAAGCTGGCTGGCATTCTTGGCTCCTGGCCGTATGGTTTTCTATTTGTTTTTACTGTAACATGTATTGTTTGCAAGCACCCAGCTTTACCAAAAGACCCAGCTCATGCTTAGTAACTTGCTGCTTTAGCTCATCTGTGAGCATGATGCAAGAGTTATCTTATGTTTTCTCCTAAATCACTAATGATAATTCTGTAGGAGCAAGAACGAATTCTCATGGGACCCCATTAGTGGCATCTCCATGTGATGGTAGCTCGCTAGCTTAGTTTTATTTTTCAGACCTGTCAAATAGCAAGACTTTTTAGCATGTTGAATGTGTGACAGCCTGAGTTTGTGTCACAGTAAGTCCTTAAACACAGTGTTGTCTGATGATGTCAGATGCCCTGCAGAAATCAGTTATACCAGCGAACTTGTCTTACGATCTGCACCAAGTTTGTATTCTCATCCAGATAATATCAGTTGAACATAATCTATTTTCTGTAGCCTATTCTGACTGATACTAGACCAGTCCTCCTTCAGTTACGCATTACTTGATATCAGTCATCTGTTCATTTGCTGTGGGTTGCTATTAGGCCGACAGACCTGCTTTGTCCCATTAAATTCTTGTCACAGCCCTGCAGTTTTGGGAGCTGTCTGGGTGACTGTCACCATGTTTGGACAGGAGCTTTGGAGCCATGGTTGGAAGGGCTGCATTGCTGATTCAAAGCTAGAAGAAAGGTAAAAAGCAGATCTTGATGTTCCTCCAGTGTTCCCAGACTTACAGAAAATCAGTATTAATACTGGCTTTTTAAAATCTTTTGGATGCAAGTTACCTTGACCTGCTGATTCAAAACTATCTAAATTTAGCAGCTGCTATGTAACATCCTCCAGAGTTACTGCTGGGACAGAAAGTGTATCATCATCATATGATAGAGATAATTCATTGGGTTTTTGTCCAAATACAGAACAGAAACATTTCAACTACTCCTAATTCTTTTGTGCTGGTATCACCTATGCTACTTTTTCCAGATAATACCAAACCCAAACCCTGTTTTGAATGAGAAGACTCGTCTTCCTCATCTGTACCAGCAGAGACGCTGCTGTGACAGAAGACATTGTCAATAGCAGTGAATTTTACAGAAATGCTTGTGCACATTTAGTTAATCTGGAGGTAAGCAGAGATCTGACTGCAGGAACTTGGCCTGAAATACAGCCCCAGCTGAACAGCTATTCTGACTGTTGTGTGGGGTTTTTTTTGTTTTGTTTTTTTTTTTTCCTCATATTAATAGTGATTACAGCCTGTCTGTCTTCAGGCTGTGAGGTTGACTGTGCATGCTATACCTTCTATTGAGTTATGTAGTCCAAATAAATGCAGCATCCCACCCAGAGTGTATTGCATTTCAGCTCTGAATGAAGTGGCTTACGCATTATGTCCCCTCACGATGTAGAAGCACTGAGAGATGTAATTAATATTGATACAGGATTTTGAGATTCTCTAATACGACATGACTAAAAAGACATAAACAATAATTATGTCATGGTAAATGAGAATATCATGTGTCATGGTAGTATGGATATTGCTGTTTTCAGCTTTTGATATTTAATACCTTGCACCATCCAGATGAAAAGTGGGTTTTGTTTTAATTAGACTGCAGAACTCATTGCCTCAGGAGATTGTGGAGCCCTAAAAACTAGAGGAATTCAAAAGGGAGAGCAAGAGATTGCGCATTTGTACACATAACAATGTCTGGGCCAGTGCTGACAAGCAGATTTATGTGTACAAATGCGCAATGTCTGGGCCAGTGCTGACAAGCAGATCTGGAAAGAGCGTTAAACCTCTTGCCTAAGGATTTAAGAAAAGGTTTTAACTGTTAGGGTGGGTTTGGTCATGGCAGTCACTAGGTGATCTCTTGTAGGCTTCATCTTGTCCACAGTCTCAGAAATGTGCGGATGGTCAGCACTAGAGCTGGGCTGGTGATGTAAGATACATGACTTGCCAGTCTGGGCCATAACCTGCCCAGCCTGTTGCTGCAGCTGAGGACATCTATCCAGCAAGATGTACAAGGTGCCCAGTGCTGGATCAAGATTAAAAATTATATTCCCACCTAAAAAACCCCCCACCACTTTTTAGAGTGCCTCAGCTTCTTTCCATTAGTCTTAATGCACTTACATAAATAATAAAACAGGAAGAAGCAGAGCTGGAGGAGGCTCAGCCTATAAACACATCTCTTTGCATTAAGCCTTGTGGCATAATGGAGGGCATCTCCTGCCATCCATGCTGTCTCGTTAATCATGTAATTATCTCCCGCACTTTCAGTGCTGCATCTCCTTCCTCATCAGTGCTGCTGATAATGGAGCTTCTATTTACCCTGGCTTCTTTCTGGGGAGCGGCTTTGGTTTCAAAGCCAGCACAGTGGCGTATTTTGAATAATTTAGTTCTGGGTGGCTTGAACACTGTGTGTAATTCCCCAGCTGAGACTGGAGGCTGATTCCTGTGTAGTGTTCTGCCAGGAGGTTGATCTGGAAAGAGGCAGTGGGATAGCTCAGAGTGGTGGGTTGTCGAGACAGCAGAGGACTGAAAGCTAGCTCAATAGGTTCTGTGAGTGCGTCTCAGCTCTATCCTCTTTTAGTGTCTTAGCAAGGACTTGCAGCAAGAAACGCACAGGCAGAGGAAGGATAGGGGAGGGAGTTGCATGAAAAATGTGTGTGGAGACAGTGTCGTGGTTTAACCTCAGCCGGCAACTGAGTACCACCCAGCCGCTTGCTCACTCTCCACTCCCTGGTGGGATGGGGGAGAGAATCGGAAGAGTAAGAGTGAGAAAACCCGTGGGTTGAGCTGAAGACAGTTTAATAATTGAAATAAAATAAAATAGTAATAATAACAACAATAATAATAAAAGAATATACAAAGCAAAATGATGCATGATGCAGTTGCTCACCACCTGCCGACCGATGCCCAGCCAGTCCTGGCGACGCCGGACATCCC
>NW_008796178.1:1402348-1451729 GCF_000699145.1 Aptenodytes forsteri
TATGGAATAGCCCTTTGGCCAGTTTGGGTCAGCTGCCCTGGCTCTGCCCCCTCCCAGCTTCTCGCTGGCAGGGCATGAGAAGCTGAAGAGTCCTTGACTAGTGTAAGCACTGCTCAGCAACAACGAAAACATCAGTGTGTTATCACATTATTCTTGTACTAAATCCAAAACACAGCACTGTACCAGCTACTAGGACGAAAATTAACTCTATCCCAGCCGGAACCAGGACAGACAGAAACATGGATTTGGGTACCTGGCTGAGCATGATAGGCTTCCCCAGCAAGCTGTGGGTCAGAAATTCCTGGGGTCTCTGAATGCAGGATTTGCTTGGCGTATG
Source organism: Aptenodytes forsteri (assembly GCF_000699145.1). Classification (NCBI taxonomy): domain Eukaryota; kingdom Metazoa; phylum Chordata; class Aves; order Sphenisciformes; family Spheniscidae; genus Aptenodytes; species Aptenodytes forsteri. The sequence continues at coordinate 1,402,686 of NW_008796178.1, forward strand.
GTGGCTTGGACCAGGGGTCTGAACCTCTGTGGAGTCAAGGAGTTCAGTGTGGTGTCCAGCTGTCATTGGCTTTGGAAAGTCTGATATGTTTCTATACATGAAACCTTGGCAGAAGGCCAGCTCCTGGCCAGCAGCTAGGTTCATATTCTCCCTGTGCTGCTTGGCCTTGTGGGTTGCCCTTTGCCATTGTGGCTATCATCCATTCACTCTCTGTAAGCGCTCCACAGCCCTCACTGTGCTGGATCACGCAGGCACAGGTATGTTGCTTGTGCTTTGTAGATAGTGAAGTCGAGGCACTACAAGAGGCACCTGGGCTCACTCCAGAAATGTTGGGAATACCTGGTCCCAAAACCCTCTTTCCTGTCTGCCTAACAGCTGAGCAGTGGTGCGCTCCTGAATCTTTTTATTCTCCTGTTCATGTTGAATCTGTGCTTCCAGTGTCTGTTTAGATAAAGTGCTTTTGCAGAAGGTAACAACAGATGGTAGTAATGTAGGTCCCTTTCCTGTCTTTGCGCCTAAGACAGCAGGAGAAATAAATTAGAGCAGAAATGCCTCTACAGATTGGCCAGCTAGCTGATGGACCTGGTCCTTCAGGCTATTCTACTCTTCAGGGAAAAGGGAATCTTAGACCATCTCCCACTATCTCCACTTTGCCATGTGCTGCATGCAGAGACACACTTACCCCTATCCAGGTGACGGGCCATCTGCTCTGTGAACGCCTCCCTGCCTAGGTGAATGCTGAGCTGGGTAGCTCTGTGCTCTCTCACTGCAGCTTTCCAGGGAGCGGATCTGTCTGGGGACCCTGCTTGGTGAGTTAGTGAGGGTATATCCTCTGTGCTTAAATGCAGTCTGGCTTTTGAGAGCTGGGTGGTGTTTCCAGCCCTCGGGTTCACCTCAGGTCAAAGCAATCTAACATGCGCTAAAAGTACTGCTGGACAGCCCTTAATCACTTTATATTGTCTGGGCAGTGCTGGGTAAATTCATTATTTACAGGGGAAGAGAGTGTGCGTCCCTGGAGCCAGCACTAACGTTTTACCACATACGTTCAGGCAACTCAGATCAGGTGACTTTTAATGGTGAGAGCTGGATTTTGAGGTGAAGGGGTATGCACTTACCTTTGACTGGCCTTCCTGTCTTCTGGATCAGGGTTTCTCCTCTCACGTGCCCTCCCACTATTGGAAGAGAGAGCAGGATCATTAAGCTGCTCAGAACATCATCACCACCAGGCAGTGATGAAACTCCTGTTAAAACAGTCCTTGCTTTTTGCCCTCTCATTTGGATTATAAGGCAAGGCAGACTTTCATCTTCTGCCTTGTCATTCCTTTAATCTTCATCAAAGCAGCAAATGCTACATATACTGTTGCCACACTGTTGTTTTGTTGTTTTTGTTTTGTTTTTTTTAAAAAGAAACAAAAAACCCCCCTCTCTAACTCACAGCATGACCCCAGAGACTGTGGAAAGGTAGAGAATGGTAAAATGTGTGACTATCTTGAGGAGAGTTTCAATGCCTGTCTTAAATGTCTTTTCACAGCTTCAACTTGGAGTCTGTCCATTCCATGTATTGACTTGGAGACTCTTGATTTAACTACAGCATGGCCCTTGAGGCTGGAGATGGTCTGCTTGTTTCCAAAGCTTGTTAGCACCCCTAGATTGCGGGGACTATGCCATCTAATGGTCTGAGTTCAAATCCAGCAAAGCTCAGAGTGGTTTCTGAAACCCTTGGAGATGAACAGATTTTGCACATGATTAACTCTCCCTTTCCAGTGGAAAAGGGCGTACAAGTGGACAAGAAGCAGACCTACTATTTGATAGCTCCTTTCTGGTGGAAAATAAGGCACGAGTTTTCATTTCCATATAATAAGAGAGGAAGCTAAAGCTCAGGGCAATTTATTTCCAGAATCTGCCTCCTAGTCTGGAGCAGAGCTGGGGTCAGTGCCAGGAGGCCTGACTGCCAGGCCAGTCTCTCCCAGAAATGAAGAGACCACCGGACCATAGAATGATTCAGATTTGAAGGGACTGATCCACCTCAAAGCCAACTTCCAAATTAGATGAAGTTGCTTGGAGCCTTGCCCATCGCAAAGACAACTTACGGCTTGGGTGATGCCAAGACAAAGCCCCTCAATGGGGAAACCATGGGTGGTAGCAAATTCTCTGTTCCTGCAACAGATCTGCAGTCTAAAACCAGCCAAGGATCCTCATGTTGTGCCCAGTTCAGCTGTTGACTTTCCAGCTGCTCTGATGCCCCAGAGGGCTGTTTGCCATGGGGGAGAGGAGCAGCTGGCTGTGCTATGTGAAATGTCTGTGTTTTCCCAAGATACCCATTGTCTGTCTGCAGCACCAGCCTCCACCCTACTTGCTCACTCAGCCGTGGCTGATGTGTCTTTAATTAAAGAGGAGGAACAATTTGAAGATTTCATTTTCTTTTCTCAACCATATTTCCCATTTCCATCAGAGTTTGCGGGACCCTTATTTTTGTCTTGTAGTTTTGCTGGGGGGCCTTCAGTTTATGGTGTGTCTGCTCTAAAATAAGGAAAAAATAGCTTGTTTTGGGCTGAGGGAATTAAGATCCTGGGTCAGATGGCTGCTACGGTCATTAACATATTTACATTTTTGCTTAAGAGCCTGGTTGAGGATCAAGGGAGTTAAGGGTGATTGTCATTGAAATGCGGAGGAAACCTTGCATGAAATTGCCGTTAGTGTTCTATTGTTTGGGGGGCTGAGGGGGTGCAAATGGCCTTCCTCATCCCTGCACCGGTTGTGTTGCTCTTGTCTGCCCAAATAGATGGGCAAGCTTGTTTTGGCTGAGGGAATTAAGATCCTGGGTCAGATGGCTGCTACGGTCATTAACATATTTACATTTTTGCTTAAGAGCCTGGTTGAGGATCAAGGGAGTTAAGGGTGATTGTCATTGAAATGCGGAGGAAACCTTGCATGAAATTGCCGTTAGTGTTCTATTGTTTGGGGGGCTGAGGGGGTGCAAATGGCCTTCCTCATCCCTGCACCGGTTGTGTTGCTCTTGTCTGCCCAAATAGATGGGCAGAGGCAGAAGTAACTATGCTGAAGGAAGCCACTGTGCTGACCTAGCTGCTGGGAGGCTTTGCCGGGAGAGCACTCCCTGTGGGGCTGGACCTGGCGCTCAGTGCAGCCATGCTGCTGGCTGCCAGTCATCATCTGTCCTCTCGGTGAGACAAAGATGCTTGGCTGGGCTTGTGGGACAACTGGCCCTTAACAAGATCATCATGGATAAATACATGACACGTCTAGCAAAGGTCAGTTGCCTCTTTTATAATTGATGGACCCGAGTGTTTGGAGTGTGCGCACATTGTTTTTGCCATGTGTGGGGACACATGTTCTGCAGGACCAGCTCAACCCCTTGATTTTTGTGGCTAGCTGTGATATCAGAAACAGGCTTTGAGGCAGTTTGAAGTGTTCGGGTGGATTTTGAGTGCTGTGGTGACAGATGAGATTTTTGTATGCTGAAAAAAGTTGTTTAAACATAAATAAGAGAAATCCCTTACAGCTGGGGTTTACAGTAAAACATTCTGCTCCAGGTTGTGGAAACAGTGGTCTAGTTGTGCTCTGAGGCAGGCCTTTTTGGTTCAGATGCTAGTTGTTCATTGTTTACCTCTTACTCTTTCATGCTGTTCAGATCCACCATTTTAATTCAAACCTATTTCTAATTAGTATCATTAACTTAGTGCCAAAAAGAAAATTATATATAGTAACGTGAAAGAGGAGAACAGGTTCCCTAGCACATTTACAGTACTGAAAATACTAGCTACCTTCTGCCACTGCTTTGATTTTGGTGGGACAAGCAGCAAGACGGTGAGCTGAAGGAGGAATGCTGGTGCCTATTGGTGTGAGAAAGAAGCATCCTTGGAGCAGAGGCTCATTCACGGCCACCAGACAGGCTTCAGCTGTCTGTCCATTTGGAAAGCCAGCAGCCAGTAACAGGTATGGACAGTACCGTCTTGAGTGACAGGATTGTATCTGCTCTAGTGCCTAGTGAGTCTGGAGTCATTAGGGTGTCCTTGTGGACTGGTTTGAAGCTCTGAAGTGGTTGTGTAATTTCTGTTCTTGATTACAAAATGTTTCTTTTTGGAGTGCTTTGAAGCAGAACAGTCTGGGAAAAGTGGTTTGTGATCTGAGCAGCTCTTTTGTGCTTCGGGAGCCTGTGTGCTTCAGCTCTGTATCTCTTCTGCCCTTTGAAGGAATAGCCGCGTTCCCCACTGCTGTGACCGTTGGTCTTTCCTACAAAGTCAAACAGTGAGCACGCAGCACGGGGGGATAGTTCCATGCTTCAGTCACTGATCCTGGCCCTCAAAGTAGGGAGGCATTTAAGCCTTCAAGGAGCAAATGGTTTTGTCCTAGACAAGATAGGTTCTGACATCTTAAATGTCAAGAGATAGTTAAAGTGGTGCAGTTAAGTAAGATGTTGGTTAGGTCAAATGTTTTCAGGAAACAAGGATGAACACAGCAGTACCTGTGGGATTGCAAGGTGTTAGATCCATTCACTGAATGACTCATCTCCCAGCTTCTGCAAATTCCCCTTGAGAAAGGTCATCTCAGGTATTATGCTAGTAATACTTTATTTCCTGGGTATCTGTGCCTCTGGGATTGGGCACTGCACACTTAGGCTGGCTTGGGAGTCCCAGCAAGAGCCAAAAAGCATCAGAGCTGAGCCTGAGTGGAGAAGCCCTGATTTTGGGGTTGGCTTTAGAATTTGATCTGTTAACTCAAAGCAATGGAGTGGGCTGACTGGAGTGGGGGAGCTAAACTTCTCCAGGGATTAATATTGAGCTGTTGTTTGACAGTAAACAGCTGGTGAAATCCACCTTTGGCTCTGGGTGCCAGCTGTCAGGAAGGTACATCCAGGCAACCTCGCAAGGACAGAACAACCCTTGGCAGAGGGCGGGGGAGAGTGCCTAGCTCTGACTGTCCACAGGTCACTTGGTTTGTCTTGTTTTGTGTAATCACTTGCCCCAGCAGCTTCCTCACAGAGGGGCTGCTGCTTTGATGAAATAGCAGACCAACCCTGCTCCAACAAAGGGCTGTGATCTCAGGTTAGACATCTCCTCCTCAACAAAGCAGCCAGTGATAGCAGAGTCCCCAGGAGCAGCGGGACAAAGGTGCTCAGGTCAGAAGGAGACGGAGCCAGATCCTCACACGTGGGCACTGTGTTCTCTAAACAAGCTGCCCATGCCTGAGGCCGGTCTGTTTTATAGCTGCTCTGCTCACTGCAGAACAGTGCCAGCCCTACCACTGGCAGGCTGCATCCTCTGCCACATGCCCCTTCTCACCTCCTCCCTTGCCAAGGCAGCCTTTACTCTGCCGCATCAGATTGGAGGCCCGGCGCCTGTTCAGTTTTTGTTCTCTGTTAGGAAAGAGCGAGGATTGTCAGGACCTTTTTGGCTTTGCCAAGGCCTTTTATGTCCCAAATGTTTCCATGAAAAGACTCCTTCCTGGCCACGCTGCCCCCTGACAGCCATTCAATCCAGTCAACAAGCTTGATATCATTATCTACAAAAGGAGGCCAGTGAGTACCAGGGTCCTCACAGCCAAGTTTGGGAAATCAAAGGCAAATCTCCCAGCAACAGGGAGCTGGTGGAGATCAGACTGCACCACAGCTAGTGCGGGCTGGTCTGGCAGCTTGCATCCACTAGTTTTCAAAGCACAAAAGAAATGCGTTCGGCGTGGTGCCAGTGCTGGCTTTGTCAGGGCTGGGGCTGTGCCTGCCTGTGAGCTGGCAGCCCCTTGCAGAGTGCCCTGGGGAGCTCCGTGCAGGTTAGAGGCCGCTGGAAGCAGTAGTAAGTTTGAACAGCCATGCAAAGCTGTCTCTTTTCGGTCAGTGGCATTTTTAGGAGATTAACCACTTAGTCTGAGGGAAAACAGTGATGTTTTTGGTCAGAGTGGGATTCACTCCAAATCTCACCTGGGACTTTTCTTCTAATGACTGTGGTTTACATTCTGAAAATGGCATGTGGCTGCCTTGTCACTTTTAGTTTGACATAATCATCTGCTTTGCTCCCTGTCCAAAGACTTTCTTTCCAATCCATCTTAAAATAGAGAGCTCCTTAGCAGTGAAAGCACTTACCATTTTGAAGGTATCTGTAGAGGTGATCTGGAAAGGTGACTGTCAGAAACACTGAGCACAGAAAGGGCTTGAGGAGGGATGGCATGTTCCTGTATTGCAATTGCGTTAGGAAATACAGGAGTAAAACTGTTTTCAGTATGATTTATCTCACAGACTGCATCTCTGGTTTGCTTGATAGTCCAGATAGAGAGGCATATAAAAAATAACCAAGAGAAATGATGATGCAGAGGGAAGGAAGGTGAAGGGAGCTGACTTAGCTGAAGCTTGGGTGGAGATGGGGTGATGGTGTGGATGATGCCTGGGTTCACCCCTCTCAGCAGCAGGGTGCTTTGCAGTCCCTGGGCAGTGAAAGGAAGCTGGAGATGGGGTGATTGCAGGGCAATGCATCACCAAAGCCTAGAGCAGCCCCTGGGGTCACTGTGGGTCTGCAGCGGGTGATGAATGCATGGGAGGGTAGAGTTGTCTGTAACGTGGAACGGTTAATTCTGGCACTTTCCCCTCCTATCCCAGTTCGATCCTGACAACACCGGCTACATCAGCACTGAGAAGTTTCGCTCCCTTCTCCAGAGACACGGCTCAGAGCTGGACCCCCACAAGCTGGAGGTCCTGCTGGCCCTGGCAGACAGCAACTCTGAGGGGAGGATCTGCTACCAGGACTTCGTCAACCTGGTGAGTGTTGCAGCTGGCAGGGCCTCTCAGTCCTTGGCTCTGCTTAAACCATTGGCTGTGGAGGGACAGTCTCTCTCCCTCTGTCCCTCTATCAACACCAGTGTTTGCTGTGTCCCTGCATCACATTCTGCATGGCCTTGCTGAAGCATTCAGTGGTGACTGAACTCTCAAGCCAAGAGTCAAGTTGCTGCTGATTTTTCCAGAGAAACAAGTTTGCATGGGAAGAAACTGTGGGAGCTGTTGTAAGAGGAGCATGAAGAAATGGCTGCTGCTAGTTTAGAGGCTTTTGATCTCAATATCAGTTGGTAACTGTCATAAGGAACCATTTTTTTTGCAAGCAGAGGTCTGTCAGTCTGGATGTCTCCTGTTTTATCTAGAGATTTCACCACTTCTAGACAAAAATATATAGATAACTTTGTGCTGACTTGCTGGGTTGAGTCATATTGCACTGCTGTAGGCATCAACAGCAACAGGGATAAAGTGTTTCTAGGTCATGTTCACTTTATCCCAGGTGAGATGTCTCAGACTGCATGAGTCATGATCTGGATGGCTCTCTATCTCTGTTAATGAATCGATTAGTGAAGAGATCTCTCTGTTTCTTGTCAAGGCAGTTTGGCCAGTCAACACAGATGTAGACATGTGTTGTTAGATGCCCAGGTTGGCCTAGAAATGTTGTTTGCAAGATAGGTATCTTGAACAGTGGCCATTCCAGGGGCTTTGCCCTGTTCTTGCTCTGTCATTCCCCACCTGAGTCCCAGAAGATTTAGTGCAGCAGTAAGAGAAACATGGGTGACAAAGTCAATGAGCAATGAAAATGAGTGACATCTCTAGGGTTTCGCTGGAAAGCTGGATGTGTTCTTGATGCAGAGTATAATAATTTGCATCTCTGTGTGTTCCTGCAGTCCACACGGGGATTTGATCCCTCCATTTGTCATGGTCACTCATGCATGTGTTCTTGGTTTAGAAAGAAAGTGTCTTCCATATGTCCTGTCTTCATGTTAATCAGAAAAATACGATAACAGGGCACAGCTGTCAAGGATCCAGGTCACAACCTCAGTCAGGCCGTGGTCAGTGTGAAGGTGAAATTAACTGTGATGCAATGACATAGATCTGCTGTATCTAATCAAGCTGTCTTGTTAGCCCCTTGCATGTATTTAGGTACACAGTAAAATAAATGTAGCAACTATTAAACAGATCACAGTGAGTGTGAGGTTTTCCTCAGCTCCAGCTTAATAAACAGTGTGGTCGATGGTACTCTGTGATCAGCACCGTGTTTATAGTAACAGCTGCTTGTTCTACAGTTTGGTATATTTAAAGTACCATGCAAGCGTTCACTAATTGAGCTGCACAACAGTTAGGTAGCAGGAAGAGGTATAATCTAATTTTTTTTACAGAAATGATGGCCTAGGGTCAGCCAACACGTTGGCAACAGGCTCAGGAATAGAACTGGGCTTTTTCCTCTCTCCTCACTCCACTAAGCTCAGAAGCAGCACAAGCTAATGAGAGGCAGGTGGGAGGTGAAAGGCTTGGACATCCTCCTCCTTTGGGCAGTAGGGGATCATGCCAGCTCACACCCACCTGACGTGATTTCTGCAAAATGGCAAATTTCCTTCACTACTATTGAATGACTCCTGTAAAGAAGCCATTGATTTTTCTGTCATCAGTCCCTCTGTCCTCATCTGCATTTTTTGCACTTTCTAATCAATAGGCAGTGCAAATGCCAGAACATTAAACTACTTGCAAATGACATCTCTCCTCTTACTTCTCCTCTAGTTGCTATTGATTTCCAACATCGAAACTTTTTAGGGCTGCTTCTCTTTTCCCTAGTTTCCTGCCCCAAAACCTTCCTTTTGAACTTCCTGATGGAAAGAAACAGCACAGTTGACACAGAATCACTGTGAAATTAGTGATTTCCTTCACTTTATAGCTGTCGATCCAGGAAACTATGTGTGGTGGTGTTTAAGTGCATGCTTGTGCTTGATGATCACCCATCTCTGCTTTTTGCTCAGGTTAATTTGAGTGTTTCAGTAGCTTAGCAAGAATTGATCTGCTCCCAAAAATGATGGTGCTGAATGTGGGGAAGGGAAAGGCTGACCTTTTACTAGATCCACAGAGGTTTTATAAGCATGGCTCTGTGTGTGGTTTTCCTTTTCTCCATCAATATTCATGAACAAGTACTCTGACATGATCAGAGAATCTCATGGCCTCCCAAATGTGTGCAAGGTACTGAAACTTGGAGCAAGAGGTAAAATTGCATTAATAAAGCTCTGGCCACTGGAGAGGCCTTGAGGGGAGGAGTGGGGCTGGGTATCAAAGATGTATTACAGTGCAGTTGTCAAAGCAGAGGTGTGGAAGGAAGGAGACTCCTCTGTGTGTGTGTGTCTCACAAGCAGCTCTTTTGGTTTCTTTCCAAGCATGGGGATGGAAGGTGCCGATGAGCTGCCTGCTCAAGCTACTATGAAAAAAATTAACTCTATCCCAGCCAAAACTAGTACAAACATGCAGTCTCACAGAACCCAGCAGAAAGTAGGGTTTAACCACTGGGCATCAAAAGAACTCTATCTTCAATGGTCAGTTCCTGGGATATGATATCCTCTCTGTTTTTTCTGTCAGCTTTGCTAATGTTGATAAAAATTGAGCAGGGATTTTTTCTCCTTTTTTCAGCTGTGTAGAACCCTTGGTCTTTGCTGGGTTCCCTGGAAGTGTGACAGAACGTGATGCTACTTATACTGCAGGGTGCTTGGCTACTTACTAGAGAGTCTGATGCCAAGAGATGCTATTAGTGACCACAGAAGCAGCTGTAACTCTATGAAATTTTTATTTCCAGGAGGCACTACAGGCCATAAACCTCACAGAGCAATAGTGTTAACACTGTTTCCTCCAGGGTGCTGCATGTCCCACAGAGGGCAGTAAAAAATGCTCGCACCCATATGCTCCAACATCATCATGAGCACCAAGAACTCTGCCTGCTCTTTCAGACACTGTGATCCCCAACTAAAGGACTGCTATTGAGCAAAGCTGTGTCATCCCCTGATGTCCAAAGTGTGTTGTGAACTTCTAGATGCACCAAAAATGTAATTCTAGGACTCCTCACCTTAATAAGGAGACCCAGATATACCCCCACAAAACATATGCCTGTTTTCAACTCAGCAAAGCAGCTTAAATTTCTGAAATTGAAAATTTTACAGGATGAGAATAGACACTAGAAATCACTCAGTAGATAATTTGAGTAATGAATAAATTCAGGGAAGCTGAAGACTCCTGGTGTGATCTGCAAACAGAAGAGGCTGGAGAAAAATCAGATAGGCAACTCATTGGGAATTATTTCTCCTCTGTACATATGAGATTCATCTCACATGGTTATAAAACACAATGCTGCAATCATATCCATTTCTGTTTCTACACTAGGGCTTGCAAGAATGGCAGAAAGCAGTTTCAGATGGGATTTCTTATCCTGTGTCTGAGACAGTGCAGAATAACAAAAATGTTTCCTGTACAAGTGGAGGTGTCTTATGCATTTCTGTTGTCTGGTTGCTTCTCTGCATTGTGAAGAGAGATGCTAAAAATGCACAGTGAAAATTCTGGCTATGAACAGCATAGGCCACAGGAGGAGATAATGAACAAAGCTGTTTAACTAACTTTGCTACTTTTAGAGAGGAGACAAGCCAGGAAGTAATTATAGTTGAGATGTTATTTGCTGGGATCCTTGCTGAACAGCAGTGGCTGCTGGCAGTCCTGGAATACTTCACATAATATCCTGTGAACTGTAACAGAGCTAAAGAGCAGAGCAGTGAGGCCCTGGAGAGACTCAGTCTCTTATTCTCTGGCTAAACCTTCCTTGTCTTCTCTGCCTGGGAATGTGGATTGTTGCTTTGGACAGGCTGGATCATGGCTTTACCACCTCCTCGCCCTCTCGATGTGTTCCTCTTCAGACATGTGAGCAGAAGCAAGGGGGTGCAGCGGAGCTTCTGAGACCTTACTTTGCTTGACGGAGGGGCAGTATGGAGACATATGGAGCCATATTCAGGCTGTGGTGGTAGCTTATATTCTCTTGTTGTGAAAATCAGGTAGGTAACTCCTAGCCTTGCTCTGGACAAGGAAAAGTTTTACAGAACCTTGTGTTTAATAAAGCAGCTTTTGCTAGAAAAGTAAATCACAGTTTATACCAAGATTAAAGCAAAGTCCATTCTGCAGCCCAAGAGATTTCTTTGCCAGTGCAACTCTACAGATTACTGCCAAAACAAATGTGTTGTAAAAGCTGACCTCAGTGTGGTCCAGATTGGACCTGCCAGCATGGGGCAGGAGGACTTGAGAAGGGAGTGTGGCTGTCCTCCACTCCAACATGGGCACTACCCTGGGAGGTGTCCCTAGTGCACACTGAAGGTCTCTCTGTCCCTGCTACGGATTTCACATTCAAAGGGCAGGACTGGAAGTCAGGTGGACCTAAGTTTTGTTCCTGGCTCTGCAACAGACTCACTCTGAAACTTGTGGAAGCCTGTCTATGTTTCATGGGTTTGTTTCTGCAGCAGATGGAAGGAGGTAAGAGTTGCATCTCTTTTGGGGTTCACAATTTTGGCAAAGTCAATGGCAGTTCTCCAGTGAAAGAAGAGCCAGGTGCTGCGGAACTAGCTCTCTGACGAGCATTTGCTTGAGGAGCTGTGTTGGATCTAGAAGAGCTGAGGACAAATGCTGTTCCCTGAAGGCAATGGTATTTCAGCATGTTTGGGAGGAATCAGTAAGCTCTGAGACAGAGTTCATGTGACTTGGGAAAAACAAAACACTGCTGCTTCCAACAGAAATGTTTAGCTGTAGCTTTGTAGTAACTTGAAGCTGATGTAGCATCTCAGTAGTGAGCAAAATATATTAGCTAATTAAATGCACATCCTTTGTTTTCCAGATCAAGAATTAACACCCGCCTTGCTTTCCCTGGCCTTGCTTGGCTTCTAGGGACAGGCTAAATTCTACCTTACTTTCAGTGAACAACACACTTTTTTTTTAAGCACTGTGTAACAATAATCAGGTCACCCTAATCCAAACTTTGCTGGCGCCAGCACACTTTACCCTCCAGAGAAAGATTTCTTTTAGTTTTTGTGATTTCCTCTCTGGCTTGCTCAGTGTGCTGCCAGACTGCAAATACTGCCTCTTCAAGTAAAAAAATAAAACTGCAGATGCAGGCTAAGAAATCTGCAGCCTCTGCTCTTCCTCCTCACGAGTGACAGATATGCAGGTCTATTGGCCATCAGAGAAGGTGAGAGGAAGATATCTTTGCAGAAGTTTCTTACTTCATGGAAGAGGCCGGAACATGATTAGCTGTTGGTGGAAGGCTGTCTTGTGCTATATGCTGTCAAGCTGGATGTTCAGAGGGGCAGTTCTTATGTCAAAATATTGCTGGAATCATAAAAATAAGATAAAATATGGGAGGTGAAGGAGATGAAGTGACTACCCAGAGTCTTAGGGTCTGCCTACGCTAGTGAATGCTGTAGACATACAAAGGTTAAGGTTTAGATGCTAGCTTTTCTGTCTTTGGCAGGGTGATCTGTGTAGGCGTTTGAAGAGAAAGCAGGACTGGCTGAAGGGATAAAATACTTTGGAATTGTGTTACAATCCACAAACAAAAACAGCGAGTCCAAAGTGGGTCCTGGAATGTTTTAAGTGGGAAATAAGCTGGTTCAGTGGAGGCTTTGACTTGCACTTTACAGCTTCATCGGTCTATAGAAACTTATTTTGTGGCTTATCTTAAAGAAAAAATATAGCAAAATAATGAATCCCCACTCTAGTTCTAACGCTTTCATAGACTTGTAGGAGTCTGTAATGCAGTATAGAAAGATACTTAAGGATGCACTCAATTTAAGGACAATTAAACTTAAGCATGTGATTAGAACAAGCTAATGCCTTTGCACAGCCCTGAGTTGAAGCCCTATGGGTGTGGAATTAGCGTGCTTTGATTGAATGAAGTTGTGTTGGGAACTTTCCCTTCTAGACAACTTACTTGAAACGTGGTAAGGATAAAACCTCTAAAATGCCATTGACAGTGTCATTAAACGGGGTTCTCTTGAGGCTGTTTCAACCTTATCAACTGTAATAGGAAGTGGGGAGTGAGGTTGTTTTGCTCTTTTTCTTTAAAGAGCCAATGGAGTTTAATGAGATTTTAAACTGACCTATGAAACTAGGAATTAGCAGTCCTGTTCCACAGGGGGATGGCAGTTTTCTCTCGGGACTCCACGGTGCTTTTCCCTTTGCTTTGTGAAAGGCACAGCATGTAGGCTGCTAGCCATTAAAATACATGTTGTCTTAGAGGCTGCAAAGCTCTTCCATCTGTGAGAGGTTTTTTCCTTCTTTTTTTTTTTCAGGGTCATGTGTGTTTTGCAATTGTTCTGCAGACCTGCTGGCCACTTATGCCACTAAAAGGGGGCATTAAAGCACCTTCTCTGACTTACAAGTTTTTCTTTTGCAGAGATCTCGGAGATAGCAGCACACCCTCCCTATCAGTAGTCACCAAATGAAAAGTTCACATTGTTTTGGTTTGTGAAAGGACTTTTCTCCAAACTCTCAACGTGTTGTTTTATCTTAACAGAGCATAGGTGGGACGTATCTCCAGCTGGGCATAGGATTTAGTAGGCAATAGCCAGCCATGTCAGAAGGACCAGTTCTGGCAAGGTGCTGAACCCTTCCTGCTGTTCTCTTAGCTCCCTATTCCCTCTTGCTCTAACTCCAGCCTGCTTTTTCATTGCTTTTCAAGGCTTCAAAAGTAGCTGCTTATATTTTTCTTAAGACATTTTTCAATAATGCATGGCTGGAAGCCATGTGTTCTTATTAGCCACTTCAGTGATAAAAGCAAGGCTTGGTTCTGTCCCTTGTGGGGACACTGCGTGTGCCCATAGATTTTTCATGGCCATCCTTTCTGCTTTGAAAGGTGAGTAACTCTTGCCTTTGCTGTTTCAGTGCTTACAATGGTAACACTTTTACTTGGGATACTTCCTCCAACCTGGCTTGAACTGAAATGAGGGGAAACAGTGAAAGAAGAGCTGTAGCTAGGAAAAGAGAGAACTTTTTTTAAAGGAGAAAACATTGAATTTTATATTTTGGCTCTGTGAGTTTCTATGGGACAGCACCAGGAGGGCTTTATTATCTTTGTGGAGGTGAGCTTTTCAGAAGTTACATACTGTATTCTCTCTGTCAGATAATGTGGAGGTGAGAGAGGTCCTTTAAACCATGGTTTGCTTGGGGTTCTTTTAATGGTACTTAGAAGTACTTTGTAGCACAGTCATAAAGTAGCTATAAATTCCACTTCCAGTGTCTTTGGATGTCCTTTACTGAATCAGCTGACAGCCTGCATAGAAGGCTTAGGTGAACAAGGCGTTGCAGGAACTGTATATAATTCTTTATTACCTGAGTCACTGGGAAGATAAGCAATAAAGCTTAAATCTCCAATTCTCAGGGGAATCCCCAGGCAAGACAAAAGTTTGCCCAAATTAATATCTCCTCTTTCTGCTAAAGCCTTGTTCGCTTCCTAGTGAGTGTTTTAAGCTTAAAAGGCTATTGAAGAATGACCCGGGACCTCAGTTCTAGTGGTCTTGTCCGGTGTTTGTCATTTTGTTCTCACTGTTGCTAATCTGGAAAGGTTTGTTGCAGGCAAAGCTGCAGGTTTTATAGCTCCATTTCTTCCCCTCTGTGCTTCCAATTAGCTGTGCTGTTGAAGCAGGGCAGATCCTCTGCCAAACATCAAGAGGACTCCCATCTGGAGTCCTCTGGAATGTCCTTCAGCTTCCAATGAGACAACCCTTTAAGTGCTCCCTCTGTTCTTGATTCACTGTCTTGCCTGAAAGTATAGGATTCCTGAGCTCTCTTCCTGGCCTTTATTCAGAGGTATAATAATAAATGTTTAATTAAAAAAGGTTTGAAAAATCTCTTACTTCAGTATTCGATGTAATATTATGCTATTATGAGTAAGGAGGAGGTTTTCTCAAGAGATAGATGAGAGCGGTCATGTGATTGTGTCCTTATCCATCTCTTACTTCTCAATGTATTAAAGCCCTTATTGAGGTGCAAAGTTCTTACTCCAGGGAGCATTTCCAGGAGCTGGATACCCCTTCTGACAAATGTTCCTCACACTACCTTCATGTTGTTTTGCTTCCCATTTTGGAGAAAATTGGTGATTTTTGACGTTCCAAGAGCCATGTGCATTTCCTGAGGGGGAAAAAAGCCATGAGAGGGCCAGGTGAGTATCTTGAAACTTAATAACTGGGATGCAAGAGCTGCTTTTGGAGTGTGTTCAGCTTGTACATTGATCTGAGTCCATTAGATACTGGCTACACAGAGCAGCAGAAGAGAGAACTTTCCTGCGAGTGAACTAGTCTGGCAAATAATCATTAGACCAATTAAAGTGGAGCTTAGCATAGAAATTTCCATCCGTAACTGTGATTCCTCAGCTGTTTCCAATCATGTACAGTTGAAACTTGAAGCACGATGTCAACTTAAATGGTTGTTTTAATTGTGTATGTGTCTAAAATACACACGTGAGTGGGAAATGTTACATAGATATTTTAAAAAACCTTTGCTTCAGAAAATTTAATTTGGATTCATTTCAGTTGTGGAATCCTTCCCAGCACCAGTGAAAAATGGAACAGGTGTTGGGAGGTTTGAAGTTTCAAACTTGCTGTGTTTTGACACAGTGTTATTTGAACCACAATGTTAGTCTTGTCCTGCAAGCAGTGTTCTTGCAATTAACCTTGAAATCTGAATGTGGTTTACCTTTTCTAATGGAAGTGCTGGAAGGTCTAAGCCCGGCACATTTAATAGGAGTCCAGACAAAACCTTGAGCAGGGAATATCCCTGCAATGACCAGGATAATTTATTTGGTCTCTCCTGCCTCTAACTTTTCTTGAATCCCCAGAGTAAACCACTGCTTGATCAGAGCAAATCAGGATGTTGGTATTTGCTTTTTTTTCCATTTGATACTGTTTGGGAAAGTGCTACCAGGTTGGTTCAGAGGATGTGAACATCTGCGACAGATGAACTTGATGCTGAGCTATGCATTTTGGGAGAAGCAGTCTTTACCCACATTAGCATTTTGTAGAAGTGCAGAGTGAGGGAAGGAAATAAATGTGAATCTTGAAAGCAAAATTGATTGGAAAGGCTGCATTTGTAAGTAAAGTGGGTTATAAAACTGGAGCTGACAGAGGCTTTTAAAAAGCTTGTGCTAACTTCTGATTTAGTGTTCTGTGTCTTGGAGGATCAGAGCTGGAGAGCTGAATGCATTGCCTGTCACAGTGTTGTACGTGTTTAAAAATAGCCGCAGACCAGCCTCAAAGATACCAATACGTAATGGGCAGAAATCCATGTTTTTCAAAACCTCCTGAGTGAGGCTGAATAAAAACCATAAAAAGGGTACTGGGCCCCACATCAAGCCATGAAACTGGAGATGGGGAAATGCTACATGACTTGGCTATTGATTATCTGGGGCAGCAACAATAGTATAGATAGGCAAGAAACCCAGAGGAACTGGTCTACCAGTGGGAATGGACAGTTTCCATTGCAAGTTGCAGATTATCTGAGACTAGTTTAGATTGGCATGTGTCCTGAAGAAAAGCAGGGCTTTGTACTTTACCAAAGTTTGGCACTGTCCCACACTAGATGGTAAGGACTCTTATCCTAAATTTTGACATTTTCAGTGTTGGAGTCAGGTTCAGATCTAAGTAGGAAAAAATTTTCCTTTCTGGCTGTCCTTTGAGCAGAGCTGCAGCACTAAGCCTTGTTTTGTTTGGTATGGTAATACCAAAGGGCAGAGGTGGCAGTGCATGGTTACCAGTCATGTCAGCTTGGCTGTTTTGCAAAGGAAATTTCTTTCTCTCTGCATAATAACTTTTTGCAGGCATGAAGGACTAAGGGAATGTAGTGTTCCCCACCGCTACCTTCATTCCCCACATACTGTTTGCTGTACCCATCTGCCTGCAGCTTTAATATCATGCTCATTAAAGAAGTCCCAGATCAATTGCATGAAGAGAAGTGGGGTGGGCTGCCCTGAGCTTCTGGAGCCGTAATAATGTGCAGGCCAACAATGGGCCCAGTGTTCTTTCAGCTGATGATTAAATACTTGGCTCATAAATACCAATATTATATAATTCCGAAATTAAGTCAGCAAATTGTGACCATATGGGAGACTCTCTGTTTGGGAAGATTTGAGTCTTTCAAAGTCAGTCTGAGGAACAAAATAGGCTTCTCATCAAGGGTTGGTGAGAGCAACAGTAGTGACTTAATCCTGTCTCTCCTCGTGCCCATGACCTCCTAGCTTGAGATGAACAGCGTGATCCAAAGGCCTGTGGGGTTATGTGAGTAGGCCCAGGACTGTTGTGTTTGCTTGAGCCCTGGCAGTCAGCTGTGCTGCCTCTTTGGAGATCATTTCCTCATTAGTGTGATGGGCAATGATTGCAGCTAGGGGACCAGCAGGATGTCATCTTACCGAGAGGCCTAATTTTAACAGGTGCTCAGTACATCCAGTCATCCACATCTTAGTGGATTGTGGGGGCTTTTCAGCACGTGTGGTATGCTCCTGACACTGTGTGTCCCTGCCTCATCTGGGTGTAAAACCATGCCAAGGCTACAGCATTTAGAGGGAACCTGGACCTTCTTTCTATATCCTCTGCTCTAAAGGAGGCCTGACAAATATTTTTGTCCCTGCCTGAGGTGGCAGGAGGTTTAGTCGGTGCTAAGAGCTCTGAAGAGCTAGAGTTGTAATTACGGATACCAAAGGCTTTCAATTTTCTGGGTAAATTGAAATCTGGCTCCCACTGACACAGCACCTACTGTCGTTGGTGCAGGGAGTATCTTGCTCCTTGCCAGTCACGTTCCTTCCAAGCAGTCTGCTGGTGTGTTGCAATCTGTGAAGAATACGCTTGGTGCTGGGTATCTCCATATGTTCTGCGAGACTGCCACAGTTCACGACCTGCTCCATTTAATTTGCAGGCAGTTTTCTTGTTGCCTCTTTGCTAAGAGCTGATGAATTTTAATACCCAGTAGACCCTCTATCCTGGGACAGAATTCCAGCCACGTAAGTAGTTGACTTCAAAGGTATTTTCCATCTCTGAACACTTTGATCCCATGACCTCATATCTGAGTTAGCCATAAATGATTTCTCATGCATTTCCTTTTGTTTGTATTGACAAACCCTTGAAACTCTTAATCCATTTATATGTTTTTCTGTGCCTATCTCATGGTATCTGGGAAGGTCTACCAAAAATCAACTAGGAGGGAGAGGCTGTGCTTGCTACTTACAAGTGCAGTTGATGTGATACATCCATACCTGTTGTTCAGAGGCTACCAATGGGCAGTGCCTCATAGCGTATCAAAATAACCTTGTTGTGTGTGTTGAGGCATACAGGGTCTTTCTGCAGCAGTCACATGTGCTCCCCAGAGAGCTATCAGCATTTTGCCCAAGGGCTTCCCTTGCTCTTGTAATATCAACATTCACTGCTTTCCTATCATTACCAGTTTAAATAATTCTTGGCATTTTATCATCCAGATGTGGCCAGAAACAACCAATATGGAACACCTTGTAAAAATAATGGGGTGTGAGAACAGGTAATTGAGAGAACAAAGCTACAACTGTCTTTCATCATTCCTTGGAGGAAATCACATTGTCATGAGCTTCCATTTTAGTTTCTATATGGGGTGTGGAAGGTCCTGTGGTTTATTTTCCTCTCTTGGAGGAGGAAGGTAGAGCTTTCTGCTGAACAAAAGGGCTTGAAAGCAGTGCAGCCTAGTGATCAGAGAAGTCCTGCAGCCTTGATTCTTCTAACTTTAGCGTATGGCCTTGGGCAAGTCACTTAGTGTTGTGAGGTCCAGCTTCCCACCTCCCCAGAAGAGCCAGAGGCTTTGTTCATCTGAGGTGCAACTTCCACAGTGATAGTGCAATATCTTGCTTTTAACAAAACTAAGAAGACCCTTCCCTTCTGTTTTGTTTTTAGTATGTTGAGGAACACCTTCAGAAACATCATGCTGATGAATTTGCACTGCCCTTGCTGTTATTTGAGCTCTTTGGGCAGCATTAGCAGTAGTGCAGAGCAGGACACTGGACTGATGGGGCTGTGCTGAATTCAGGCGATTGAACTAAGCAAGTCCCTTTTTGCCATGCTCAGCAATAACGGATGGGTTCAGCGGTGCCTGTGTTAGGATCCTCTGCTGAAGAAACGCAAGGAAATTTCTGTTACGAGCCTAGCACAGACACAAACGTCGGCAGCCTTTGGAGTTTCCTGCCCCTCTCTTTCACCAGTCTCTGCAGTGATGAGGTCATCATCTGCTGAGGGTGGTCAGCACTTCTTGATGCTGAACTGCAATGATGATTTTCTTTGGTTGACTCTGGAAACATATTTTCCACAGAAGTGCTGCAGCAGGGAAAAGCGCTGACCGTTTTGCAGTAGACAGGAAAATCACACGTACCACTGTAGTTAGAATAAGCATATCAGCAGCTTCAGACAACTGTCCAGTATCTTCATCTGTAGCAGGCAAATTCATAGTTTCAGTCTGAATTTATTCTCATCCACAAGAGGAGCAAAGCCAGAGAGAACAGGACGAACTCTGCGAGGGAGCATGCACAGTACATCTCTGACAGGCTGCTCAGAACTAACCCGGAGCGAAGCTTTCTTCTGTGGACACAGTGAGGTCATTAAGTGGCTAAAGGTACCTTTTGAAACAGAGGTATGTCTGTCACCTACCAAAAAGCGTCTCACAAATGCTAAGGAAAGCCTTACACCTGGTGGATGTTTCTCTATGAAAATACTGTCTTTCAATATGAGTGGGCTTTCTTAATGCAACAGAAGATCACCAAGAATTTTTTTCCCCTCATCTTCCCTAGTTTTAGATAAAAGCTTTTGGATGATAGACTTGAGAAGACCAGAAGAAAGATTTTTGTGGACGGATTTTTTTTTTTTCTTCTTTGCCTTTTCTGCTTCTTTTGCCAGGAGTGTTCTTTTACAAGTGTTTTATGTATGAATGAGCGAAAGAAAGGAGAAAGAGTTTTTAGGGTAAACTTTTTTCTCACTAAAACAACTCAAAATGAACAACAACAAATTTTTTCCCCAGATTTAAAAAACTTGAAATAGATCAGTTGCCTGTCAATGTTGCTCACGTCGATGAATTTCTACATTGGAGGGACAGGCTGCAAACGGAAGGCTAAGGAGGGATGGGCAGCTGCTGGGAGAATGGGTTGCAGTGCCATCACCTCAGATGGCCCCTTCGCCTTCCTCCAGTGATTAACAGGAGGTGGCTCCCTGCAATGATTACTGTGTTTTAAGCAGCTTGGTCCAGCTTGGAACAATTACCCGGCAGCCTGGGCACTGAGAGCACAAGCTCTGGGCTTTGCTTTCTTTGGGATATTAGCCAAAACCAGCGTGATCCAAGACAACTGGAAGCCAGCGCTGTTGAACGTCATCTCTTATTTGGTTCTGGGAGACTGAAGATGCTGGTGGTTTCTGAGATCAGCTAGCAGTTCTCTCAGAAGAAAGACCACTCTGTCATATTCACTTTGCTGCCTTTTACTGTAAAAGGTCCCCCTACAGTGGTCTTTATGCATAGTTAGCCTTTTAAGCCTTCCTGCCAAAGATTCAGCCAGTACAGATAGTGACTCTAATGCAGCAGATTTGTTTGACATCAGGGCTAATTAGCAATTATCCAAATCTTGGAGCAAGCTCTTTCAGACCTGTTTCCCCCCCCCACCAAGCAGACTAGGCATAAAATTCCATCTGCCTAATTTGCAAACACAATTGCTTTAATTATGCATCCAAATTGGGAGAGTGTGTGCTCAAAAAGATAGATAGCTAATTCTGTGCATGTAAGATGATAATGCATATAAAAATTAGCTGTATCCTCCAAAGCCTGCACCATCTCAAAACCTCCCCCTCTGAGGATATCTGTTTTAGAAGAAGAAATCCTTTCCTCTTGGAAGTTTACAGCAGCTAAGATAGCCTGTACACTAGTTTAGTTTGTAGTTTTGTTGCTTGTGCAGTTTTGTTTTGCACAAAGGGATAATTTTCTTTGCCCAGAGCTAACTCCTGCTAACAAGGACCAGAACACAAGGGTTAGATGCTGTGAATGTACCTGCTGCTACATTCAATAAATTTTCTGCCCCAAGAGATGGCAAGTGCAGGGAAGTGTGATAGAGCGGGGGGAGCTGAGGGAAGGAGGACACAAGAATGTGGACCGTGATAATCAATGGTGAAGACAGTGGATAGAGGGCTGGAGAATGGGCCAGAGAGCTCAGCCAGGTGCATCAGCAGCCTCTGCTCTGCCTTGCCAGTGTTCTGCCCTGTTCGTAATAGCAGACGCTGGTTTTCCTCGCACCCCATATAGGTCACCCCGTGATCATCCTGAAACGTGGTTTCTAAAGCTCCAGCCTGGTGTTGGTTCTCCTGCCTGCCTGGATCTGGTGCTGCCAAGCTGGCACTAATCTCCCCAGATGGTTGTGCCAGGCCTTGCTTTGTCCTCATGGTTTCTTCCTTTTCTTTTTACCCAGATGAGCAACAAAAGGTCGAATAGTTTCCGCCAAGCCATCCTTCAGGGGAACAGGAGGCTGTGCAGCAAGGCACTGCTGGAGGAAACAGGGCTGAGCCTTTCGCAGAGGCTGATCCGGCATGTTGCATACGAGACCCTTCCACGAGAGATAGACCGCAAGTGGTACTACGACAGCTATACCTGCTGCCCTCCACCCTGGTTCATGATTACCATCACTCTTGTAGAGGCAAGTACCTTAATTCCCTCTCTCTGGGAACCCACACCACACTGCCAAAGGCTTTGCTGGGACATGATCAAGGGCTAGAGTGGGACTCGTTTAGACCCAGACAAGGGCAAGCACAAAGCTGATATCCATTTTGGCTTACCTGTATGTTTAAGTGTAGACTGTGATCCTATCTGTGTGCAAGCGTGGTTATTAGTCATTGAAACAGTTTGTATATGAAACTACAGAATTTGGGAAATTATAGCAAAACTTTTTGAGGAGTGCAAATCTGGACAGTTCTAGGGAAACTGGTAATTCAAATAATGGAATTAGAAGGAAAATTCCTATACGGTTACATCTGTTCTGGGAATGGAGAGAAAAAGGAGGGAAGAGAAACTGGATTAAATATTCTGACCTGCTCATCTGTTGCCCATATGAGATCTTTGCACAGTTGCTGAGTGATGTACTGGAATAAGCACAGAGAAGGATATATAATATGGCACTGATCAGTAGGGTGCTGAGTTCCTCTGATTCAGTGGCTGGTGTGTTACAGAAAGCCATGTATAGTTATACCAATGTGTTGCAGGTTCCTCAAAACAGGGAACTCCTGCTGTGTGAAGCTGTCAAATGGGAGAAAAATTATTGTACATTTGACTTTCTTCGCCATGATTTTGAGCTACAAAGTGCTTTTCAGTGAGAGAAGGCATTTGCTAACCAAGGAATCTCCCTGCTCTTTTAGGTTGCCTTTTTTCTTTACAACGGAGTGGTATTAGACAGATTTGTGCTGCAAGTCACCCACCCCTTATACCTGAAGAACACATTACTTTACCATCCTCAGCTCCGTGCTCAGGCTTGGAGGTACCTAACCTACATATTCATGCATGCAGGGTGAGTACTTACAAACTGTGGAGATTGCCTACAGTTCAGGTTCCCCTGAGAGAGGGAGGAGGAGGAATTGACAGAATCGGCTCAGAAATAAATTTTTAAAAATCAATTATAAATTGCATATAAAAATCTGAAGCTGTTGTGGAGTGTTGGGCAATGAGGCGCAAACCTTCGCAGCTCTCTGAAGGGAGGAGGCAACATAAGGAACTTAACAGATGCTGCTCTTCTCCCCAGCGGTGCTGGGACCACACCTCCCTCTTATTGTGCGCTTCCCAGTGTGTGCTTCCTAAAACTCACCAGTTCGAAGCCCAGTGCCCCTCTAGAGGAGCTGTGCAAGTGGTAGAACAAGTCTGCAAAGATGGTGGACTGGTATTTAAAAACTACATGGTGTATTCTTGCTAGATTTCCTAGTTGAGGTTGGAAAAGTCAATTAAATTCCCTGTGCCTGTGGTATGTCATCACTTAGTAATGTTGTCCCTTCTGTAGGGACTGAGATAATGCCTAGAAGCCCGAGTCAAGATTGAACTCCCATTTTGTACGCACTGTACAAACACCAGTGTTCCTGAAGAGTTGACAATCTCGTCTGACCAGATGGACAGAGAATGGTCCATCTAACGCAAAATGCAAAATGAAGGTGCACAGTAAAATGAATCCTCCTTCATCCTATGGGAGGTATGTAGCAGACTTGGGAAGAGAATATAAGGCGTGGGGATTCTAACTCTGTGCTTCTCGACTGTGCTAGTCCTCCCAAGATTCAAAGAGACTTAATTGTGTGATGTTTGTGATGCCATGGTGATGAGTGAGTGTCACAGGAAAGTTCATCCCTGTACAAAACACTCTACCACCTCTGAGTAGTTTCTCAGATCGTTATCTTCACACATTCCTGGCAGATAATTGCAATTTTCTTTAATTCTGTCATTGAAAAATCACAGCAACAAGCTTTTTAGCAGTAGTTTATAGTTTGAAACTTGATAAAGACCCTTTGTTCTTAAATAGAAAGCCTATATTCCCATCAGTCAATGTTCTCCTATGAAAGGCCAGGAAGATCAAGCTGATCTTTTCCTTTTTCCATGTCTCTGATGGAAGACATGCTTATGTCTCTTTTCTGCCATGGAATAACTGCCTCAGTGTGTAATTGCCCTTGAGCACAAGATGTGCCCCAGATCTCTGGATAAAAATCATAGGACAGAACAGACTCCACCCAAGGGGAGAGTAGGAAAAAATTTATAGATGAAACTTCTGAACGTGGCAACATCTGTACTCCGCATGCTAAATCCCTCCAAAAAGTCCATTGTATACCAGTTTCAACCTGCAAGTGGAGACTATTTGGCTTAGATATGAGGCTGGTTATGTAAAATGAGAATTGGAAGTTTCCATCGCTGACGATGTGGGGAAAACTGGGCTTGTAAAAGGAAGAAACACTTCATTTTTAACTACTGTTAGCTAATTTGTATCTGGGTTTTCTTCTGGTGGTGGTGGTGTTCTACTATATCACTTATGTAACTGCAGATTGCTTTGGGATACATTTGAAGAGAAGCACCTGCACAAGGACAATTTTTGCAGCATTTAAATGTCTTCCAGTATCACCTGTGGCATGCTTTCCTAACCTGTGCAAGGTCCTGTAGCTGGCAGTGCTTTGGCATTCTTCACGCTTATTGGCTGAAAAATATCCCAGGATTATTTCACATCTGTGGCTGGCTCAGAGATGAAGAGTGGGGAAGGTGGTGTGCAGGAGACACATTGTTTTTGTGATGGATTCCAAGTTCTTTAGCTACGTAGCCTTCAAAACAATGGAGAGTCCCGCTGGAACAATAAAACCCATGATTTATCTGCAGTATCTGGAGTTAGGATAAATGTTCATTTATTGCTAACTTCTGTCTGTTAAGCTCCTTTCATATTGGGAGAACAGATAAATCTTGGAAAGGTAATAACGTTTGTTAGTGGAAGCCCATCATTCTCCTTTCGTTTTCAAATGAGAGGCTAACACAATGCCATGGGGTCTATTGTTATCCTGCTTCCAGCTGAGACTTTAAAATGGTAATGTGGACTGCTCCTTAATTTAGTGCACTCAGCTTGTTTTTTTGAAGAGCAAGTGACAGCCTGAAGGTGTCAGAGAAGACAGCAGTTGCTAAGGCTTGGCTGGCTGTGCCTCTAGAAAGATTCCAAAAATGCACGGGCTGTGTGTTGGTCCTGATGGAGGGAGCTTTGTCAAGGGCTGAAAAGGCAGGCAAAGTTGTAAATTCTGCCCTTCTGCTTTCATGGAAAGCAGACGTTGATTATCTGGGGCCCACGCATTTGTAACACTGCCATAACAAATGACTTGCATTGATGCTCAGTCCCATTTGTTTGGTCCCGGGGAAGGAGAAAGTCTTTAATAAATCAATGAAATTGTCATTTCAAGAATGACGCATTCAGCACTGGCAAAGGCTAATTATATTTTATGGGTGCTTATTGACTGTGGAGCCTTCAAAGCTCTTAGCATGATGGGGAGGAGAAGCAAACGGGATTGCTCCTGGAAAGTCTTTTAAGAACAGCTGTGAATCAGGGCAGTCACTTTAGAGTCTACGATAAACTTTGCCGAGCTCTTACAAAAGATTCCTTTGAAAAATAAGACCCAGTGCTTTGTGTGAAAATATCAGGTGCCGCCTCGTGACGCTGACTGTGTGCCAGCCAAAGCTTCTTCCCTCCCCTCTGTAAAAGGGCACTTGGATGCTTTGACTCTTTTCTGCGATCTCAGTTTGACCTTTGCTGGTTGTTCCTAATTTAGTTCCTAAGTTCTGTGAACATGCAGGATCAGAATGGGTGTCAGAATATGCCCATGCCCAGTGGCTTCAAAAGTCTTGAGCAAGGTAATAAAACCACTCAGTTACATGCAGCAGTTTCCCATGATGACAAATTGCAGTGCTGAGTGTCTCGTGCAGGAGAGAAATTTATCCTTGGAGAGAAATTCATTGGAAACAAACCTATTAAGATATCCGGAAAGGACTGTTTCCTGCAGCATCATTTCTAGCAGTTTTTTCCGGTCCAACTTTAAATTCTTGTTTATGAGACTGTTCTGTCATTACTGCATCTCACCATCAGCATTTTTCTCTGATGTATATGGGAAATTGCTATGGTAACATGAAGAAAGACCAAAACAGTGAAAAATGCATGTAACTTAAACCAAAGATTGCTAGTGGCTGTCTGTGAGCAGTCCTTTTCTTGTATAAAATAGGATGTAGATTTTCAATGCATTAGCTATTTTGCACTCTTTCCCCCAAAAGATGCTAGCCTTCTGTGTTAAGTGTACCACTGTGTCATTTACGTCCACCTACTTTGTAAGCAGATTTGGGCACTCTTCATACAGAAAGCACTATATCCCTGGGTCCAGTGTGATGTGGCCATTCAGCAAGGTCACAGCCCTGTGAGCCCAGGGTAAATCTCAAACACTAGCACAGTGTGCTGTGCGGTTGAGAAGGACCCTGTTCAGGGGCTTGGTGCTGTTGTTACATCACTGGAAGATCCTGCAGATGGCAAAGGCATGCGTAAATATCTGTATAGAGCTTTGAAAAGTAGCAAGACAGCTTTGTTAAGTACTATTGATTAGAACAACAAATAACTTGCTTTGAAACTATTGATTCAGCACAGGAGAAAACTGCTGCACTGGAGTCTTTATCAAATATGCACATCTTAGCTGTCACACTCTCTACCTCTAGGCTGCAAGTGGTCCTGCACGTCCTGATGTGCGCAGTGGGGTTTTCTGAAAGACTAGTCTCAACTGAGCTTTTCCCATCGTGTTCAGCAGGAGTTTTGCTATTGACTGTAAAGGGAACAAGGGTAGGTGAACAGAGGGCTTCAGTGAATATACCTTGTGTCTCACTGGGCACCTAACCAGAGATGAAAATGCCCTCTGCTTCCCGTTCTGACCATGATCATATTGAAGTAGGCACAGCAGAAAAGGGTGAGGGTCAGACAGCACAAACAATAAAGCAGCATTATGTGTCACAAGAAAACGGCAACTGTCTTGGGACTGCTAGGCTTACCTTGCTTTTGACTTAATATCCACTCCTCATCATGGCAGTGTAATATATGCAGGGAAAGGCTGTATCATTAGGAGGGAGAAGAGAGAAGCAGGTCAAGTTTCTGGCTTCTGTTCCAGGCTCTGCTGCCATCTTGCTGCTTTTTTGGACAAGTCATTTAACTTCTTCAAACAAAAAAAAAAAAAAGTCTCACTAAGAGCCAAACATGCTATGAGGTCTTTGGCTGAAAGGACCTGGGTGGATATGAAAAAGATAATGAGCAGCAAGGAGGGAACAAACATTGCAGCTCTCCGTCTGATTTTTTTCAGGAACCATTGTTTTTCTCAGTGTTACAATCTATGTTCATGAAACAGGTGCTATTTGATTTCCTTTCCAAGATATCTCTGTCTCAAGGGTAGAGAAGGGAGACAGAGTTAGAAAAGAGGACAACTGTTGTTTTTCCTTGCCGCAGGATAGAACACCTTGGACTCAATGTTGTCCTTCAGCTCTTGGTTGGGGTTCCCCTGGAAATGGTGCATGGAGCTGCGAGGATCAGTTTTGTGTACGTTGCTGGAGTTGTGGCAGGTAGGTGACACCTCTGGATGCCCCAGATAGAGAAGCATCTGAAAATGGTCTGTGCTGACTTTTGTGTAGGATAAATGTTTTGTGGCATTTGGGTGCAGGAGAAGAGCAGTCACTGATCTTCTGTGCATTGAAATTCTTTTGGAGGCTGGAAATGGGAAATATGCTACAACTTGACATCTGTTTCTAACTAGCCATAGGCTCTGTGTAGGACACCTGCTAAAAAAGCACCAACAACCTGTTTCTTTAAAATAGCCTTGCTTTAGATGGTCTTCCTGCGTGTGGAGGTCATGCTGTTCCTTTCCTCTTGTGTCCCGCAGAGACCTAGAAGAAAGGTGGCATCACAGGCATCCCTGCATGAAGAGTCTTTTTTTTTTTTCCAGGTCCTGTGCCAGTTCTTCCTCCATTTGTCCTGTGCTGTCTGCTTTCTACAGCTTGAGTAAGCAAGAAGTATTCAGTTGTAGGTTGTGAGCAGTGCACACGAATCTGGAAATTCATTTAATCATGAAGCCATGGGGTTTGATTGATTTTTAGTTGTGCTGTATTGCTTTTGTTTACATTTGGCATTTCCAGCAGTTTGGAGGTGATGGAAGTTAGCTGACAATAGATCAACATCTCATTAAAACAGGAGGAGAGTGTGAGAACAGCCAAGGGCTTCACAGTGGAACTCAGACAACAATTGACTGCCTTAGTTCAAGATTTATGGTGATTTTTTTTTTTCCAGCTACATAATTTTATTTTTTCCATAATGAGCAGATAAAGCCTTTGTAAAATGGGCTGCATTGGGTACTAATAAATCCTACATTCCAGGAGAGAGACTGTGGAAAGAAGAATTGGACTAGGACAAAGGACTAGGCATGGTACAAACACCACGCTATTTAATGCAGAGAAAGGAGTCAGTAGACCAGCTCCACTGTCCCTTGCCTGTTATTTTAATAAGCACTAAAGTGGTCTCCAATCTGCAACTTTCCAGACATAAGCTTTTCTACATAGACCTGTGTACCAAACCCTGGGGCTTCATTTATATATGTGTAAATACACATAGCACATCTGTGCCAGGTAAGCGAAGCAAGTTAGCATAGAATCTGCTGCAGTTGAGCCCAGGCGAGCACTGCGAGTTGCCGGCTGCCTCTGATTCCTGTGGCCAAAGACTGGCTGGCAGGGTCCGCAGGGCCAGAGGCAGGTTTTATTGGGTGTTGGGCTGGGCTGAACGCCCAGAGCTCTGGAGGCTTGTAGCCAGTGCCTGAGTGAGGCTCACTAGCCCATCTAGCATTATTGGTTCATTTCTGCTACACAAATGATCCCATTTTTTTCTCAGACAAGCTGCCACATCCTCATAGACTTGCCTCTCACACCTTATGACCTATAAATTGTGGAAGAAAGTGCCAAATGGAAAGGGAAAACTTCCCTTCTTAGTGCAAGGTGGAACTACAAATGTGACTGGACAGTCCCACGCAGAAAGCATCCTATGATACCCTTACTTGTTTGAGTTGTTAGCCAATTATTAAACATGCTTTATTCTTTGACATGTGCCAGGAGAGAAAGAAAGAGGCATACTTATGCTGAGGATCTGGCAATATAAAGATAACACAGCTCCTAAACAATCAGGAATAAGCAGTAAAATGTAGACATGGGCCACAACAGCCACTCTCTACTGTTATGGTTTTTTCTCTGGCTTTACTCAGAAGACATGTTGAGACTGGGATTGAGAGACCGAAGGTAATGCTCAGTGCGGTGTCCAAGGACTTAACTGCAAGTTCTCATTACTCCTTTCCTAACTAACCATTAACTTAATCCCAAAGGGCAAGGAGCAAGGAGCTGAGAAGTCTCAGGGCCATACAGTGAAGGAGGGAGCTTTTATGGTTTTTTCTCTGGCTTTACTAAGAAGACATGTTGAGACTGGGATTGAGAGACCGAAGGTAATGCTCAGTGCGGTGTCCAAGGACTTAACTGCAAGTTCTCATTACTCCTTTCTTAACTTCTCATTAACTTTTTCCTTAATGGCAGTGTTTAAGGAGCTGAGAAGTCTCAGGGCCATACAGTGAAGGAGGGAGCTGTCAGCAGAGTTGGCTGGTGGAACCTCAGCACTTTCTTGACCCAGAATCAGCTGAGCAATTAGCAAAGAAATTTGTTGGATTCTGTACTACCGAGGACTCTCTCAAGATTTGCCATTGTGTTTTTTCTCCATTCCCGCTCATCACAAAGATCTTCATTATCCTTGCCTTGTGACACCAAGTCTGCCTTTGTCTCTCTCTCTCTCTCTCTGCAAACTTTAAGAGTAATTTAAATGAAAGGAGCTTTGAGCAGATCCAAGCCTCCAACTGGGATAAGAAGAAGCAGGGTCTATGTTTGGATGTATTGTTATTAGTGGTACCTTTATGTGATTGACCTGTCATTTTGCTATCTTGTGTTTACTGCCTCCATCCAGGTTATTTTTAGCTCGTTTTACTTTGAAGTTTTATATGTAACAGGCTGTGCTTTGATAGAGGCCTGTGCTAAGTTACAAGTCCCCAGTTCCTTCTCACTATGCAAATATTTGTCTTGCCAGCATGGGAGCTACTTCTATTTTATCTTCGGGTGAGGAACAAGACACAGACATTTGTCTGTTTCCTGCTTCCTTTTTATTTTAATCAGGGTGTAAGTGCCTTTTTGCAGCATAGGTTTGAAGATACGTTGCTGCCTTGCTTGGCTGCTTTTAAAGTTAGGTGCAAAAGAATCAATCAGTCGCTGTCTTGACAGTACTCAGGACTGAGTTAGCTTCACAAGTCGATTGATTCCCACCCCTGCTTCTCTTTATCTGTATATTACTGACCTGCAGCAATTAGCACAAAATGGACAGTAGCAGCAATGTAGGGTAGGAGAGAGTGTGTTTATTCGGCTGGCAATTGTCACAAACCCTTGTTCTTTCTTCCAGGGTCCCTGGCAGTGTCAGTAGCTGATATGACTGCGCCTGTGGTGGGTTCCTCTGGAGGCGTGTATGCTCTTGTCTCAGCTCACTTGGCAAATATAGTCATGGTGAGTACCAGAATGACTGTCTAACCTCTTCAGAAGTGAGCCAGGCCTGGTGGCCCAAAGGGATTGGAAATAGGGCCTGAGCCAGCTGTTGGTCATTCAGAGCTTGCCCCAGTTAAGAGTCTTGTCTCAGTGGTGTGGTCCTGGAATGGGAATGTTAGACTGCAGTTGGTGGCTTGGTATCCTGATGACTGGCAGCTTGCCAGGAGAAGCCAAAGATGCTGGTAATCCAAGACTTATCAGTGTACTCCAGGCTATCAGCTCTCCTTGCAGGGGCTGACAAGTGTTTGGAAAAGGAGGAGCTGACTGGCTCTGCAGAAGTTGCAGACTTGTTTCTGTCTGCATGTGCCATGTAATGTTAGCGGGTACCTAAGGAAATTTAGTATTTGGTGGATTTGTGTGTGGAATATCCCTTATCTCCATTTGTAAAACCCAGACTGAAGCTGAACCCTGGACGTACTAGTGATGCATCTTTTTGCCGTTTCACGTAATGAAGTACTTCACAAAGATCAGTAAATACCAGCATCGTCGTTCCTCTAAGACCTGGAAACAGGAGCTCATCCAAGGTCCTCAGCTAGGTGGTGGCAAAGCCCAACATATCTGCCTGTGTGACTCCTAAGCTGACCGCTGGGCAAAACCGGCTTTGCTGAGAGAGCTGATTTTGCTGCGATTAGGATTTGTGTGTGGTGGTACAGGGCTGCATGTCTGTCCTGTACCAGCAATGTCAGAGCAGAATAACCATAAAAATTATGGTAATGCGGCCTCCTCTGGGGTCTGAGTGGGAAGATAATGCGAGTTGGCTGCACTAGAGACAGAAGGTCTGTTATATGGGTGCTGGAAAACATGTGCGTGTGTGGTGGTACTTGTGTCAAGCCTAAAAGAAAACCTTGTATTTAATGCTTGTATGCGGTGAAGTCAGCAGGCTCGGGCTGCAACCCACAACGGTGCTGTTCCAGGCAGCCTTTGTAGCAGCTGGGAGCAGGGAAGTGAGTGGTTTCCTGAGCAGAATAGGTCTCCTTTGCTGTCTTCAAGCTTTTCAGAGCGTGAATGAGCTGCGGGCTGTTGCCAAATCAGGACAGTTGAGTGTCTGGCAGAGAGATAGGGAATGGAGGAGAGGGGCTACCCCTATACCACAGGGTTTCTACTGGCGAAATGCCTCCTTATATATAGGTATTTTCAGTATGATTTGTGTTCCCTGCTACTGGGCCAACAGCAGCAGGAGGGAGTTTCCTCTATCTCACAGTGTGGTAATGCAGACACAGGGTTTCTTCACACCGAGATTCACAGGGTCAGAGGCAGACATTGGAGGAAATTTTGGTTTGCTTTAGAGGAAGAGGCTCTGCCAGAGTTGTGTGGAGAGTCTTCACCAATTGCCTTACTAGACTTCTTAAAACATTGCAAAGTGGCCTGTCACTTCACTGTTCGTTGGTCTCCTCCAAATCTATTTAGCAATTGCTACCTTAGCATCTATATTTCTCTATTACCTGCTCCCTCTTTTCTCATCTGAAATTACTTTTACTGCCTTTCCCATTCTATTGGAGTTTTTTTGCCTTTTCCCCCCCCCCGTTCTCTCTCTCCTCACTTAGTATCTAGATGTGATGCTCCTTTTTTCCCCCCTGTTCTCTCTCTGCTCACTTAGTATCTAGATGTGATGCTCCTGCATGCTGAAAGACACGCTGGCCATTTGCTGGTAAAGCACAGTCTTGCACAGGTGCTTTGAGCATGCTGGGAAGGGGAGGGACTGTTGCAGGGAGGGTCTCTTGAATCTTCTGTTCCCTTGTGCCTCCTGGTAACCGACGGAAATGAAAACATTCCTGCTTGTAAAAATAAATATTCTTGGGATTAAATACATAAAATAACCAACAGGGGGAAGCAATAAAGCATGTCACCCTAAGGAAAAGAGTGAGGGGAGGAATTCAAAACAGCTACGTGGAAATGCAAACTGAAGGAAGCAGCACAGTATTAATCAACATGAGTTTAGAGCCTTCTGACTGGGTTAGGTGTCTCAGTGGAGAGAGAAAATTAGTTACTTACTTTGTAGAGACTGCATTTTTGCAGTCACAGAAGTGATGTATGGACAGATCCCACATAAAACTTGAATATTTATGTATTGCAGTGTATGTGTGTAATACGTTTGCAGAATATTTCTTCAGCAGGCTGAAAAGTCACTGGGTGCCGTTAAAGTTAGGCTGAAGAGTTTACAAGCATTTTTTTAATTCCTCAGCTAGCCTTTTATTGGCTAGCTTGGTATCTCATACTGCTTTCAACAGGCAAAATTTCATTTAGTCGCTTAATAATAGTGTTGTCATACATCTCAGTTCCCCAGAACATGATCTCTTTTTCTGCTTGGAAATTTGGTGCAAGTGGAAAAGGAGGAATTTAAACATTTCTCCCAGGATTTCTGACTATCATTCAGAGATTCTTATTCCACTATATTGATTAATGACCAAGCCTGAAGACAGAGGAGGCCAAATCCAGGCTTTCTTACGGCACTGTTTCCTTGGTATGCTTTAATTGAGGTCTTTATTTTTTGTGTGTGCTCTGCAGAAGATCTGAGTTGCAGAATTTCAGGGAGCCTGAGGTAGAGGCAGTAGCACTGGAAAAGTGCAGCAGGGCTTGAATGCACTGAGAAATTGCCTGACAGGTGACAGTGTTGGGCTTCCAGGTGAATCATGATGAGCTGTGTGATGTTAACCAGAATGATGCTTGTGTTGAATCCTAGGTCCTACTTAACATAATTTTATTTGATGTGGCCTAATACAACAGGGTTTTGCAGGGTATGTAAATTCAAATATTTTCATAAGTCAGAATTTAAGGTGAAACATCATACTAATATGTTAAAAATTAATCTGTCTGGAGAATGGAGAATGGCAAGGCCAGCCAAGGACCACGCTACACCAACTGGATCTCAGGCAAGGAAAGTCAGTAAGACTGCCAGGCAAAGAAGTTGCGGACTGTCCATAACTTGGACATGTCTGTAATTTATCCTTTATGTTTATGTTCTCTGGGATTGACAGAACTGTTGTTTTGGTGTGGTGAGTGGAGAGTTCACAGCCAGGTGGCAAAGGGGTTTGTTTCAAGGGATGGTCGTCCTTGATGGTCTTCCAGTGCAGATCTGAATGCAAAATCCCTCCAGGTTTGCATGCAGCATCGCTTTGTTTTCCTTGTCTCTTTTCCAGAACTGGTCAGGAATGAAGTGCCAATTCAAACTGCTGCGCATGGCTGTTGCCTTGATCTGTAGTAAGTATCATGCAATACTTGGCACACATGCAATCCTGTTTTGTTTGTCCCTGTCATAAGAGTTCATGCTGATTCAGAGAGTTTTGACTTTGCAGCAGTTTTGGTAGAACTTGCAGCTGGACCTTCTGGCAGCAGAAACCACATCACTCTCAAATGCAGGTTTTGGCTTTCAACACAAACATTTGTAAATGAGGATTTGTTGTTAGCCAGCATCTGTAGCTTGTGGCACTTGTGAAGACCTGGGACTTAAATGTCTCATCTTTGAAATTGCAAACAAGCAATGCTTTCATAATTATAATTCTCAGGTTTCCTAGAGCACTTCCTATCTGGGATGGCAACAGCATTATACACACATTAATGAATTATCTTCCAGCCATATCCCTAGGGTGGCACGATAAGGGAAACTAGGCCGTGTATTCATCACAGACAATTGTCTTCAAAGTCTAACTCACTTTTTTTTTTATGGTTCTGGTATAAGTTTTGGAAGGTGAATATTCCCCCACCTGCCTACACTCCCACAAACCCAGACCACTTCCCAACCACTGGGGAGACCTCATGTCTGTGCGCCGCAACCCTTCCATAGCCATGGCTTCCCAGCTTCCCTATGCTCACCGTACAGGGCAGTTTCTCCCTCTCCGTCTCTTCAGGGATGCAGTGCTGCCTGCAAGATGGACTTAAGAAGGGATAGACCTAGGCAATTAATTTCTATTTCCTTCTTTGTTCTAGTGAGCTTTGAATTTGGAAGAGCCGTGTGGCTGCGATTCCACCCCTCCGCTTACCCACCGTGCCCACACCCCAGCTTCATGGCTCACCTGGGAGGGGTGATGGTTGGAATCACCCTTGGTGTCATTGTCCTGAGGAACTATGAGCAGAGACTCCAAGATCAGACTTTATGGTGGATCTTCCTTTCTATTTATGTCATTTTTGTCTTGTTTGCCATCTTCTGGAACATTTTTGCCTACAGCCTGTTGGATCTAAAGCTACCTCCCCCTCCTTGAAAACATGGGACAGAAAACTGGAGAGCGGAAGTCATCTGTCAGCTATGTTAAATGAATGAAGATGGAGGATCTATTTTTGTATTTAACATAGGGGAGGATAATTCTTTTGAACACAAGTGTGTGCTGGAGGAGATGCTTAAAGATCTCATGAAAGAATGGGCTGATCAGTTTGTTCACATATCTAGCAGGTACTGTAATACTGGCTGGCTTGGACCCTGCCAGGGCTCCCATTGGGCAGCTTGTACCTGGGCACTTATCACTTGGTTTGTTAGCACACATCAATATTTTGTATGAGATATTTGTATTTTCCAGGTCAGTGCTGGTATTATGGCCAGTTGTTGAACAAATCTCCTCAATGTTACTGAACACTAAAAGGGAAAA
The DNA here is from genome assembly GCF_000699145.1 of Aptenodytes forsteri. Taxonomy (NCBI): domain Eukaryota; kingdom Metazoa; phylum Chordata; class Aves; order Sphenisciformes; family Spheniscidae; genus Aptenodytes; species Aptenodytes forsteri. Next base: position 1,437,252 of record NW_008796178.1, read on the forward strand.
AGAGCAGACATTTACTAATTAGAGACTCGCATGGTACTCACAAGGCAGCTTGGGTTTGGTTTCTACGCACACATCTGACTGTTCAGCCATACCAGTGCTACTGTCTAATTACTTGAATGGTTCCTAAGGTATTTTAGCCTACAATGAAACCTGTCTTATGCATCTTTCAAAGGAATCAGCAGAACTTGATCACCCAAAGTGATGGAGACTGGTCTTCAACTACAGGTCAAATGAAATTGCACTATAAACCTTGGGAACTCTTAGAGTGTTGTGGACACCCAGCCAGAGGTGACTGTTACTGTGCATGTTTCACTTGATTTTAATTATTTTTTTTCCTGCTGTGGCTAGAGTGTGTGACTGGGGTTTCTTTTTTGAGGGGTGGAGAGTGGAGAGGCAAATGTTCAATTGTGTTTTTATCAGCTGACAATCAGGTGCTGTTTTCTCCTCACTTTGTGTGTGACTGGGGTTTCTTTTTTGAGGGGTGGAGAAAAGGAGGGCAAATGTTCAATTGTGTTTTTATCAGCTGACAATCAGGTGCTGTTTTCTCCTCACTTTGTTTCTGGCCACGTTGATCTAACACCTGGCCTGCAGGGAGCTCCTAGCAAGGATCTCAACTCTTCCAGCAGGTTCTTACTAGAAAACTGGGACCAGGATCACCTATAGCAGCGCAGGATGGGAACTATTTAGCCTTCACAGCCATACAGTCCATTTGGGGCCAAATCTGTCCACTGAAGTCAGTGGAATAAGTCAGGTTGTATGTAGCACTGGTTTCCCACTGAAGTGGAAAGGGTGTTACAGTGATCATTGTGAAACTGATAAAACTGGTTTTAAAGTGACTGCTAAATTTTGAGGCTGCCTCTTCCTGAGGCAATGGACGTTCAGGGGCTCCAAGCAACAGTTAGTTGTAATGATGCCTTTTTCTTTAAGGTTGGTCAACCCCAGGTTTTAGCAATCTGTAACTGGTCTGTAACACAGTCCATACAGCTGCCTGCACGGACCTGGGGACCAGACTGGAACATCTGTAGCACAAGCAGTGCTTATAGATACACTTCTCTGTAAGGTGCTTATGTTATTTTGCTTCTCACTTTAGAGAGCTGCCAAACTACAGTCCAGGAATGTGGATGCCCTCCTTTTCTCTCCCCTTTACCCACCTGATTTGATGGTCTGGATAAAGCAGACGTAGGAGTCTCTCTAGACTAGCTCCTTTCTTCCTTTTTTCTATTTGCATTCTGGTGCCCAGTCACCAGCCACCAGAGCCTTCCACAGCACATCTCACAGGCACTGTAGCAGTTGTGTTTGCTCTGTAGCAAAATGTCTCTGTATCGTGGGCTTTATTCTCTCAGCTGTGTAATCGCTGCTGCCAGATGATACCACAAACTAGTAGGAGTCTGTCTTTCTAGAGGGGGCATTCACAAGTGCTTATCAGCTGCCCCCTTCTTTGCCTCTTATGGGAAAAGTCTCTCTGGAAGGGTGAAGTTCTGCTCCCACAGTATGCACTAGTAAAACTCCTGTTGCCTCGGGGAAAGGGAGGGGGGAGAAAATAAGTGTTTCTACAGCCTGGAAGAAGCCTTACCTGCAAAAGAAACAATTTTTGCCACCTTTGTGCACAGGAATGGGATCTCTGAGGGCAACTGCACCTTTGTTGTTCTGCATGGCTAGTACGTTGCTCATGGGCCCTCAGATCAAGGAACAAGAGGAAGGGATAAGGGTCAGAGCTCTGTTCGTTTTGGAGAAGGGGATTGGTTCCCCATGCCATTTTATCTCTGCAGTTTGGGTCCAGATCAAAGGAGTCATGACAGTTTGCCTGCATCGTTTCAGGTCAGGAGCTGTGAGTTTCGTAGTGGTGGAGATCATCTCCCTGGGAGCAGCAGGCAAGCAGGAGAGTGGGGAGCTAGGAGAATATTGACAGAAGCACGGTTAACACGCAAGGAGGACATTCCTTTCCTCACCTATAGCTAAACCTTTCTGATTACAGATGCCTTTAAACCAGAGGTGAGCAGAAATGGGAGTTCCCCTGGAAGTTTTAGGAAAACTTTGAAAATATTGGTAGAAAATTTCAATTGCAACAAAACCCAGATTATTTTGCTTATAATTTACCAGAGTACAGTATGCACCGATTGACTTTTATTTTTGGTTTCTCAACTGAAAACTACTTAATGCCCACCAGTTTCTCCCCAGGAAAGGTTTCTGTGCCTGCCAGTGATGTGCTCTGAGGTGAAGCAGCAAGCTACAAGTTTCTTCATCAGCCTGACCCTGGCCAACAGAGCAGCAAGCTACAAGTTCAAGAGCCACCTGTTTCTTCATCAGCCTGACCCTGGCCAACATATCTTTGCCTCTGCTTAGGAGTAGGAGGGAGCTGAACAGAGTAATCCAGGTGCCCTTCTTTGGTCCTTTATCCGTAGATGAGCATAGTTTACATGAACTGGTCGAAAACGGCTCTGAGGTTGAGCTTATGACTTGTTCTTTTAAACTCTTGTTCATCTTTCTGACGTCCATTCTGTGTCCCCATGCCCTGTCTGAGCAAGTCTACAAGCAACCCTGGGGATCAGAAAGGCCAGACTTTAAAGCAGTACTAGATTTATTGTGGGTGAAGAAATGAAACCCTCTCACATTTGTGCTCATCACAGCTGAAATCTCTCCCCATACATAGAGCAGGTTGTACACAGAGCATGTTTGCTAAGAATCTATCAGCTCATGGAGTCAGGAGCAGCGCAAAGTGCTTAAGCTTTTATAATTTTTTTTTTAAATCACTAAAATTATACTGTGAAAACTTGTTATGTTTTTACAGAGTATCAGGAAACCCAGTTATATTGTTTTCTAATGCACCCAGGAGTGCCACAGTGTTGCAGCACCACAGAGCTAATAGCAAACAGGCTTTTCTTTTACCTCCAGATGTCCTTGAAGCTGCTGGCTTATGTCGGAGACGTAGTATTCTCCATCCTGCTCATTTGTGGTTCCAACTTGTCACAGTCAGCAACGTGTTCCTGAAGGAGCCGTCCACAGAGGGACTGGTTTTGGTGATTGTTTTGGTTTTATTTCAGCTGCTGCCAGGATTTTACATCAGTCGGATAAAATGTGAATCTACTGAACTTTACAGACGTGCAGTGCTAGAGCAAAAGGGAAGGACTGTTACCAGTGTACAGATTTGAACTGTGCATGTCAGAGGAAGTTATTTTACGCTTGTGTCCTTGAGTGAGGACACAACACTTGGGAAGAAAAAAAAAAAAGCCGTTGCTGTGCTGGACTTCCCATTTAGTAAGTATATTGCAGCACCGGTCCGGTGAGGATGGGTATAGGGAGTAGTAATGCAGGCTGGGAGAGCCTGGGGTGCTGGTTGTACAGCTCCTCCAGGAGCACCTGCCGGCAGCACAGTGACAGCACTGGTGGGGTCCGGCTCGAAGCCTCTTGCTGATCCCTCATCCCAGGAGAGGCGGGAGAAGTGGCTCAGACAGCCATGGGGAGGAAGAAGGAGGAGGAGAACCAGGTAGATTAAAGTCCACGGGGCTTGCAAATTGCACCTTTTATTCCTAGATGCTTGGAGACAGGGAGAGATTAATTTTGCACACATCAGTAATAATACAGGAAAGAGGAGGGGGAGGGTTGTAATGGAGTGATGGGAGAGGAGGTTAGCAGAAACAATCTCTGAGTGAGGTGTAGAGGAGTCGTAAAAATGCTGATGAATTTACTTTTGCTGAGTTCTTAAGACAACTGGGGAGGAAAAGGAGGAGGAGAACCAGGTAGATTAAAGTCCACGGGGCTTGCAAATTGCACCTTTTATTCCTAGATGCTTGGAGACAGGGAGAGATTAATTTTGCACACATCAGTAATAATACAGGAAAGAGGAGGGGGAGGGTTGTAATGGAGTGATGGGAGAGGAGGTTAGCAGAAACAATCTCTGAGTGAGGTGTAGAGGAGTCGTAAAAATGCTGATGAATTTACTTTTGCCGAGTTCTTAAGACAACATCTCGTGTCACTTTTTCCCCATCAGTCGATGAGGAATCTTAGCACTTATGTGGCATATTGTGATTCTTCACTACTTGCTCCTTTAGCAGTAGGAAGTATTTTATCAGTGGGGAAGGGGGAGGCCAGAGAAATTGTTGTCTGAGGTTGCTGGACTAGAAATAAAGCTCAGGGATTCTGTGTCCCAAGACCTTGCTCCTTCTGATGGATTGTACTGCCCGTATGTTTTAAATCAGATTAGATCAATTTGAACTGGGGTATGAAGGATGGAATCTGACACATTTAGAGCTGGTACTAAAATAATCGCTATCTGCTGACCTCACAAGACAGCTGCTGTTTTGTGCCAATATTTAGTCTCACAGGATAGCAGGTAGGACTTTCACACATACTTCAGTGAGTAAAGAGCTCAAAGTCTATCTGTTTACGTAGATTCAAGCTCAGCTCAACTGCTTTGGAAACCCCATCCACTGGCTTTACCTGAAGTGGAACTGGAGAATATGGATGCAGTTCAACACCAGCAACCTCTGGAGGCAAACTGAGATCTGGAGAACAAAGGCCAGCACCTCTGGGGTTTTAGCCTCTTTGAATTTTGCTGCTGTTCTGTTTCTTTTATAGTAGTGGCTGCTCTACAGTGCTCTGTGATACACCTCAAAAATTCCTTCTGCAATCACTGATGCTGAGAGCTGGTTATAAAGGAAAACAGTGCATTTTGCAGCTCTATAAAGAAAGAATCACACATAAGACAGAAACCAAGCTTGTTTAAAGGTAAATGTATTTTTGATGTCACCATTAATCATTGGCTTTTAATTGGAAAAAGCTTTCTAATGAGGTATTTCTGAAATGCCAGTAATAGTACAGGAAATTTATGTTTCAGGGTACTTTACAACACAGAGCACAAAATATTCCCTAGGCCTGATTTAAGTAGCAAAAGTACCTTAATTTCCAGTGAGTTTAATAGATACGTTAGTCACTGACTGTCTCCTGACTCCCCCACAGTGTCTGTTTAGTTTGCAAATAAAGCTAGATTTATGCAGCTTTTCTTTTGCTTATGCTACTAATGCTAACAGCACATCCAAGTGTTATACACAAAGCACTAAACAATGTAATTTTCTGCCTTAAAATACTGAACAAATGATACTTTCCCGTTAAGGGCTAGTAAAACAAAATGATATTTGCAAGGTAAGAGGCTATGGTATGTTTCCAAATATTTTTGTATCGTGTACATTCTGTATATTTTTGTTGTAACAATATTATTTGAGTGCAGAATCCATTAAATTTTTTGTTGGTGTTTGGTTTTTGTTTTCTGTTTTGTTTTTTTTTCTTAAATAAAATTGAGCTGTTCTACATCACATGCCAAAAAACAACCAAGAAAAAACTTTCAAAGACAGTTTTGTAAGTTTGTCTACAGTTAACACAGTATGTAACAAAAGAGCAATTGGGTGTGAGCTCTGCAATGTAATCTTTTAATAATGACATTGATAACTCTTTTTTTATGTCTCTCTAAAAGTGTCTGTCATAAAGGGGAGAGTGAACCGCTGCTTTGCTTCTCCATGAGATGTAACAAGGATGCAGAACCGGCTTGGGACTTGTATTGGAATTCAGCTTTTGTCCCACCATTTGACAACTGACACTTTAGTGCAGTACTGACCTCAGAACTGCGGGGAAGTTGACAACCAAGTACATTAGACTGTTTAAAATTTTTTATTGGGGTGGAAGGTTGTTCTCTTTTAATATCAGTCTCTACTGAATGTCTTAAAATCTCAGAGCCAATGCGTTCCCGTCTCTTGAATCAATAGTGGGAACAACATATCCAGGAAGTTCTGCAGCAAACCTCCAACTGCAATCCAACTGATTTAGTTATTTTGAGATAACTAAAATAAAAATCCTTCCACCAATGTGGAAGGGGGAGGCTTATTTTGAAAAATATTTTGTGGTTTTCTTGGGAAACATTGGGTTAAAGTGTAACTTAAAGAAATGAAGATGTAACTAGCAGCAGTTCCTGTCAGATTTGTTTCTCCTAGGGGGAGGCAGATCACTGCTACCGTATGTGGGACTCGGCTCTTGCTGTTAGTTTTCTGCGCTTAACTGAGCTTTCCGAGACACTTAAATCTGTTTATGCAGTAGCCGAGGACTTTCAGCGAGAAGGTAAGGTGGGTTTTGTCGGTTTTTGTCAGTTAATACAGGAAGTGTTACTGTCTGCTAGCACCATACATTTTTCTTGCTGGCAAAAATAGTTTTAGGAAGGCAACCTGAAGGACAGAAATATTGCCAATTCCAGCATATCTGTCGCAGAGAAGGAGCCAAAAGCTGGCAGCCTTGATACTCAGCCTTGATCACACACACTCATAAAACGCATTATCATTTTATTCCCATAGCTCCAATCATGTTCTGTATAGTAAGCATTGCTCATAAGTGTTGGAAAGAGAAATACTAATTGCTTTATATGCTCCTTCTTTTGGGGGTAAAGAGGGAAGAAACCCAAAAAACCAAACCAGACCCTGATCTTTCAAACTGCAAGAGGTCTGTAGCAGTTAAATCTAAACTTGCGTTCTTAACGTAGGCCTGGGGGATTTTGTGTTTGGTTGGGTTTGGGTTTTTGGGGGTTTTGTTTGTTTGTTCATGTTTGTTGTTTTGGTTGGTTTGTTGGGCTTTTTCCCCCCAAAGGGTTTTAAATCAGACCCTTAAAACTACAGGAAAAATCTTTCAGGTTTGCAAATTAAGTGCACATCTTAGCATCTTCTGACCTTTTGCGTGCTTCATCCTGCATGTTTGTTTTTTGGTTGGTTTGTTGGGCTTTTTCCCCCCAAAGGGTTTTAAATCAGACCCTTAAAACTACAGGAAAAATCTTTCAGGTTTGCAAATTAAGTGCACATCTTAGCATCTTCTGACCTTTTGCGTGCTTCATCCTGAGCTTTGAATAGCTGATTGCTGGAGGAAGTTAAGTGTGTAGTACTCTCCAGGCATTCATGCAGCTAAACCAGCTGCTTCTGCGTTATTTATTATGCTTTTGTTTAATTTCCTTTAGTTTTGTGTTTTAAAATAGAATTTATAATGGGAAGGTGCCAGTAAAACCTGCAAATTCATGAACTACCAGGGTCTATTTCGTGTGTGTGTGTGTGTGTACTTGTGAGCATCTTGTGTTTAGTAGTTAGGTAACTGAATGGCAAAGTCACTGCAAAGCTGGCAGAAGCAAGACGATGTTAAAAGAAAGGCTGCAGAAAGCAAGAAGTTGTTTTTCATAATGCCAGCCACCTTCGGTGCTGGGAAAATTCAGGAAAAGGAATTGGCAACAGAAAAAGCTGTGACTGAAGCTGTCCACATGTGACAGAGTACAAATTCAGTGGGACTGATATTGAACAATGCATTACCTTGGAAAGGAGAAGCCCCAACAAGACTAAGCAAAGTTTTACAGTTAAGCTTAAAAATATGTGGATTTTGAAGAGTGATTTATGAGAATTCACCTAGCAAACAGAACAAAAATCTTGTTTAAATGAGTGTAGTACAGGTCACGGGATAATAGGATAATTCAGGTTATAAGGGACCATGAAGTTCTCTAGTCCAACCTCCTGCTCAAGACAGGGTCAGCTAAGAGGTAATGTGGGTTGTTCGGCACTTCAGCCAGTTTATTCTTGAAAACTTCCAGGGATGAAGATGGGGCAAAGCAATTGTGGTTGCATCTCGGGAAAAGTTTATCACCAACAGCATTGCTGTGCCTGGGACTGACCTACTCTTTGTAAATATTAAGGCCAGTGCGTAGAACATCTGGTCCCACAAGGCTGTGGCCCAACTCTCCACCGAGCTGCAAGCACAAGGAACAGGACAGGACTAGTGCAACGATTTCTTACACTCCTACCAGATCACAGCGACCTGTTCTTCATGTCCAACCTTTCTTTTTTTTTTTGAGCGCTGAGCTCTTCCCTGCCCCCTGATCAGGCAAAATACTAAACCATCAGTGCTCCAACTTTGTTAAAAACGTACAAGAACAACAAAGGGTGACATGTCTTATTGAGTGTTTAAAGGGTTTTAAACAGGAGACATCAAGGACAACACTCATTTGTAATTTAATGTAGGCACGCTATTAAGGATTTGAATGTCTTTTATTGTAAACCTTATTATAGGTTCAACACAGTGGTGTCACAGGAAAGCGTTCAACTTTTATCATCACAGTATACAGCACTGGCAGAACAGTCAAACTTAACTGCATTAGTAAGACTGTTACTGTTTCAGGGAGAGTTGTTCAAGTGCCCTAAGTTAGGCATTCAAACACCCTCTGCTGCAAAGGAAAGCAACAGGGAGTTTTGCTTGTATCAGGTTTGCAGAGATAGTCCTCGTTTATGTGGTCACTCAGAGGCCTCGTGAATTTTGATTCCAGCTGTAGCCAAAGATTTTCTTCAAGTATTCATGTCCTATGATGTGGGTAAGAATTCACTGCTGAAATACAATGAAATGTTTTAAAGTCTGAATAATTAACTTGAGAACTTAGTTTACTTCAAGATCTGAAGACGTTTCTATTAATTTAAAGTTAATATTTAATCTGTAAAATTTTCAGGTTTAATTCTCCACAGTTGAAAAACATACGCCTATTTACAGTTATGCAAAATGAGTACTAAGAAGATACAAAGAACGTCTTGATCACAACGCAAACTACTGAAGAATGGGATTCATCAAATAGCCTGGGAACTTAACATGTCTGTCCAGTGTATGTATGCATACATACAAGCACATACAAACTGATTCTGAAACTCTGTTCAGTCTTAAGGCAGTTCTGTTTCATACCAATTAAGTTGTTTATCTAGTAACAGAAGAACAAACTGCCGATTTGAAAGTAGGACGTGGAAACTAACTACAGACTTGTTACCTGTGTTCTCTTCTATAAACAAACATGATTAATTCATTTACTATGATTTATCCAGATGTTTGTGCTTCTTTATATATTAAAACAAAAGTAACCAGATCTTAATGATTAGACATGATCATTTTAAAGATATTTAAAATACTTAGAACACTGAAATGCTTGCCAGGTAATGGATTTGGTTTTGGGTTTTTTTGTGCAATGACTGTAAAAACCAAATGTCATTATTTCCTCAGAAAAGGAGCAAGTCATTTGGAGAATCTGCTACGCGCTGAAAACTATGCAGGAGTTTGTATGATCTGACACTTATACATTAAAAAAAGCTCATACTGCTTTATCTAAAAAGGAGAAAAGGCAGATGAAACTGCAACTTAGGGAATACTTTTAAATATAAATTAAAAATCCTGCAATAGTGAAACTAAGCTGCACAGAAGAAATTAATGGATTTTAAAATACCCTCAAACCAGTACAGAATAATTAAGATAATTTTAAGCCACTGATGTTTCTCTCATGAATTCCTCAAGGACGGTCACGACATTTCTGGCTTCTGGCATTTCTGCATGTTCTACTTTAACAATCTTCAAAAGGATGTCTCCACTGCCACAGTTCTTTAGAAACAGGTAACACTTGAACAAGGCGTAGTGGTTCATTTCAGCCTGGCGGATAAACCTCTTCAGGTTGTTAATGTCTTGTATAGCCTGGGAAAAGAGTAACAGAGCATTTTCTTGTCCTCCTACATAGAAAGAAAACATACTATCACATGGAAAAGTGAAGGAAGAATAGCAGGAGAAGCAAAAGCATTTCCAATAGGAATTTTATATTACTACTCAAGAGTAATGTAAGAATTGAGTACTGTCTTTGATGGGTATTACCACTGTTATTGTAACGATGCAAAACGTGCGGACACCACAACTTGATAATGCCCAAACTTGTATCAAGAGTTCTCTCCTTTTCTATTATGACCAACCACCTAAGAAGTGTTAACTACTGAATCCGTGTTACCCAATTATACGATATTGTGTGTGCACCGCTCAAATTAACAGTATTTTAAGAAAAAGTGGAGTTTATTTTAAATATGAGACAATGCCTTTGGAGTACTCACTGAAAAAACTTTCACACTACTTTACGTTCTGGTCATGTCAACTACAGTAAGCCAGTCCTCAAACTTCAGAGTTAATCAGTTAATGATGTATAGACATCATAAGTAACCTAAAACTTTTCTTTGCTGCAAAAAGAGTATTTGCTCCCTCAGTAACCCTGATGTCTTCTCCAAGTCTTTAATCTACATGAACAGGTACCTTCAATTTAAAGTTTTCCAAAATCTGCAGGAAGAGAAACGGATTTCCACCTTCAGCACCATTCACAAAAGCATGCATCCAGTCCTCACAGAATCTGTTGCTTCCTGTTACGTGTTCAGGAACAGAGAGAAGAGATGAGAAAAAGTAAATGAGCTCAACATAAATAGACAGCTGCATTTACCTAGTTTAATCACTCTCACATAACAACTGGTAATAGTATACCTGGGCCAGGAAATAAGTCTTAAGAAAAACAATACACGTGGAAAAGAAAAGTAAACATAGCTACAGTGATCACATGAAATTCTGTTCCGATTGTTGAATCCCTTTTCACAACACTTGTCAAAAATACACAGGGAAAAAAAAAGTTTTGTGGCTTCCCTGAAGTGTACAAGTCCTAGTTTCATGGTCTGCAAACTAAATGCATTGTGGATTTTATTATCTACCATTTTCAAACCAGAATTCCAGTGCATCTGGTAAAACAAACTACTTTGCTACCTCACAGGAAAACAGGTGGTGTAGTTTCCAGCCAGAACCCAAACTTTCTGGGCACTAACCTATGAGCTTCTGAATATCCTCAACTACCTCTAACATCCACAACTCTCAGCAGCTCACAGATACAAGTGAGTAACACGAAGAAGTATTCACAGCTGTAATCTCACCTGCATTATGCAACTGAGGCTGAGGTCCACTACAGTCTATAATCATTGACTTGTGCTGTTCCTCAGTCATGGCAATACACAAGGAGGTCATCGTGCCTTCCTGAACAAGTCCTTGGAGGCTGGCAGCTGCCAGAAACCTGACACAAAAAGCTCTTGTGAACTGCTTGCTTCTTTACAATTCCTGAACAGCAAAACAGGAGGCTGTCATACACAAAAGCCAAGTTACTCACAGGTTCCTTGGTCTCAAAGTATCTTTACCTGCTAATGTCTTTTTCTGTTCTTTCATCCGCGTTTTTTACTTCCACAGGAGTATAACTCAAAGCCTTAAAGCAAACAAAAAGATGAAAAAAAGCTAGATGCAACTTTGATATTACTACTGTTGCTATATTGCAGTTACTAGCAATAAATACATAATGTGGTACTTTAAAAACTGTTCTTTTCAGAGAAAGAGTAGAAGTGAAGGCAATACTCCATATTATAGTCATTGCAGCTGGTTTTGCATTCAGAAGAAATACAGCAGCTATACTCTATTAGTTATTCCATCCAAAGCCTCCTCAAACTCAGGGACAAGAGCTAGGGTTAATTTCTTTTCTGTTCCCAGTGAATTACATGAGGCAGATACGCAATATAACATTCCTTTGGTTCAGAGGAATTATAGCAGGGACAGCTTTCTCATGCTGTTTCTAATTTTCTCATTCTAATTTCAACTTGGACACTACTATGTAATTTTAAATGAGTTAACTATAAAAATTGATAGAAGAAATTGCTATGTGCTTCCTTAGCAGCAGAGCAGGGAAAAAGAACTTGCCCTGAATTTAAAAAAAAAAAAAAAAAAAAAAAGAGAGAGAGAGAGAGAAGAAAAAAGTTGTTCCTCATTTTCGCCTGGCTGGGAAAGCAAATGCAAGAAACATTTTAAACATGTTGGAGTCACTGAGATTCCTTCTGAACCTCTTTCAGTTATCCAGTTTGAAATACACTTACAGCATGTAACAGAAAGGCGAGTTTCTCCTGGAAGAGCTGTACTACTCTCTGAATAGGGCATATGGCATTCTCAAACCAGCTTCTCAAGTAGGGGTTAATATAGGTCTCCAAGGTTTTTTGCTGTAACGAGTTGAAACATTACTACTTCAACTACAAATTAGATTTCTACAGAAATAGAAGCCTATTAATAATCTATTCAAGCTAAGATAGTTGGATGTCAGAGCCTTCTTAATTCCAAACCACAGTAAACTAAAATAATGAGTTTGACATTTAAAGCCACACTTTATCAGCAACGAAGGGCTTTGCATTTTAAGAAATAGAACCGTAATATTATGGTATGTACTGAGCAAAACCCATGCAACAGCAGACAGGATGAGAAAGACTTAAACTGCATAGCTTCCATTAGAAAAATGGTGACAAGAAAACCACCAAAAATCCTTCCTTAGCATTCAGAAGTGATAAGAATCCAGGTGGACATCGATAACATTCCTGTAGACCATTATCTTTCATTAGTCATTCTTCTCTCTGAATCTAACTGCAAATAACCTTTAAGAGATTTATGACTGGCACAAAAGAGTTGTGTCCCGTCCCCCCCCTTTTTTTTCCCCTTTTGCCTTGTGGTTGCTAGCACTTTAGACATTCACTGTCCCTACAGTGAATCAAGTATCTCTCACAAGTGTTTCATACTGGTACCTAAAATGCCTATTTTGTCTCTATAGAATAAATCTTCCAGATTGCCTTAGTAATTAATTTGCATAAACAGCAATTTTCACCACTTTAAAAAAAAATTAGGCCTTACCTCCAAATTAAGGTTTATCTTCAGACTTTGAACATATTTGTCCAGCTCAAGTCTGAAAGTATCTTCTTAAGGAAAATAAGATGCATCGGTTAAGATCTGCATTTTTCCCTTTCAGTATATGGCTGTTAATGACATTTTCAGTTACTGGAAGGTGTGTACAAATGAGCTGATTTCAAGTAGGAAACACAAAATGAGAATATAATTTTTACATCATCTCCCCTCTCCACACAGATAAAGAAAGTTAAAGGTAAGGATATAGTTCCAGACCTTTCTCTGAGCCACCTAAGAAACAAACCACATATTCTGGAGCATTGATGTCCGATTCCAGTGTTGCCATTTCTAGAAGATTTTCTTGTTGGAAACGACAGTAATAACAACCAACTTTATATTCTGGTATGCTACGCAGAAAAAAAAAGAATTATTTTGTTACAGATACATCACAATAAATAAGTGCAAAAAGCAGGCATCCGTGATTTCTGTAAAGAATATTCACCCGCTAGCTCCTATGGTCATACATAGAGCTCTTAGACCTTCTCTTTTTTCCTCTGTGGTGCGACCAGAGTAGTTTAAAAGGAAATAGTCATAAACACATTTAAATATTCAAACAGTAAATTATTTACTACAATATTTTTCTCAAAGCTACCTAGAAAAAGAGGAAAGTGCCATTGCGTAAAGCTGTTATTAACAGCAGCAATAGACTGAGAACATGGAATCAGGATTAAACCTAGAGTGCAGCAGCAGATGGCAAGATGTGCAATGCTGCCAATGTTTCTTACAGTTTCTCATTCACAAATAATTTTTTAAATTTACCTCAGCCCCACTGACGCTACATTCCCCATTCCTTCAAACAGGGCTCCTTTAGTAAGACGCTTAGCGATAAAACTGCGCAATTCAGTCTCCGCTTCAGTTGGTAAGTTAGTGTCCAGCAAGGAGAGGCTTTAAAAAACAAGAAGAAATCGTTAGCAAAAAGCAAAAATTATTGTTTTGTATCTCTGAACAGGTGCAGAACCACCTGCTTCTAGAAGGGGGACCACTGTGATCTCTCTCTGGCTTACAGCTAACTCGCTCTGTGACTTCTGGCCCATCAGAAACGCATTCAGTGGTTTGCCCACTAGACCAGAAGTCTGGAGTTGTGGTGTCAGCTGATGCTGAACTCCCTCAGCAGCTGTGAACAAGTCACTGCCCCTCTTTGTTCCTATGTTTCCATAGTTGTAATACAGAGCAACAACTCCATTACGGAGCCTGTAGAAAGATAAGATGTCCATTTAAAATTGTCTAATACATTTTAATTATCTATTATCTACATGGAGACCTAAGTCAATACAGAAATGTCAAGTATTAGTAGCAAAGAAAACAGAGTTCAAACTGAAAGGTGATAGTTTATGTTTAATACGTTATTTGAGCTCTGTAGTTGTGTGTCCATTCCCTAGGTATTCCAGAAAAAGCACCCAGGGGACTTCAGTATGCTTTCACAGAGGTTTCTGCTCCGAAGGGACTTCAATGTACTTGCTTACTATTCACCTAACAGCAATATGGCAAAGACTTCAAAACGGGGTGTTACCGGCGATCATGCTGTTCTGCAGATTGCCTTTACCTGAAGTCTTCGCTGGAGGGTGTCTCTGCCGCCGCACTGCTGGGACTGCCATCCCCACTGTCTGCTCCCTGCTGTGAGGATCTGAAAAATCAAGCCATTCTTACGATTGATTTTTCAGCCTTAACACACAGAACAGGGAAAAGGGACTGCAGCGGGGAAAGGTATGGCCGGAGGGTGTTTTAAAGCAGGAGCAGGGAATCAGGACATTATGGGAGGAAAAAAAATCTCTTCGGGGGCAGAGAAAGGGGGAAAAAAAATAAAGCGAGTTCAAGCAGCCGGGAACCGACAAAGCCTGGAAACGGCCTCGCCGCGGGGCGGACCCAGCGCGCACCGCC
>NW_008796178.1:1452047-1453074 GCF_000699145.1 Aptenodytes forsteri
CCCGCCGCTCTCCGCCCCGGAGGCAGGGCAGGGCGGCGGGAGGGCGGGCGTACCGCCGGGGCTGCGCTACAGCTTCTCTCCCCCGCCCCGAGTGGGTTTACCCACGCCCGCGGGCAGGCCGCGCCTGGTCCCCGGCAGCTGGGAGGGGCGTGACTTGGCCGAGGATTCACGGCGAGGCAGCTTCCAAGGGCTTGAACCGCTCAAGGTGCGACAGGCCACATCCTCACCCGAACTAGAGCTGTACCGGATAAAGCTGAAATAGCTCTCGTGGCTGCAACGCCTCTGTTTACGAAACTTACTGAAAAACGCAGTAGAGATGATATAGTACCTGCATCGGTACAGATAACCCTTCAAAAGCTGCTCGCTGATTCAATGGCAGGACCCACTCAAGCCACATTTGACAGGATTAGCCGTACCGCCTGTTTTTAAAAAGCCTACTCTGCTTCTGAAATATTTTTTTCTCTCTTAAAACAGCACGTTAGCTCAGCCTCCTGACGGGCAGTTCTCGCAGACGAGCCCTGCGGGCCGGGGAGCAGTTCTCCCCCCCCCGGCCTGCGGTAGGGCCACTGCAGGAAGCCGGCAGGTCTCCTGGGGAGCCACGGGGATGCTCAGGGGGCTGACGCAGAAACACCAAACACCGCAGAAACACCACCCCACGGGATGTAACAGAGGGACCAGCCCCCGGCCAGGCACGGGGAGCCCGGCGGGAGGCGAGGGCTCAACGCGTCGCAGTGCTGCGCAGTGCTCTTGGCGGGCCGTGCTCCCCCAACGCCCCTCCCCGCCAGGAGCCAGCTACGCAGGCAGAGGCGACCACCACCAAACCACCGCGCAGAGCGGCCTGTTTAAGAGACACCGGCTCCTTGCCCAGCCTGACTCCGTAGGGAAAAAACAGCTTCTCCTTGACGTTAAACACGGAGACGGGAAACACAACCAGGCGGCTCAGGCTCACTCACCCCCCCCTCCCAGCCGCCCCACGACAGCGGCTGGAAGAAAATGGCGGCGGGGGGGCCCCGCGCGGCGCGACGCG
>NW_008796178.1:1453589-1486706 GCF_000699145.1 Aptenodytes forsteri
CCTCCCGCCTGGCCTGGTTTGAGCCCTCGCCTCGCGTCCGATCCGTAAAGCCGGGGCAGGCCGCAGCTTCTCTGGCCGGCTGTCCCTGGCGCTCCTGTGGCCAGGCCTGGCGGGGTTGCCGAGGGCGTGGGGAAAATGGAGAACGGTCTTTATCCCCCGGGGGCTATGATGTCAACGGAAGAAAACTCTGATAAATACAGTTATTCAAGAAGAAGTGGGGCAGATGTGGTTAAAAGTGACCTTTTGAAAACTTATTTTTTTGGTGGGGGGGGACACTTTAAAATTTGTAATTGCTGCGTCAAAGTCATGTACAATTTCTCCGTGTTCAGAAATACGGGTGGATTTTTCTTCGATCACTCCTTTACAATCTGCTTTTTGTTGAGGGGTGATTGCAGATTCATCTTTTCTCTAAAACGTTTCTGCCTAGTCTAGAATTGTTTAATAAAGGAATTTATAAGCTGCTCTGAGATCTTTTACCTTTTTATGTTGGAAGGCATCTGTGCTTCTATTTTAGGTATTAATATATTTCAACTTTTGGTGGAAGTGAGTGACACATTGTGTTAACAAGGAGCAGCTAATAAATAACACGTGTATTTGTCTCGCTTAGGAAGATATGTTTGGAGTGTTTGCTGAAATACTAATGCTGACCTGGAGAAAGGAAATTGCAGTTTGCCTCTTCTGTCACATAGATATCCAGAAAGATCTTCACTTAAATTTTTTTTTTTTAAACCCAGAGAATTCTTTAATGACTGCAGCAAATTACGCGGTCTCATAAGAATTGATAGCTGGATGACTGAAAAAGGAAAGGAATTTTTAACTAAAACCTTTGTTCTCTTTTATAAATGTTAGCTACTGATACTTGTTATTAAAAAGGCACTTCTTCTAAGTATTTAGCATCACTTCCCTTTTGTGGATTTCAAGTCTATTTCTCCTTTAATGCTTTAGCAACTTTGTTTTAATCTATACCTGTGCAGAGAAAGAATGAGTCCACTTAGAAATAACTAGGACTTGAAAGGCATGTGTCAAAGAATACAGAATCAAATGATGATTCTGATTGTGTGCACACATCTTTCTAGTTTTGCACCTATCTGAAGAGGGAGATGCTGGATGGTATGAGGGGGAGGTTTGGTTTCAGACATCCATGAAATATTCGTCATGCTTTGAATGCTCAGAGGTGCTTCCTATGCTTTTTTTTTTTGCTGTAGGAAAAATCGCAATGGTGCTAATTAGCTTAGTGTTATATAGAAGGTCACTTTCAGGATTAAATGTTTCCTTAACAGTCTTCAATATAGGTATTGTAACAGGGATTTTGATGATGAAAAAATCCTTATACAGCATCAAAAAGCAAAGCACTTTAAATGCCATATATGTCATAAGAAACTGTATACAGGACCTGGTTTAGCTATACATTGCATGCAGGTAAGAAGACTTACATAAGCATTTTTTTATCAGTATCTAAAATTGGAATTAATAGTGAACTTAAAAAGGTGGGGGCTTGGGGGCTTCCAGAGTCTTAAAAACTGATGAGAAAAAGATAGCAATGGTTTGTTTCCAGAACAGGAGTCCTGCTTTGTCAGCAGTCATATGGAGAGTATGCAGTAGAGATCTCTGCCGTCATTTCTGGGGTGCAGGAGGAGTGAAGGAATTTTACTGTCTTGGTGTTCAGAAGACAAGTTTATATAAACTGGTTTTAGAAGCTAATACTAGCTTACAGTGATTAGGAAGCACATACCAAGAAAACGCTTGGCTAGAGATATCCTTCCCATTAAGGATGTGCCTTTTGTATCTTGAAACAGGCTGAAGAACATGTAGAATCTAACCTGAATTGTGGTCATGAGGATTTTTTTTTTTCTTTAGGTACATAAAGAAACAATAGATGCTGTTCCAAATGCTATTCCTGGAAGAACAGACATTGAACTGGAAATCTATGGCATGGAGGGCATTCCGGAAAAAGATATGGAGGAAAGAAGGAGGTTACTTGAACAAAAAACTCAGGGTAAAGTGTAATCTAGCTAGTTATCTGTTGTTTCCCTAGTCTGTTTCTTACTGATACTAAGCTGTGTGATACAGGTCTCGCTTCTCAGAAGAGTAAGGGTTGGGTTTAATGCATTCTCTAACTGCAGCTCTAGACATTTGCCAGTCATGTAGAAGGATGAGAGATATTTTTCTTTCCCAATTCAGAAATAGCTGCATGCCAGCGCAGCTACAACAATTACCTAATGAATATGGGGATGGTGATTTTATTTTTGAGGGTAAGGGGAGGAAAGGCTAGGGGCGATACAAGCCTGATGATGCCCAAATACTTCTATTTCTTTGCTGTTTAAGTATACATTTGTTTGAACTGCTTTGGTTTATTCTGGACAGCATGAGATTGACATGAAAGAAGACCCCCATTTATGTTGAGGGTCATTACAGTTGAGTCACTTTCCCTCCCTTTATTATTTGTATGTATAGGTAGGCTCACATAGTTTTTCTTCTTTGTAATTCTATGAATTTTGAACATGCTAAGATTTGAATTTTATTATTTTTGTTCCAGCTAGAATACCCCAGATAAAATTAATTTCATAGAATGTAATTTGCCTTCAGTCTGACCATATATGTTGTACTCTTCAGCAGAGAGCCAGAAAAAGAAGCAACAGGATGATTCCGATGAGTATGAAGATGATGAATCTGCGGCTTCAACTTCATTTCAACCCCAGCAAGTTCAGCCACAGCAGGGGTACATTCCTCCAATGGCGCAACCAGGTTTGCCTCCTGTGCCAGGTGCACCAGGGATGCCTCCAGGTAAGATGGTGTTTTAAGTTGGTTACTGAAAAGCTGAGTAGAAATACAAATTGTGGCTGGTATGCTGGAATAATAATCTGCCCTTTCTAACACTGGGTGTTAGAGGTCACAAAATAGTTTTGTGAGGTGCACGTAAGCAGTTTCTTCACGGGTTTTTTTTTCCTTCCCCCATTCTGTGTGCGTGCACACATCTTCCTTTGTGAAGTAGATCAAGATACCTAATGCTTGCGTCTAGATTGAAGGAATGTTAATATGGTAGTAAGACAGATGAGTACTTTAAACATTAGTCTACCAATGATACTTGTTTGTGGTATTTTGTAGCAAGATTTTAGAAACAGGGCAGAAAGGCTGCCGTATATCTAGAGACTGCTAACGTAGAACAGGCAGTTTATACACAGGCCACAAATACATTGAAAGAATTTCGAACAATGACAGCAAAAACTGGTCTCTTATCATTACATTTTCTGTAATGATAAGGCATGTTGTTTGGAGACTACTAAGAAAATTTACGTAGTCTTGCAGGACTGAGAACAATGAATCTAAGTCAGATTTGTGGATAATCTTTTATATTGCGTTGTTTGTAAGCAGTGTTACTTCAAAAACCAATCTTTTAGAGCTTCTTGTAAAGCATTTATCCAGTCTAAATTTACTTGATGAGATTTGTTAGTGACTGTATGTTGTCGGAGTTGTTTAAAATTCATTTTTCTTTTAAGGTATACCACCATTAATGGCAGGTGTTCCACCTATGATGCCTGGAATGCCTCCAGTTATGCCTGGAATGCCACCTGGGTGAGTAACAAGAAAGACTTAATATTACATGTTCAACTGTGCGTTTTAAACTGTCACAGAAAAAGTAAAGCTAATTAGAAAAATGTACGTAGGAACCTGTGAACTCTGTAACCTTAATATTAAGACTAACCAAAGAACTGGATGGCTGTAAACCAACATTAAAAATATGGCCAAACTATGAGTTTATGTATAAAGTATGTTGCCTTTCTCCTAACTTTATTGGGTAGTAGTATAATAATTTCAAGTTGTGTTGTGTTGGTTTAGAGCCTTCTGTGAACCGCTGTTCCTTTGTGTATTGCACATATATTGTGCATCTGGTTATCAGTCATCAACCTAACAGGAAAAAAATACTGGATAGTTTAAATTTTTCTTGTATTTTGGGCAAAAGTAAGATGTTGGTTTTTATGCTTGTTTGGGGTTGACACCGTACCCTATCACAATGTGTTTGGAAAATCACAGTTAGATTTTTGATTTTGTCATAAATTTTCACAGATTACATCAACAGAGAAAATACATGCAGTCATTTTGTGGTGGAAACATGTAAGCATCTCATTAATGTAATTCTAGGTACATTCATTATGCCATTTTATGTCATGTTTTTGATAAGCTTGAAATTGTCTTACTGAAAACCTCTGAATATTGCCTAAGAATTTGGGGAAAATGTCGTTAGGTTTTGTTATTGTGTAGTATCTGAAGTTATTATGCTTTATCTAAATGAATATTACAAAACTATATGTTATGAGAAATGCATTCTACAAAATATTCATGAAATAGACCCTTAGGGGCTTAGAACCTCTCTTACACCGAACCTCTCTTCAACCAGAGTACAGCTCCATGTGCTCCATCCTTTACACTGTAGGACATATTGCAGGAACTTTGCTTCTAAGTTTTAAGCTCATTGAGGTGAAAGGTTGTTCTCTTCTGAGACACAAATGTTGTTTTAACAGTCTTTGAATTTAAAAAT
The DNA here is from genome assembly GCF_000699145.1 of Aptenodytes forsteri. Lineage (NCBI taxonomy): Eukaryota > Metazoa > Chordata > Aves > Sphenisciformes > Spheniscidae > Aptenodytes > Aptenodytes forsteri. Next base: position 1,458,127 of record NW_008796178.1, read on the forward strand.
CATGTCATAGTCGAACATCTTGTGGATGCTCATCATGACTGTGGCTTTTCTGGGTGGAAACTGAACAGAATTTTATCAGGCTTGCTGGTGCTTAGTCCTCCTTAAACTCTGTTAGCTTCAGGTGAATGTAATGTCATGTAGTAAAAGACACAAAATAATTGGCCAAAAATTCACTGCACTGCCATTTTGGTGAAATTTTAGGGTGTGTGTTATATTATGTTTTTACCTGGATTAATCTAAAATTTTGCTTACTTAACCTGATGATCTTTTGTTTAAAAATGAGCAAAGAAGAATTAGGACCTAGGAAGCAACTTTGTTTTCAGTCTGACACTAGTTCTAGCGCTATCCCTGCAGTTTCTCAGAAAGTCATCTTTCTGGTGGCAGCAGGCAGTGAGCATCCAGCACTTTTTTTTGGGTCTAACAGATGGTTGTCAAAATGGGTGGCAAGACTGACTTTGCCTTCTCCAACCATTAACCCAAAAAAGGGGTGATGGTACTATGTTCCCAGTCATTACTGCTTCTACATTGGTTTTTCCTTTTGTAGCAGTGGTAGACAAGTTGAGAATAAAAATTAAGACTGGGTAGCAATATGCTTTGCAGAATGAACGCTTCCCTGTTTATGATGATTTGTTTTGATTTTGAAACAGCAGTGGTGAAGGTTTCTTGACTTTATCATACAAATAGAAACTGCTTCTTAGTGGGGTTTTGGTGTGCACTTGGCTGCTCTGTATCTGCTTATCTTGCTAACTAAAGTAATAAGCATTCCTTTATTTTGTTTCCCTAATCCAGTTGCGAGTGTCTGGAAAAATTTAAGCAAACTTAAGCTACACTTGGCTTGTTCCCTGTAAAGGAATCATATATATTCATCTATAGCTTCCCAGCTTAAAAGCATTTAGTGTTATAGACAGCTTATTTTTTATGGAGTTGCAGCCCTGTGCAGGAGGAATTTGCTTATATTAAGGGTTGTATGTATAGTTTAGATGGGGAACGTATTAATTTGTAGTGTGGTTTAGTAGATAAGGATAAAAGGAGTCATTTAGATGCTGCCTTTCTGTTAGGAAATACAGACCGGTTTTTTCTCCAGGTATCAGTAGCAAGGGGAAAAAAAAAAAACCCAAACATGTTTTTAATATGAAGGAAAAATATGCCATAATAAGGACTTCTCATTTAAAAAAAAAAAAAAAAAAAAATCCCACTTTTCTATCCTTAGCATAGGGAATATTTAATGTAATTGGAACTCCAGAAGCTTTCTTGTCCTGTGGTCTTTGCTCTGCTTTTATCAGTATTTTGTGGATAGTTTACAGATTTGGGTTCTCTGCAATTCAATGGAGGAAGGAGGAAATGTTAAAATAGTATGAGGGTGCTATAACCACAAATAGACTTGTGGTGTCAGAAAGGAGTAATAGCAGATGTACAGTGATTTTAGTGTGATTGGAGTTAGCTGTTTTTCCTACTTTCAAATTTTCTGAGTGTACTAAGATCAGGTTCTTGGAACACTGCTGAAACTAGTAGCCTGAAATAGATTTCAAGAGAGACACCAGTTCTGGAAATGGGGTAATAGTGGAAGTGAAAGCTTGAGGAATTAAAGCTCAAATAAAAAGTGTTTGGGGGTTTTCTTGTGGGTTGGTTTGTTTGTTTGTTTTGTTTGGGTTTTTTTTTTTCCCTTGTGGAAAAACATTTTTAACTGTGGAGTCAGCTGATTTTGAATTGCCTCTGTTGAGAGCTTCTTGAAATTATTTACCATAATTTTTTATCTAATACAGGTATGTACCAATTGTCTTAAGAGTTTGTCATGAGTGTTCATACCAGTGCTCATTTCCTGTTTAATAGGATGATGCCGATGGGTGGAATGATGCCTCCTGGGCCAGGAATACCACCTCTTATGCCTGGTATGCCACCAGGTAGGTCAGTTATTGAACTCATACTATGGTGAGAGCTAAATTATATCTATTTATTTCCACTGAGATTTAGGATTTATGTAAGGAGTATACAGACTTATGCCACCACCTTGGTGTGGATTGATTGCCGCAGAAGCCACTCTTGTGCACAGGTGAAGGGGTTGATTTATGGATTTTGATTATAAATAATTATTTGTGTTTGGTTCCATTGTGAAGGTAAAAAATAGAATATAGTTTTCTCCTCCTGTTGCACTTTCTCTGGCTTTTGTGTTGCCTAGTCTCTCTTCATCCCTTTTTTTAATGTTTGTGGCTGTAGCTGGAAAATTGTAGTGATTGAAAATGTGGGAAATGAAAAATACCTAAGTAATGAACCTGCTGTGTGAAGAAACTAATTGGAATTTTGGTCTCTCACCATAGCTAGAAGAGATGTTTCTCAAGCTTGTGCAGCTCTTAAGCAGCCTTAAGTTCTGAGGGTGTTCCACCTGACCAGCAGCCATGCTGTGATAGCTTGAGATTTGCTGGTTTGCCCGCATTCCTCACTGGAGAAGGAGGCAAGCCACTAGGACAGTTACAGCCTAGTTCTGCTGCACAGTAATATGATGGAACCCATGTAAGCTGTTAACTTCCCGTCACTGAATCTCTCCTAGAGCCCCACACGTGTGGAGTGCATGTATTGTGATGATAGGCTACAAAAAGTAGCATTGTGTCACTGTTCCACTGTGTTGAAGACACACAGCAAAGCTGATCTGTGTTTCGGTCAAAGTTCTGATACCATTTGTAATGGCTACATCTTTTGGATTTTGTAAGTGTCTTATCCATGCGCTTGGCAGCTTAGGCGCAGTGTGTTGGAAACAGTTACTGCATTAATTGCATTGATTTATAAACTTCATCATTTAAGTTCTAGTAGAAAACACAAATTAATTCAGTATTGCTGTGAAGTGTTTGAGGTTACTGCCTATGCATGGACATTTATTGGTGACTGCTGGCATTACCCTTTGTCATGTTTTATTTTGTCATGTTTTATTTTACTATTGCCTTAAAAATACATCTTCCCTGGGGAAGACTGTTCTAAGGAACACTGTGAACAGAATCCTCTAAAGGAGTATTCTTACTCCCTTCAGCCTGATTTGTTACCAGCTCTTTGTGGTTTGTAGGTATGCCACCACCAGTTGGTCCTCGTCCTGGGATGCCTCCAATGACACAAGCACAGCCTGTTACAGCACCGGGCATTCTTAACAGGCCTCCAGCTCCTGCTGCATCGGCACCTACCCCCCAGCCTCCAGTTACTAAACCACTCTTCCCAAGTGCAGGGCAGGTAAGGTATCTCATAGCCTGAAATCTATTGTTATATTCTTCAAATTGCCACTGTGTTAACAGTGTCTATTCTTTATTATTGAGGAGGCCCGAGAAGTGACTGCAGTTTCTTGCTTGTGTTGATTCTGAAGTTTAATTCAGTGTAGTGCTTGAATGAATTTTAAAAGATTCTTTTGTTTGTCTTATAACAGCCATGAAACCAGACAGAAGTTCTGTAAGCACGTGGGGAAGAAAGGAGTAGGCAAAACAATTCTTTAATCCCTTTAGTTTGTCGTTTATAAGGGTGCTCTGGGTGGGTGAAGGGATGTGTTAGTTAGCTACAGGAATCTGATTGCATAGAACTTTACCTAAAATTTCCAAAGTATAAATCTTGACATGACTTGTTCTCTCCTGTTCTTTTCATAATGGGCTCTCTACCCATAGATGGACTAATTTATTCTGTAGTCTTGTTAAACTGGTTAAACATTGCCTGAATTAGGAGGTTTTTTACTTTAAAAAGTTTAGGAGTAAGTTAAGGTAGTAAAAATTTGTTTAAATGTTTTGGGGAGGGAAGTGGGTAATTGATAGTGACGTGTGACCTCTACCCTTTGATTGCACTTACTGTGTATAAGTCCTGAAGTTTTTACTTGCTTTCAAGTATGTTGCAGAAACCTTCATAGTGTACTATTTGCATTTTGGACTTCTGCAGGGAAGATACTCGTTTACAAAAACACAGTCCTTTCATAAGAAGGGACTTAGCATAAGAAATCCTTTCGTCTGGATACTTTCCACCCATTTGTTTGGAGACTTTTCACTGTTTCCTTTCTTTTATGCTACAGATGGGGACACCTGTCACAAGCTCAAGTACAGCTTCCTCCAATTCAGAAAGTCTGTCAGCATCTTCTAACGCTCTGTTTCCTAGCACAGCACAAGTACGCAGGAAGTCACAGTTAAAAACAAATTGCTTTGCAACTTAACCCTTTGGACCGTTCCGTAAAATCTAAAATTGACTAAACATCTTCAGATAATTTCTGTTATATTCCTGATTATGTTTAGCGGGTAAAACTGCAGAGTCCTTGATTGGGAGTTGCATCTTACTAGAAATAAGCATGTCAAAGTGCCCAATTTCTCTTAGTGTGGAAGAATGAAATGTTACATCCTGGTTCTAAAGGGTTAAAAAAGCATGAAAGCAGTTAAATGCATTTTAGTGGGCAGTGGTTAGCTTGATGCATGGTGAAGGCTTTTTAGTTTATGTTGTTTAATATGGTACATTACGATGTAGGGAATTTTGTGATTTGCATTATGCGCAAAAAATTGAAATCCTTTGTTTTGATTGGAAAGTTCAGATAATTGTAAATGTATAGTGACTAGAAACAAAAGCATTCTGTCATAACGAAAGCTTGCTTTGGAGATTGCTGCATCTTCAGAGAAAGCCTGTTAAAGCAAACTTTTCTTGTCTAACAGTTAAAGAAAAAAGTAGGAAAGATGAAATGCTGGAATCTGTAGTGGACCTCATATCTGCCTTCAGCTGATTCTTCATTCCCAAGCTAGTTAAAAGATGTATAGAGAGACCGAGTACTTGTGAAAATATTGCAGTGTTTTTATAGAGACAACACTTGAAAACCCTGACACAGTAGAGCTTTCTTAAATATTTAAAACATTTCTTAAATACCTAATTTTAATGAATACTAACACTTTGAGCTGTACTCTAAACTAATGGTTGCTAAAGTATGCTAATAATTTAGTGAGAGAACAATGAGTTTATACTTATAGGCTCTTAATAAAACAGTGATTCAGAAAGATTTAGACATTTACCAAACTCAGTATTTGAGATAAAAATTTTGATAGTGGGGGGTGGTGGTTGTTGTTCCTTTTTTTCTAGTTGTGGCTTTTGACCTGCAAACTTTAGACTTTCCAGTGTGTGTGTGTATATGTGTATATACTGGGTTTTATTTTGTCTTGTTTTCAGTTGCTCTAGTGTGCGATAAGGCTGAACTTTACTTTTGTCAAGCTTGTTTTAATTATGTATCTCACTGGAAGGTTTCAGAGCTCTAACAGACATCATTTAAGTTTTCTTATGCTTTGAGAAATAAATATTGATCTATCTCTGTGTTCCGCAGGCTGCAGCAGCTGTTCCAGGTCCAGTTGGTACTGATTTCAAACCTTTGAATTCTACACCTGCAACAACAACAGAACCCCCAAAACCTACATTCCCTGCTTACACACAGTCTACAGCCTCAACCACTAGCACGACAAACAGTACTGCAGCTAAACCAGCTACATCTATAACAAGTAAGCCTGCTACCCTCACAACAACCAGTGCAACCAGTAAGTTGATCCATCCAGATGAGGATATATCACTGGTAAGTTAAAATATTTTCATTGTTTTATTGAAAAATGCAATTTATGCTGATATGGCTGATTAAATAGAATTTCTTCTGCATTATGTGTATTTTAATAATGGTGTGAGTGCAAACTGCAGAATTAATGTAACGGAACCATGCATCAAGAAAACTTCGATTGCAAAGTGATGACTGGCATATTGCAATGATCCTGCTGCAGATCTAAGCCTTACTTTTCTTGGTGATAGGAGATTACTCAACCCAAAATATAATTTGGACTACTTCTGCATATGACTTAAGCTTGAAGTTAAATAGATATAGCTAATGAGCGTAGGACAAAAGACTTAACAGTTTGAAATGGTCTTGGTGCTATTACAGCAGTCAGAAATACGGAATTCATGAATAAAACAAATGAACCTTAATTTCAGTTCAGATATCTTTACATTTGTGTTTGGCTTTTTTGTTTCAACTTGTTAATGAGGAAAAGGCTTTCTTCAGCTGAGAGAGGACGAGAATTTGTGTTGTGTGCAAAATGCTAGATTGGCCAGTATTAATACTCAGTAGCTCTGAAGGAAGGGGGAAAAATCCAAATGCTACTGTATAATGTTACTAGTAGCAGTCTTTGAACTGGTAAGGTAGTTGAAGTAGTACCTGTAATCTACTTTGTTATGCTTTTATTTACTTTGCTTTTGGTGAGTTTTAGCCTTACAATGTGTGACGGTTGTCTGTTCCTGGTTTTAGGAAGAGAGAAGGGCACAGTTGCCTAAATATCAGCGTAATCTTCCTCGGCCAGGACAAGCTTCCTTGGGTAATCCACCAGTTGGACCAATCGGAGGCATGATGCCACCGCAGCCAGGAATTCCTCCACAACAACAAGGAATGAGACCTCCCATGCCACCTCATGGTAATCCTAAGTTTCTCAGCTTTCTTTTCTTGAAAAGATTTTTTTTTTTTCCTTTCCCCAATAAACATTTTTTAAAACTTGAAGTGGCATATACTGGTGGGGGAGTGTGAAGCTTTTCACAAAATGCAACTTCTGCCCGTTATTTAAAAAAAACCCCAAACTTCTTTGCATCTTAAATGTTCTGTTTATAGGTCAGTATGGTGCTCATCACCAGGGCATGCCAGGATATCTTCCTGGAGCGATGCCTCCATACGGTCAGGGACCTCCGATGGTGCCCCCTTACCAAAGTGGACCTCCTCGACCTCCAATGGGAATGAGACCTCCTGTAATGTCGCAAGGTGGCCGCTACTGATGCTACTACACACGCTCTAATAGGTTTGGAGATTAAACCTTTTCTCATCTTGTGCTGTTAATATAGCCGAGCTTCCGTCAATTAAGGCTTCATTGTGACTTTAAAAAAATAAGTATCTTCCCACATGCAAGGAGCTATTGGACATTCTTATTTTACATGGGAAAATTATTTGGAATAATAACAGGAACTTTTCCTGATGTTGCAATTTATACTGTATGGCTTCTTTTTCATGTTTCATCTAGGTTTTTAGAAGTGAAGTATAGTAAATATGGTTCGTTAAATTGTGAAGGCGCTGGAATTACATGAACATACCACCTTAAAGGCAAGTTCTGTAACATTATGTTGCTCTTTGTGAAATGATGCCTTCACAGCACTTCAAGTGCTGTTGGACTTCATGTCCCCAACATAGTTTGGTGAGGGCTGTAACTGTTCCCAACTACTTGTACATTTAAGTCTGAACTTGTAACGATATTTAATGTATTTAGAGTTCCTCCTGTTTCAGGGTTTAAGTAAATTGACCCACTAAGGTCGTGTGACTTTTCTGTACTGTTATAAACTTCATTGTAATAAAAGAAGAGAAAAATTTATATGCCTTTTTATTCATGACCAGCTGTGGACAACTGCCTGAAAGGTTTGTACAGATGCATGCCATGGTAGCTATTGGTGTAATGAACAGAGTTACTGGTGCTGTTTTGATTAAAATCTGAATTCCTTGTTCTAAAATTAAGTCACTCCTTAGCTGCACGTCTGAGTAGACAAAGACCTGTACACTTATTAACTGACTCCTCAAAAATGAGGCTGCAGGAGGCACATCTTAACTCTTGGTTGTAACTTCTCTTAATGCATATGTTTCTTTATTTGTGCTTTCTTGTCCTCAATAAATTTTAAATGATTTCTAGTCCTGGCACTTACTTGTAGGATGTAAAAGTGATTGCTTTAAGATGCATCCTGGTGCCAGATGTGTCCTGTTAGTTCATTCTTCGACTGATGCTTTTTAATGTGCAAATGCATATGAATTTCAGGAGCCTTTTAGATGAAGATTTCTAGAAGCTTAGGTGCATGTCACATGGGTGAGTGACTTCCAGTTGATGTTGTATTGAAGTTGACCTGCAAAAGAGAAAAAGTAGCTTGACTACCTTCTCAGTGTACAAAAGAGACAGAGGGGGCAAGAGTAATATGTTAGATGCTGTATTTTTACTTTAAACGTGCAGAATTTCAGATCTCAACAGAGTCTAGAAGACGAACCATCTGTTGCGTGCTATGATCAGATGGTGGCTGAGTTTCTTGAGTCATTTAATGGAAGTGTCTAGAGTGAGAGACCTTTTTATCAGTTCTCCTAATTACAGTTATCAAAGGGAGGTCTTCCCCATATGAATTAGTCTTTTATCTGTTTATAAAAGTAGAGTGATAAATTACTGTCAAGGTTGTAATTCTCTGAATGTCTAACATCACTGTGTTAGTGTGCTATATTTCTGATGAGAATGAAAATGTAGAGGGCAACTACTTGGAGGGAAGGGACGTGAGAGCTTCCCTGGTCTCTTCACAACAGGGGAAAAAAGGAGTGGTGAATTTTTCATTTGCAGGTCAACTTTAAATACATGTTCCAGCCTCAAGCCTTATCCGTGCAATTTAATTTATGGGGATATCTCTTCTTTTAGAGTATGTTAGAAAGATTATCAGCATTTTTATGTTAGTTTATGTTCCATAGATGTTTTTGTTGATGGTGGAGTTTTTTCACTAAATTATAATACTGAGCATTGTGGCTCTTTTTCTTAAAAGACTTGGGGTTTTTTAGTTGCACTTAAGTACTTCATGTGGCTTTATTCTGTACTGTCTCTTAATAGTCAGAAATACAGTACAGCTAAAATACTACATTGTCTCTCAGCTTCAAACTTAGGGTCATGGAATGGCTCATAAAAACACTAGAGAATCCAGTACACCCTAATTACAGCTCAATGGCCTTAGTTTAACCATTAAGAATTATCAGGCACTTTTTCTGAAGTGTTTAGCAGTTTTAAGACCATAACTCCAAGCCTCTGTTGAGAAGCAGTTCTCTCTGATCACTGGTATCTGCTGATCACCTGTCAGATGTGCAGTATTTGGGTTGTGAATGTGCTGAGTGGGCCTTGATGTCAGATCTTTTGTTAGCTCTTCATCTTGCTTTATACATTAGTCTAACAGATAAAACTCTTTTGCTTAGGCAATGCTTTTATACTCTGGTTTTCTTCTGTTTTTCTTTATCTAATAAGGATAATTACAAAACACTGGAGAGATTTTTACAGTGTCTTACATTCATCCTTTTTGTAATACTACACATAGAATTCATACGTTATAAATTGATCTTAACTTGTGCTTTTAAAACTATAGAACTTCTTGCTTTTTCTGAAGATCATATTGCTGCTGTAAGAATGCTTTGCCCTTCTGCCCCTAGTAAAGTAAATACCTTCTCCCTTTGGTGTCCTTCTGTAACTCATTGGTATGTTGTTTTCAGACCCCTACTTTTCCTGGGATAAATACTTGAAAACCTTACTGCATGTACTGTTAACTCAGCATATTCTGCAAGTTGTTTTAATTAAGAGTTTCCCTCTTTTGAATAGTCAATGTCTCATTGTTCCAATAATAGTACCATTTTGTAGCTAATACTACATAGACTTGGACACATTTTAAGATTGAACTTTCCTTAGTAGTAATGTTATGATAATCCCTCAACTGAATACTGCCATGTATTGTTCATATGGTACTCTAATAATCTTCAGCGAGCAGGTGAACAATTTTTCCATGATTTTTCACGTGGATACTTACTTTCCTGCTCCTGTCATTTCTGTGCTGTAAGAGCTGTGATGTGGCTATCTTTAGTTACTCTTGTGTCTCTTGTGTGTACTCTTCTGTAAACAGGCGGGTATTTCAGTGCATATGTTGTCTGTTGGTCCCTGCCTTCATTTCTTTGGACACTGCTTCTTAATGTTCAGAGAGTTGGATTTATGGTGCATTTTCCAAAAAAGAGGAAAACTAGTAGTAATTGCTTGTATAAAGACTAAGGCTTGGTTTACAGTACAAAGTTTAATCAACATCGTTGTGCCAGCAAAATCCGTAATATAATGCAGGCATGCAGACAGTTTTTTGCTTTAGTTAATCTCTCCCTCGAAAGAGATTGCAGAAGCTTTTATGATTACAGAGAAGCATATCTCTTTTTTATCTGTTGCAGGATTCTGGTGATATAATTACATAGGCAGAAGCTTTGTTTTTCAGTTGTTGCCTAAATTTGCCATGGCAGATCTTATAGTAAAATTAAAACTTGCAAGTAGATTTTGATCGATCTTTAAATTGGAATGTAATGCAAATGTTGAATACCAAAAAAACAGACTGCAAGAAAATATTCTGACACAGGTGGGAAAATATGTTTAGCGAAATACTTAGAATTTATGGCATCTAGGACTCATTTAAAAGGTTCTAAATTATTTTATGCATGGTCTCTCAGTATCATTATGAGAGGCTGATCTCATATCTGCTGATTTTTAGAGCAAAAGGGATGAGACTGGCATGAAAGAACCTTGGAAAAGCCCGGGCTGTTTTTTCAGAAGTCTTGATATGACTGTTTTGTACTGCCTTTAGAATATCTTTCTGCCTTTGGCAAAGGTTGCTTTAAATAAAATCTTGAAAATTTAGCTGGCTTATGTGGACTAAAAATTTCTTCTTCTGGAACTTTGGGATTTTTTTTTTTTTTTTTTTTTCTTCCACAGATGATGAGATTTTTAGGTGCTGATAATAAATTTGAGGCTGGGATGTATATCTAATAAATTCCGTGGATAACTATTCCTCGCTCTGTGCATGCATGGGAGAACGTAAACAAGCTTCTAGAAACACATGCAGCTGCATCTGCCTTCTATGGTTTCTGCAATTATTTTAGCGTATGGAGCTCTTGAATAGTACTTACATAGAAATGTATAACTTACTTAAAACTTGGATAAAATTGAATGGAATATATAATCTGCAGTTATTTTACAGGAATCAAAGAATTCTGCATACAAGATAAAAAATAAAATATCAAGATTACTTCAGTTTTATAAACAGCAAGAAGGGCATTATGACTCTTCAGTTAAATTGAGACTCTGATATACCAGTCCATGAGCTGGGGCTGCAATTTAAAATGGTAACTAACGACACTTAAAAATAATAGTAAATGTCTTAATAATTGTACTGGTCTAGCTTCTACATAAATACTAAGGTGAGGGTGAACACTTTCAGTGGCTGATGGAATCTTTAACTCTACTTTTTGTGAACTAGTACAGTAAATACTATCAGTTCTGGGAAAAATGCCCCAAGACAACTGACTTATGTTCCATTGATCAAGATACAAAGCAAAACTGTCCAATTCAGAAATAGCTACCAACTGTAAAAAGTTTTGTTTGGGCCTAACAAAATAGGTGCAATAGCAGTCATCTTCTTTTATTTGCTTGATCACTGGAATTTTGTTAACTTGAATGCATGTCTTTCACTTAATTGGGTCATGTTTTTTCTAAAATTTAAATTTTTCTTCTTCCTATAGCCCTGCCATAGGACAGGCTGAGGCAGAGTCTCAGTGTTGCCCTGTTCAGTCTGAGGCAAGTGGGATTTATTTTATTCATTCTGGGGGCTTTCACAGCTTTATGGCTGTTGGATATTTATGTCCCCAAACTTGCAGCAAGTTTGGTGAAGGCCCCTAAATTTATTTTAATTTAGGTTTTTTTATTCTCTTTTGGTAGATGGGCTCTATATTAATATTTATCTTTTTATTATCGTGTTTTTAAGAGTCTTAAGGGGAGGGAACATGTTTTAAGATGTTTGGGTACCTTTTCTCCTAATGGAATGCGTTTCTTTCAAGGCCGCTCAGGCAGTCCTTCAGCCACACTGCCCCCTCTCCCTCTCCCCCTACATTGCATTTGTGCTATATTTGTTTTTGGTTTTGGTAATGTGACTTTGTGTAGTCTCTGAGCTAGTGTCTTGTAAATATCAACTACTAATGTTTCCTCTTCTGAGGAGACGTATCTATTGAAGTGCTTAAAATACTTAGGTTTTAACTAGTAAGTGACATTTACAGTCACAAAATTGCATAGTCTAAATTATAGGATACGGTTTCCTTGGAGGAGGTTAAGATGTTAATACTGCTGCATGTGTGAGCTGCACCACAACAAATATTAATGTAGAGCCCTATGAAGAAATAGAGATTCATGTTGGTAAAGTAGAATAGAAGAATGAGAAATCGAAGCTGCAGATTTTTCAGTTTGTCAGTTTCAGGGAAAACCTTTTTGTCAGTCTCTCAAACACACCAAACTTGACAATATTTTGTCTGTTGCAACAATACTGAAAGTCATAGCGGTTTTTTTGAAACCTTGTGGAATTATGTTGCATATTCAAAATTTGCTTCGGTATACGGTTATTGGAAGTTCCTTCTTTCGCATAGTGACTAGCAAAAAGTTCTACCGTTTGTGGAGAAAAAGGAGCTTTAGTGTTGCTGCTCACTCTGTTGCAGATACATTGGCTTTGAATGCTTGAGGTTGCTTAAAAACAACTTCAGCTTCAGAACAGGTTTTGTCTGAGGAGGTCTTGCAGCCTGTCAGCAGTGAAATAGAAAACTAACAAATGTTGGAGTCAGGTTTTATAACTTTTTTTAAATTTTTGAGATCTTTTTAAAATTTGTGGTGTTTTTTGGTGAACATAGACTGTATTTCATTTCTTCAAGATTTTGCTAAAGATTGACCCCCGATGTGATTTCCAGTAATTTTAATTAAAGGATAGAGTTGTAATTCTTAACTTGGTTACAAGAGTGGATTTCACATTCCTGTTGTACTCTTCTTTGTTTGTACTCTGCCCTTTGCATTTTTCCTGTAAAAGGCCCCCCCAAATAGTCTAGTCTGACTGGAAAATTGACATGACCTTTCAACTGTTTCAAAATGATTATTGAGCATGGCGTTGCTTTTCCAATTCTCATTGTGGCGCTACCCTTGATAACAGTGAAGATGAGAGCAACACTTCAAGATACACTACTACAACTAGGAGCATTTGGCTTAGTTCTTATTTCCCTAGAATATCTAAGGAAACAGTTTAACCAAAAATAATATGCAGTATGGCTTGTACTTCTTGCTTTAAGTGTCTGAATCTCTTAGAGACTCAGAATGAAAAATAGGCAAATTTCAAATGCCTGATACTGAACTTTTATCAGTTTCCATTTAAGACCGATGCAGCACTAGGTAGTTTTTATCCAGCTACTCATATTCAGCTTGTCATCAAGCACACAAAGCTAAAATTCAGATACGTATGCTGTCTTGTGTCCAATGGAGTACCCTACTTAGATCCACACTTGGGTTATATCTTATAAATTGATACCCTGGTGAGAGCTAAAAGTTTTTAAATTCAGAGAAATTGCTTTGATCTGTTTTTGTTGAAGATAACTAGGTTTGACATGTTAATGGAAAAAATGTGTCCAAAATGCAGTTCCTGTTTTCACTGTGTCATTGTTTAAGCTCTGTATACTGATGCTTGGGAGCAAATGAACCATTTCTTTGTGTTTTGGCATGTTTTGTGAGCAAAACATAGTGTTTTTCAGCACCACATTGCTATGGATTTTTTTTTTTTCTTGAAGCTGCTTTTAGACAATTCCAAGAAGATTAATTTCACACTATCTACTTCTGAAAGATGCATTTGACATTCAGACAATTCCATGGGGTGTTACTGTATGAGTTAAAGGGGGTTTTGGCTCTGGGTTTTCCTGCTACACTGCAAATACTGCTTGTAATTTCTGGTGGGTGGTTCACACATCCTTCACTTCCATCCTTTACATTCCTGTCCTTTCTGTAAGTCTCTAAAGGACTGGACACAACAGGTGTTTTTTGTTCCCTCTTTGGGAGGTGGTAGCTTTAGCAGATTATATTCATGTTACTCTGATCTGTTACCACAGACTAATGTTTGTCCTTAAATTTGCAGCAAGTAATGCTGTGCATTTTTCATTTGCGTTGTGTTTTGTCCTTAAAGATACATGTGCAAGTGCTGCTATCTTTCTAGTCACAAGGATGGCGTAATGGCTCTGTGCTTTTTGCTGGGAGTATCTCCTCAGCTATTAGACCAGCTGGCCTGTAAAATTCTCATCTAGTGCAAATGGTTCATACTTTGCTCTTTCTGTGAAGTTCTGTTATTGACATTTTCCTCCCTCCTTCCTTGTGTGGATCTAAGGGGAATAGTTCCAAAAAGAAAATTTACACTTTATTTTGAGGGACGGTGGTGTGTTTTTACTGACATTCCAGTATTGCAGCTCTCAGTATTGCAGCAGTCTGTGTATCACAAAGTTGTACATCTCACCATTTGTGGAATTTCTTTTCTAATGATGATAGTATTTTAGTGACTTGACTTTTACAGATATTAATGGAAGTAGGTCTTGGGGAGTTTGGGGGGGGGGGTTTAAGCTTAAGTGGAGGTACATGACCTTTTTTTTTTTTTAAAGGGCAAGAATTACTGATACTCTGCTAAATTGGGTGAATTTGCACCCACTGTTTTTAACAAGAGAAGTGAATGGGAGATGTGGCAAATAAAGTATGTACCACGCATGAAGTTTTGGCTTGCTTTAGAATTGTGTGATAAGTTCATAATGTGTTCTGTGCCTTGCCTAATAAAGATTGTAGCCCTTAAATACTCTGAGGAATAGGCTACCTCCAGAAGAATTTTTTAAAAAAGTATGTCTACTTGCAATCAAAATAATCAGACCAGTGAAATAATGGTAGTGACTGGGTTCTATAAAAATGCAGGTATCCGTGACTACCATATTTTCCTGTAATAGTTGGGGTAGGTAGATACTAGTTTAGAGTAAGAAAAGTTTTGAGGCAGCCTTTGAAGGGATCACGATAGAATTGAAGTGATTCTGAAGTGTAATGTATATAACATTCTTCTGAAGTTCTGAAAAAACTTTGTGAGAGTTTTCTTACACATTGAAAACAGCAGCTTTATGCAGTCTTTTGATTTTTCAGAAAGCAGATTCTCATTAAGGCTCTACTAGAAGAAAATGCAGTTCGAGTACAGTATTTGTAGATTCTGTTGTATAGTAAATGCATTTTTACTTTGTCTTGTGAAGGTCTATTTGAGGGAGCCAGGCACTTTAGCTTGCATGGAGACAGCCATATCCTGTCTTGAACCACAGGATCCAGGATGTTATCCTCAGTCGTTTGTTCTTGGCATCCTGATGAGTCAGTATTGACTGTTCATGGTACGCACTGTGTGTGAGGGTTGGTATTTATACACCCGATCACGATTGTGAATAGTGAGGTGCTTGCACATTCTGAGGAAGTTTACAATAACTTGTTTTATTCTTACGGGCTTTCTTGCAGTAGGAACAATCGGCAGCACTGCTGTTGTAATGACGATGAATTTAATGTCTCCGTAAATATTGTCTTGAACTTATCTTAAGGTTTTTCTTTCTTGGGGATTTAAAGAAGTTTAAAACTTTTCAGAAAATAGTAGAATTTTAATGCCAGTATCATCTTAACTGAAAACAAACGAATACACAACTTTGAGAGCTTGAAGCTTCCTTAAAACTTTCTCTTGTTAGCTAACAGGCAGATATACTTTAACTGCTAACTGCCTTATACCAGATTCAAGCTTCTGACATCTCAAATTTTATTTCTTAAATTTTGTCTAAATCTTAACCATGTTCCCAGGTGCTATTCAGAAAGAGTGTGTGTGTAGAATTTCAACTTCTGCTACCCTTAGTAGCCAATATGTTAAAATGATTTTCGCTAACAGCAATTTTGAATTACCAGAAATTAATGCCATACAACCAAAGGAAGCTATTTCACTGTCTCCCAACTTACAAAGTTATGTAATGCTTTGAGATAAAGATGTCATGCAGAGTTTTTTTCTTTCTCTTTTTTTCATTGAGTTACCTGCATATATGTTACTTACACTGAATTCTTTAGCTTCTTTCCCATAAATTTTAGTGGAAGAAAATACATTTTGCTCTTTCATTTGTAAAGTCTAGAATATGAAAACACAGTTTGAGACTGTTTAATGAAGGAACCTGGCAATGTAAGTATTATAATTTCCTTTATGTTTGTGGCAGGCAACAGGATTACCTTGTTAAACTTCTGGCTTATGTATGAAAAATATCAGAAAAGTAAGGGCAAATTGAAAGTAGTTTTATAGTTGCCTTTACTTCATATGCTTTTCTTAAGCAACAAATTGCCATAATTGAAGTTTGGCAGCTTTTTTAATGAAAAACTAAACTATGGGTTAAACTCCTTGGTTTAATACAATTTGTGTTTCTGTTAACTAGCAGCAGAATTTCAGCATTTGCTACTTACTGGTAGAGAAGAAAAATTCCACAGCACTGCCAGTACAGGTTTGTTTAATCTGTAAGTACCTAGTACAGGTTAGTTTAATCTGTAAGTACCTGATGTTCCTATTTGAAATAATTTGTTCAAATGATACCACTTAAATACGAGGGGAATTTTGGTCTCTGAAATGTGAATGTATCTGTTATCTACTACTGTTTTCAGTAGTGAGTGAACGTCTAGATTTTTTTTTGAAGATCTGTAATGGTTTTAACTACAGTTGTGGGTAGGTAATATCTGCAAGCGCTTTTAAGGAAAATTTAATACAGAACCTTAAGAAATAGCCATTGGTGTTATTGAAAAGTGTGAAGATCTAAAGTTGAAGTCACTTCTTCAGTAACATGGCTATTATAAAAGAGGCTGTTTTATCAGTGAACCAATTATAGGATACTATATTTGTTGTGTTGGGGAATAAGCATTTCTGTTTGTAAGAATCCATAGCAGTAATGTAAATCTTTCGATTTTTGTTAGCTATTGCTAATTACTGTCTCCTACCAACAGATTTTTACTTTGTTAGGCCTGTAAGCCAGGAGCTTGTTCTTCTCTGATTTTTTTTCATTTTGTTGTGTTTTGTTGGCCCATTTCAGCACTTCAGAGGCTACCTACAAATGAGGTTTTGCCCAGCTGTTTTATCTTACTCCAGAGTTACTGCTCTGCCTCTGTTCTTTTTTCCTTCTTCCCTATTCCATATTCCTGGAAATTTTGGCATTTTATTTTTATTTTATAGAATATTTTACACCTCAAAATAGGAGAGATTCTTTGTGATTGGATAAAAGATGCAACCTTTTCCAGAATAGCTGCATACATTTATTTTTATTTAAGCTTTGTGTACCTCATCTCTACATATCAGCATGGGAGATGAAAACTTTCTGTGCTGTGGCACATAGCATAGTTTCACAGCTGGATGAGCTGTAAAGCTCCTGTGCTTTAATTCACTTCTCAAGGGCATGTTATCACATAGGGAATTTGAGGGTCTTTTGACATTATTGGTGGATAATTATATAGAAACTAGGCATTGGAAAGAACATACTAGTGTGGTAGCTGAACAGACACTTGAATAGTTTTGCCAGCTCATCTGTGTGGTCTAGAGTAGTTTCATGAGTGACTTGATGCTTCCAGCAGTATTGCTTATTTTAGAATTTTGAAATCTTCCGTGACGCTGCAGAATTCGTCATACTAACATAAAAAGTTTCAAGGGGATTGTATCTTCCCAGGTTTTAGAATAGTTGCAGTTGAAGCCTGTCTCCTGGCATCTTCTCTACATCAGTTCTCAGTCATTCACACTAAATCGCTTTATCTGCAAAACTAGCTACGTGCCAATTTTTGAATAATGTTGCATAGGTGTTTCTCCCTAGAAGAAAAAAAAGGAAAGTTGTGTAATAAAATTTATAACTTACCTTTGCCTATATTTCCTAAATCTTAATGGCAGATGTGCATGAATAATAGGGATACCTTGCTGTGAGGCCATTATCCTATTAACAGCATGTATGCATCTTTCTTTTAACTTCTGTGGTTGACCCTAGTTGATACTTAATGCAATGCTCGTAATAAGTCGGAATGAGTAACTGATTGCTTTTGGCTGCTGAATTACTTTGTGAAGTCTCAGTTTTGACAGTGGTTGGATGCTGACCTGCACTACTTGTAACACCAGCTTGGCAATCAATGGGGATAACTAAAGGGTAGCGGTGTTCTCTAGTGTCTTACAATAAAAAGTGTATTTGTCCAGGGTAGATCCTAATATGAACTCTTGTAGAACGTCGTATCTTTGTGAAACTTTTTATGGCAATTCATTACAGTACTTTTTGGTAGAATTAAGTTTATTTTCTTTTGAGACGGGACCAAAACAATACTAGGAATCTGAGCTTTCATAACCAGGTGAGCAGTCTAAGTTGTAGCTCAACTTCTGATACACCGTTACAGCAGCTGTACAGTCTAATGTGGTTCAGAAGTCTTCCCAGTTCTGGTACGGTATATATGGAACAGTGAGTCAGTTCATGGTATTTCCTTTTAGACTTCTGCCTAATGACTCCGAATCACCCCTTCAGAGATTCTGGTCACTGTGCAGCGAACCCAGACTCCGAGACTGTTTTTAGTACCTTCTTAAAGTACCTTAAAGCACATGATTGAATTATGTTCCCTCTGAGTAGCAGTGCACCCACAGAAGTTAGTGTGTCATGAAGGTTTTTTCCTTGATACTTGATACTGCTTTTGTGTAAGTAGTATGAAAGGGATGGAATCATTGATCTTTTTCAAAAGACGGGTGGCAAAGTATTGATGTTGAATTTAATTTGAGAAAGTGACAGACTGGTAAGTATGTGCATCACTTTAATGCATGCAAATAGTAGTAACAGTAACTAGCTTAATTTTATAGCATTCAGTTTACAGAGAAGATTCAAAGAAAATACGGAGCTAACATCATTTGCATCCACTGAGAACCTTCTATGAACTGTATGCTTCAGGAATGGATCATTGCACATATACACATCTGTAATGTGTGTCTGCTACTTTGTAACAGTCTCTGATTAAACAGAAGTGAACCACTGTTTCTGTGTATTTTTTCTCCTCTTGAGGACCTATTTAAATTATTATTGCAACGAATGATAGCTGTTCCAAAGTAAGTATAAAATCCACCTTCACTCATGTTACGGTTTGAATAACTTTGTACTAGCTCTCTTGATTGTCTATAAACTGCAAAAACTCATTCACGTGAGCGTTATCTTAAAGTGTTTTATACCTGGAGACAAGCAAATGAATCCTGACTTCATAACCTGTAACTTCCTTTTGCTGCTGATCTGCTGTCCTTCTGCTGAACTGACTACAAAAAAATTGGTGATTTAAGTTGGAAGAGTCAGGGGGAATATGGAGGAAAGTACCTTAATAGCATTTTTATAAAACCTGGTAAGAGAGGGCATGCTGTTAAGTGATCTGTTCTAAACCCTTTTAGAGCAGAATGCTGGAGAGATGAGGTAGCTTTGAAGATGTGTGTCCTTGGAACTCCTGTCTGCTATGCCAGTTGGTCTCATTTAGCTACCACTGTTTACTCATAGATTAATTTCTAAGAGGTGGTAAAAGGAAGATAGATCCATTGTTTTAATGCTACACAACCTGGAACAATTCATGGCATTTTGAGTTGGATATGTGTAGTGAGGAGGAGCTTAACACTAAGTAGAGGACCCTTTGAGGAAGACTACTACTTTGCATGAGCTCTTTAATGGAGTTTGTCTTCTGGCCCTTTCGGCTCTCAGGAAATCGGAGGGGGCATTTGAAAAACGGGAACTGCTTTGTCCTAAAAGCTGGCTAGAGCAAGGGGTTTCGAGTGTTGCCTGGCCGGTTAAAGCACTCCCAAGTTTGATTTATCAGACGCTTGGGGAATTTGAATATGACTGGGTAAAGAGTAAGAAGGACGGGTCTGTACTTTCTGCCCTGTGAGCCTCAGCAGCTTGTTTTGCAACGCGGGACTCTGAGTGCTGGTCTGTAGGTTTATGCTTTTTATGCAGGGCGCGGGGGGAGGATTGTGTTTATAATATCCTGATGAGGTAAAGAGTTTGGATCTCAGCCTTTATTTTCTAAGAGGTAGAAATGGGTATCTTTGAAAAATAAGACCCCTACTTAGGCCTCAGAGGAAAGGCTTGAGTCTGCGGTGGTGTGGGTTACAGGGCAAAGGATAGCTTAACTACAGTATGAAGTAGGGTGTGCCTGCAGGCAGGAAGGAAACAAGTTATGAGACGGATCTTCTTGGCCCAGTCTTCTGGCTTTAATTTTTCATTGTGGTAACAGTTTCTTTTTGAAAACAAAAGCTATGCTTTTGCCACAGCATTTGAGCAGGTTGTATAAACTGTTAAGTAGTTAATGCTTTCTTTTGGCTCCCATACTTTTCAGTAAATTTGCACATCCTCTTTCTGCTCGGGGTTGAAGCCATCCTTATGCCCCATGCTAGACTTAAGAAAGCTGCCTTTGCCCAATTAAATTTTCAAACGTACACAGCCCCCTCCCTGTCCCCTGCATCAGGGGTGGGGGACAGGGGGGTTTCTCTAGCACCCCAGCTCCCTTGCTCCTAGCAGTTCAGATGCTGTCATGGTTTGCTCCTTCAATGTACCTTCCTAGCTCATCTTGGGGAAAGCTGCCTTTGATGTGCTTACCCTCTTAAGGTTAAGCTTAACCCTTGAGTGTTTGCTTAACCCTGGTGAAATCTGCGAATTTCCCAAGCAAAAAGGGCAACCCGCCAGGAGTCTACTTTGCTGTTGTGTCTTCCAGGTTGAAGGCAGGGGAAGGAGACAAGTATTGCCTGGCCAGCAGTCACAAGCTTTGTTTCTGCTTCCTGAGGCCAGATGGTGAAGGCTTGGACTAGACAAAATGGTCTTTCATTTCATCCTGTTTGAGACTTCGTTTGTCCTGAATTTGTAGTGGCTTGCAATTCCTTTTACAGTTTTCGGCTGTGCCCAGATCTTGGCCGAAGTTGGAAAAGCAAATCATACCTTGCTACTGTTAGAACTACATCTTCAGGTAGGATAATTAAGCTCATGTAGAAATGGTAATTCTTCCTAAAGGTTGTTTATTAGATTAAAACTTAAGCTATATGACAGGTTGTCTGGAAATTTTAGTAACAATATCAGTATCAAGCAATGTGAAACTCCAAGAATAACAGGCGGCTTTATTACTGGAAGCTTAATGTGACACGATGGTTGCAGATACAGTGCTGACAACAAACTCCTTTGCATTTTTCAAATTAGTATATCAGGCTAGACAAATAATGTTTTCAAGCATGGATATATACAATAGACAAATTTGAGTCATGTACTGTGTGGGCATTTCTTGGATAATGCTGCAAAACATTTTGCCAAGTGCAGGAATTGTTTGGACTATGAAATCATAACAGCGCTTACAAATAATCTTTTATGTCATCGGTGTCTTAACTGCTCGCATGTCTCTGCACCCCTCCCCAGATACAGACATACCTACTAGTACAGTTTGTAATACATGGAGAAGCAATGTAAGAGTGATGTAACATTTGAGACCTGTTTTTTATCAATCCTGATGTTTGCAAAGTCAGCTTAAAAATTGCTTACTTTCCCTCTGTGCTTCTGTGCTGGATATTGGCTTGCAGTTGATGGGTAGATGTATTTCATACATGGTATGTGTTAGTGAGCGAAGTATGTTACGGCCAGTGTAGTATACCTGTTGTAAGTTCACTGAAACTTTTTGTTGCTGATTCAGAAAGAAGAAAAAACATACAGTTATGTGGACAAATTCTGTTATTGATCAGGACCACCCAGAAATTAACTTAAAATCCTAATCTGTGAGCCGAGAAGAAAGGGATCCCCACTATACCTGTTTATTCTAGAGCTCAGTTCTCCAAGTATTGGGGGGAGGTCTTTTGTCTCCCCCCCACAGTCCCCAAGCAAATATTGCAATTATTGCTGTCTTAAGTTTGAAATCTTGCTTCTGGTGACTCCAAAACTATCAAAGGCTTCTGTTTCAAGGTACATTTTACTAGAAGGTTTCAAATTTTTTTAGATACTTGGTCGTTACTGCAGTAGTTAAGTGTGGTTATCTTGCTACCTGCTGTTCAGCCAGTGCAGTCCACTTTTTGTTTTAAATGTGACGATGGACACTCAGTGCCATATCTTGTAACAGCACAGTAGGTACTGTTAATGTACTAAATAGCTTGTATTCTGCTGACAATCGGGCTATTTTCAACCTCAATATTGAAAGCACAAAGACCATTAAATGAAAAGCCTAAATAAAAGGTCACATTTTCATTTCCAGGGGGCACTGAATCACGATGGAGTGGCAAGATAGGAAATGTCTTCACGTGACCACGTATAAATAAATTTCTGTCCTTGGTCCAACCAGAAACTCTCTTGAGAATGTCACGAATTCCGGTGGTATTCCATACACTTCCATGTAGCCACTTCATTCTCCTCTCGTGTAAGGACCCAGTAATTAACTTCTCAATTTTAGTTTTGTGCACAATCTTACCTAAGCCATAACCCTTTCCCAGAAAAAAGTGGGTGTAGATTCTTTTCTTTCTGGTAGGAACATCTTTCATCTTGATGTCATATAAACGTTTCAGAGTTTGAAGGGCTGAGTTTAGAATTTCGTCTTTATCTGGATTAGGCTCTTTGTCTAATGCCTCATCTGGCCAGTACAGCAAGGTGAGCAAAAAATGGGCACTTGCTGGAAATGGTCTTTTTCCTTTAAAGAATCTTACACTGAGCTCACGAAGAGTTTGCAGCGGAAGAAGTTTGGCTGATCCTGGTGCTAAGCATGTTAATGTGATGTGGCACAAAATATAATTGATCAGATCATTGTCCTCCAGCCTGTCCCTTAGTGGGTTTTCTGTATAGAAACTAAGGATCTTTTCTAGCTTTTCAGCTGACCTATGCTCTTTCTTATCTGTTAAGAATGACAGGATATTAGTGACGCTACCTCCGCCACTCTTATAAATATTCAAGCGTCTAGTCAGCTGGCTCTTGGGGCCGCCGTTGCTGTCCTCACTAAGTGATGTTGAGATGAAGAACTTGGCGTATACCTCAGACTGTCTCTTTAGCCATTTTCTAGGATTATAAATCTGTTCTTCCTTTTCATCGTTCTCATCTTCCTCTTCCTTCTCGTGGTTTTTATCTGTTTGGAAATAACTTAGGTCTTCCGAAATCCATTCCAGAGCATTGTACAGGTTCTGGTGTAAGCCTTTGAGGCGGGAGTGAAGCCTTCCCCATTCTTTTTTAATGTCTTCAGGAATGTAATCTGTGATCAGGTATTTCACAAGCTCGGAATATTCCCCCTCTGGATTTCTGCGAAATACATGGACTGTGGACAAAAATCTAAGGAGACGACATCCTACTTCTACTTCTCCAAAATAGCCAGCGTTGTTCATACTGTCACGTTCTGCTTTTGCAGCCTGTTGTGCAGCCCTGAAGCATTTCATAGCTTTAAGAGCAATCTCGATCTTTTGAATGATGCTTTCAGGAGTGTCCTCCTCTGTCATTTTATCCACAGTGAAACTAAACCACTTCCTGTAAACTTGACCTTCTGTATCTAAAATAAAAGAATCATTCGGCAAATGAAATTTTGCAACCCCTGCCCAATGTTCTGCATCTTTAAATTTTTCATTGTTGTAATGCAGTCTGGCGAGCTGCTGGGCGAAAAAGGGATCTTTTCCAAGGAGTTCATAGGCAGCTTTTAAAACAGCGATAGCTTTTTCACAGTCTTCAGCTTTACAGACGTGTTCAATGAATGGGGAGAAGAGAGTGTCAGTATTGTCACCCCTGCTTCTTTTATCACATCGAATAAACAGATGTCTGATGAACTTTATGAATTCCTCTTGTCCAAATCTGTTTTCAAAGAGTGTCTTTTCCTGAAGAAGAGTCATTGCAAGTTGACTTTGAGGTTCATTCCCTGAAAGCTGATGCAGAATTTCTTTTGCAACCAGACAGTGTATTATCTGAACGGATGAAATATAGGTGGTACTTTCCCTTAGCTCAATAAAAATCATTCTTGCTTGTTCACTCAAGTGACTTTTGAAATCGTATGCTCTTGATTTCCTTTCTGTATATACCCCCAGTCCCAGAAAAGCCTCACAGTGTGACAATGAAACATACGAATTGGGTACATAAAAATTAAGCAAAGCCACGTAACGCATCAAGCATGTATCACGAGAAGAACGGTCTATGTCTTGCAATATGTGCCCTACAAAGTCTCTCACATATGTTTCATTGAACTCCTCACACATCAGCACAAACGTAAGTATGAATTCTGGCTTGACATCTTTCTGCTTCAGTTTTTCAAGTTTAGTTCTGAACAGACTTTTCTCTGAGTCCGTCAGCTTGTGAGTGACAGCAACTGTGTCCAGTGGAGAAGCCTTGCAGAGCCTTTCAGGGTCATTGGATCGTCTACAGCACATGAGGATGAAGTAAGGTCTGGGGGAATTAATTTTCCTAGTTGCTACAGCATCCATTAACTCATTCCTTAGTTCTTCTAAATAGTCTTCATCATAATCCTCAATCAGGAGGAGCACAGGAAGACAATGACTGATTTCTTTTTCTTCATAATCTCTAAATGCAAGTGCGTGCTCACAAACAGTTGCAGGTGAGTATGAGACTTTGATAACAGCACATCGTAAGTCCTTTCTTCTTTTCCACAGGACTTGCCGTGCTATTGTGCTTCCACCACTTCCAGGATGGTGAAATATCTTCAGTTTAGCCACAGAATAGTTGAGTCTGCCTCCTCGTAAAATGTCATCTAGGAGTTTGCTAGCATCCTTACATGCTTCGCGTTCGATGATTTCCCCACAGTGTCTTTTATCAGCAAGCCAGAAGTTTTCCCAGATGATCTTTCTCCCTCGGTAAAAATTTTGTTCTATTTCTTGTATTTCTTTTTCAGTCAAAAGATCTAATTTGATGTCATCACATTGGTCAGCACAAAGGATTTCTAGGGAAAACAGTTTCTCTTCTTCCAGCGAGGGAAGTGTACATAGCCCTCTAGTGGAAACGGGCAGATGTCTGGGTTGTGCTGTAGAAGGCAGCATTGTTTGAATGGTGGCATCTACGTGGCTTAGTTTCATACCCACAACACTGCACTGTTCCAGTGTCTCAATGCTGCAGGATGCCTGAGCTAGATTAGCCCACTTCATGTAATTCTCTCTGGACTCTGCAATGCAAACGATGTACTCTGTGCCATTCATCTCTGTATAGAATTCCTGAAAAGTGTCCACAAGTGGTTTCTGCACTGGTGATAGCAATAGGAAAAGCACAATGAAAGACCGCTTTGGCAGGATTTCGTCACAGATACGAGTAATTGCTTTCTTAAGGTATTTTTTTTTGGTTCTAATCCATGTATTTTCATCACAAGGTTTTTCATCCCCGAGGAATTCACTGCGCCCATTGCAGAATATCCAGCTGGTCTGATCAAACAGGCACAAATGTTTCTGAGCGGGAGGGTTGCCAGTCTTACTTTCATTGGAAAAATCCTGTAAAAAAAACGGCCTTGTTGCATGGTGTTCTTTGTACTTGCTATACAGCCCTGACACATTAGAATTTTCATCAAAGTCAAAGACGCAGAAAATGTTCAAGTGCATTAGAAAGTTGATATAGTTCAGATTATCCTTTTCACATCTGTTTGTGACAAGGATGTACCGTAGGGAGTCATCCATATAGCTTTTGCCATCATTTAGTAGAATGGATAACTTTCTTCCTAAATTTTGAGCTATTTCCATATGTGCTTTTGTGCTGGAGAGCTCAGCTTTTTCTCTTTGAGCATCCCTGTCTTGTAAACCCTGAATGAAAGTAGCTAGATCATTGTGCTTCACGGGTTCAGACTTTGCTCCGAGTCTCTGATAGAGAGCTCGATCTTTTGTCAGGGTCACCTTCTGGCTGCCTTCATTGTATTTTGGCAAATACACTTCAAAAAATCTGTTTTTTACTAAACTGAATGTTGGTTCAATGTCAACCTCCACCACAAATCTTTGTTCCTGAGAGTCTTTTGAAATCACTTCAACAAAAACAGGTGGGTGGATACATTTCCTTGCAATTTCCTGTACGTTTTCACAAAAACATTTTTCTATATAATCTAACGCATCAACGTAGTATTCTCGCTCTTTGACCTTTATGCCAATGATCTGGCCGTGTTTCCAACCGCTATCTTCAACTCTGTCCGTGATACCAAAATGTATGGTGCCATTTGTTCGAATGTTCATGCAGGCTGAAGCAAATCGTATCACTTCGCAGGCAAATTTTGATTGCAGTTGATTTCTGTTCAGTTCTGCAGCAATGGCAAAAGATTTGTATTCATGGCAAGGAGTGATTAAACCATTGACTCCTGATTCTGGATCAAGAACTTTGTCTTTCACATATTTGAAATCGGTATTCTGACTCCTAAATGGTCGACAGTTGCAGAGCTCTAAAACTTCATCAGTACTTTTAAGTTGGGAGTTGTTACTTCTCCTTTGCCTCTTGCCAGAAGTAGAAGCTGTGTTGTCTTTGCTAGTTTTATCTACTGGACCACAGCTGTCTCCGCTTGAAGTTTTTTGAGTGGGGGCATTGCTGGGTCTTACTGGATCTGTTTGCACATCGGTTCTGTCGGACGTTTCGCTGCTGGAATGCTTGGCTTGCTGTGCATTTTCCTGTAGCCGCAGAAGTTCGTTTCTCTTGCGGATTAGCATGTGGATTTGGCCTCCCTTCATACCTATGCCTTTGAGGAAGGAGTCATCCAGTTCCACTAGCGCTGGACCCGTCACTTCTTCCGCATACAGTTTTTCTACATACTCTTTCTTGATTCCAGTAGATTCTAGCCAACATTGGACATGGTTCTCATCCCATTTATTCACAGGTAATGTTCTGTAATCTAGAAGTTAAAATTATGTATTAGTAATACAAACTAAAAACACATTAACATGCTTGACAAGGCATTATAATCCTTGCAAAACTGGCCATGTTGAATGCTAGATCGTTTTCTCTCTACCAGTCACAGTGAGAGACTGTGTCTTAACTTCTCAAATATGTCAGTTCTGATGACTAAAAGCATCCTTAACCTTAATCAAAAGCAGTCCTAAGCAATGGTACTAATAACTAACAAATCAGTGAAGCAGGAAACCATGAGGGAGGTTTGGAAACGATCCTCAAAGGGAGCCACGGAAATAACCCAAAATGTTTTTTGAAGGGAATGATGTGATAAGGCTACCGGAACTGACAGGGGCTGAATTCTCTAAACTAGAGACGTTTGGGTAGATCATTTACCCACTTGAGTCTTTATTTTCTGCTAAATGAAGTTAGCATCAATACAAACCATAAGATGATAAGAGTACTGATTAGTTCCCCACTAGAGATGAACCCTTAAAATGCAGATATTAAAAAATCTTGCATTTTAAGTACATGTAAAGTACAAATTTTCTGAAAGCAACACATACCCATTGCCTTTGATGAGGGAAATCCTGCTGTTAACGAACAAAACCCTAGAGGGGAAAAAAATAATTGTCTTCAGGTTTACAGTTAACATTCCTGTGTTAGTTAAGTTGACTTGTTCTGTTTTCCCAACCCCTCCCCACCTTTTTGGTCCAGGGTAGTTTCTGTACCTCTAAAAGGCCGGTCTTGCCAGCTACACTGCTTCTGTATGCCTGTACTGCGTGAAGGCAGCTATTGCTTCTGACACACGTGTGTGCAAAGGAGATGGGTTTTTGCTGGAGAAGCATGTGCCGACAGCTGTGCCCAGAAGATCTTTTTAGTGGGGTGTCCTGGCCTGATACATGATGTCCTCTGCCTTGCTCAGGCTCTGTTTACAGGGGTACAGAGATGGACTGCAGCAGGGATAGCTAGTTCTGTGCTGCAGGAGGAAACGTCAGATAAGCCTGCTCAGCGTAACACCAGAAATGTACAATAGATTCACATAGTCAACAGTAACCATCCATGAGCTATGGACTAGACAACAAGGGTTGCAGCGAAAGGGGTATGGTGGTGGTGATGTTTCTCTTACTGTAGTGTGAAAGCTCAGCTCTCTGCTGGTTCAGCAGGTGTCCATAGCCTGGCCAGCTCCATCCCTGCAGCTTGTGGTGGTACAACAGCGACACTCGCAGCCTCTGAAGTCAAGTGTAAAAGGAGCAGAGTCACCAGTGCAACCAGCACGAAAGGCAGTTGTGGGGTTCTGCGTAAGCTCCCCGCGATGTCTGAAAGTACAAAGGTTGTAGCTGAGGAGCACTCCCCAGGACCACGGCTTGGCAAGAGGTGAGTTCAACAGAAGGGGGTGGTTTGGTGAGATACTGGGCCTAGGAGAATAGGGGATACTAGGAAAAAACTTTGTGGCGCAAGTGTGTATTTACCATTTAAGCACTTGGTCAGCCCGGTAGAAAGCTTGTGGGCTGAGGCGCCAGCACAGCCAATAGCTTTGGTTTAAGCGAGTGGCTCTAGGGGGAACCTGTTACAGGACTGCTCTGGTGTGCCATAGGTGTAAGCAGATCCCTCCAGAGTAAGTGTAAACGGACTGGTTATGAAAGGGTTTGGAGACTAATTCCTGCTGACAGCCAGTGGCAGCCTCCCTGAAGAAATGGGGCTAAATGTCCCTGAAATACTGGCCTTTCAGTGCCTTTGGCCACCACCCCACCTCCCAGGGCTGTGTACAGTGACTTGGCTTGTGGTGGCACTGACACACCTATTTCTGGCACAGCCTGCTGTGACAGCTGACGTCAGGCGGGTTTTGGGAGAAAACGAAACCTAACGGGGAATAGAAACTGAGGTGGAGGCGTCAGGCAGGTTTTGGGAGAAAACGAAACCTAATGGGGAATAGAAACTGGGGTGGAGGCGTCAGGCGGGTTTTGGGAGAAAATGAAACCTAACGGGGAATAGAAACTGGGGTGGAGGTTCGGCAGTGGGTGGGCAGTGCTGGGGAAGCACATCTGGGGGCCGCAGAGCCCCTTGCTGGAGGGGGCCTGTGGGCCCCCCAGCCCCCCAC
>NW_008796178.1:1487174-1526046 GCF_000699145.1 Aptenodytes forsteri
CCCCCGCCTCCCCCCATGCAGGCAGCACGGCGCAGGGAGGGCTTACCTTGGAGGGCTTCCCCTGGAGAGCCTGTGGGTAACTGAACTGTCTCCAGTGCTGTACTGCCAGATCTGCCTGCAAGGAAAGCGTTTCTAAAGGAGGGGAGGGAGGGAACGTGCTCCAACCTGCTGCGGTGTCCCTGGCTCAGCGGCACGGGCAGCAGCCTGAGCCCTGTGGGTATTTCTGCAGCGCTCCCGTGGGTCCCTCTTAAAGAGTCCTACCGATACCAGCAATAAAAAAGGGAAGTGGCTTTAGGCAGACATCCTTGATCAGCTGCCAACTCTCCACCCTTTCTCAGCAGCGCTGTTGCTGGGTGGTGCTGCCTTTGCCTGCCAGCTGCTGTCTCCTGCATGGGCGGGCGTGGGGAAAGCCCCTTGTGTGGCTGCACACCGAGGCCATGGGCCATGCCCCACCAAAATGGTACGTGTCGAGGCAGGGGGGAGGGTGTTGGGGTGGGTTTTTTGCCTTTTTTTTTTTTTAAAACTAGGCAGATCCACCCCCCACCAGTTACTGCCCTCTACATCAGCTACCTACTCACGCCAGGCCACCCCACCAAAGTAAATAGCAGAGCGGTTGGCAGGGTCATGGAATACCAGTGGCTCATCAGCCCTCTGGAATGCTGGGGCAGAGGAGGGCTGTGCTGATACTTGAGATGTGAGATGCACTTCAGCCTTCCACGCTCCAGCAGACAAAGCTGTCTTACAGGCTGCCTTCTTTCCTGTAAACCACGTGGTCATTTGCCAACTTAGTTTCGCACAAAAATTTTTTTTATGGGTATCTCAGTCCTGTACAGCAATAAAAATTTTTGCAGCGTGCAATCATTCCAGCCATTTTATCTTATCTGGTGACCTGCCTCGGACACCAAGATGTAGGTGGCTGTTGCCTGGGGACTGTTAGTTGGAATAACAAAACGAGGCTCTTGGGCGTTCAAGGAGGCTCGATGCTCACACACCGCAACAAGCGTAAGAGAGGTGAGTCTGTGTGTGTGTGTCGGAGCAGGCCCCTGCTCAAAAACCAGGTGCATGCCCTGTCTCGGGGGAGGCAGGATGTGGCTGCCTCAGAGCAGCTCTAGGTGCGTTACCCTCTTCCCCTGCTCGCTGGCTCCAGCCCTGGTTCTGAAAGCTGTGTTAGTCCACACATGGCAGCAGTCTGGCTTCTTTCCCCAGGCACACATTGTCACTAGAAGTTGTGGGTTGGTTTGTTTTTTTTTTTTTTTAATCTGAGTACAAGTCTTTATTTAGTAGACTTATAAAAGAACTTTACATGAGAAGTACAAAAATATGAAATAGGCTTTGAATCTTCTTAGGTAAAACTACCGTTATTTCTTTCAAGCTTTAGAAACATGTAACTTGCACAGTTGGCATCTTAGGTAAATTGCTCTCATACATTGTAAAACTAGGAAAAAAACTTCCCGTAAAGTAGCTCCAGAAAAGTAGCTGTACGTACCCAGTCATACACATTACTGTCAATAACTTATTAGTTTAAGACACAATGGCACAGTCATACAAATTCCCACTTTGTAATTTCTCCTTTAATGAATTCCATTGAAAGATGCAGTATCACTTTCCTCTTCCAGTTGTTATAATATGATTGAATATAAACACAAAACCGATTAAGAATGATTTGGCATGCCTTATACTTGTACCACTTGGATTTGATACCACTTTGTAGTAAAAATTAAATAAATATAAATATGTTAAATAAATATATTGTAAAAGAACACCCCACTTACTTATATTAGAATTCAGCATTTCTTCATCCTTTGCACACACTTAATGCTTTGTCACAGCTTTAGGGCCAATGAAAAGAAATACTGCATCTTTAAAAACATAGGCTCGCTTGGGTGTAATCAGCAACCCCCTACAAACAGCAGATGGGGTTCCTTTACAGCTTTATCGCACCCATTAAAACCACTGCCTATGATTTCACTGTTCCGTACATCTCTCATTGTTTCCTATTTAGCTCCCTTTTCCCCAGGACTCATTTTACCTCTGGCTCTGCAACTGGCAACCCTTCTTTATAAGAAAGTAAGGAACACTTGCAGTAGATAAATGATTAGCCTCTTGCGCGCAGCTCACAGCTGACAGCAGAGTATTTTTCTGAAGTTACTTGTGTAGGTCTGTTCTGATACTGTGATTTAAGTCAACGACGGTTCAAGCTCTTCTGTGAATACTGGTTGATATTTAAACAATGAGGCTTAATGTCAAAGTAGGTAAACCTGTAACTGATTTTTCAAGTCAGTATTTTTTTAGAACTTCATTGTATGTGCTCAAGTATGAGGGACTAATTTGCCAGGGTAGTACTGATTAAACAGAAATTGTACTCTCTCTACTGTATTTTGGATAATCATAAATGATTCCCTTTACAATCACTGTGGTGTGCCTGATGCATAACGTGGCGGTAGTGCAACGGCAGATTCTGATGATTTGCTACAACTAAAAGGCTCCTTTCGCAGATCCCAGTCCCTAGTAATTGTATGATTCCAATCACTGTATTTTGATTCTTTGTAGTAAAACATATCAGCTATAAAATCACATACAGTACAGGGATATTGGGTGACGGTTATATCCAGCTTTTGCTCTCCATTTTCACTGTCTTGAAAATTGCCTTGGAATAACTCCATCACCGGGGTCATTGCTTTTCTGAAGTGACCACTTGCTCCTTGGGCTCCTACCATCTCCTGATCCAGCGCAGGCAGAGGTACAAGGCACTTTTTGGAAGCTTGGTTTCTTCAAAGAGAGAGAATTCAGCTCTTTGATCCCACTTTTCCCTGCTAAAGGTAGGCCTGTTTCACAGCCCTGTGCTTGGAATGTCGGTCCCAGAGAAGAAAGCTCCATCCCTCTCCTCTCAGACAGTGTCTCCTGCAAGGCTCAGCTCTGCAGAGTCCTGATTATAGTAATGCTGAAACAGTCTTTCATGGCAGCAGATATGCATAGCATTGTAGGTATGTAGGAGCAGGTGAGGGAAACGAGCTGTAAAGTAACATACAAAATCATCGGGGATGGAGCCCAGGGTCTCCTGCACTTCAGGAGGCAGTTCTCTGTAATGGTGCTTCTGTAAAGGAAAACAGAATAGGGAAAAGCTCAGTCAGAGGGTACGTGTTCAAGGATCCTCTTTGAAATAGAGCTGTCTTTTTCACGGACAAAGTAACCTCCTATTAGTCCATCGTAAAGGAGCTCAATACCTAAAACAAGGTAAGAAAGATAGACATAGACTAGCAACAAACAGCAAATGGAGGCAGAACCACAGTGTGCGTGTTGCTTATGGAAAGAAGTCCTTTACCTTATTTCTCATTGCCCTCAGAAGATCCCGTACTGAGCCTCCTTTATAGGATCTGAATTTTCGAAGATCTGCAAAAGAAATTACAAGATTTCTTTTTGTGTTTTGATGCAGTTTTAGTTGCTGGCCTCAAAAGTAAGGTATGTGTGCCTACAGTCACATATCCTTATAGGTGTGTTTCAATATATAAACATGTACTTTAATTTGAAGAAATACTTTTCTGACAAGTAAAGGTCACGTGCCAAAACTGAGACGGTGTTATCCTTACTTTCCTGTCCCGGCAAACTGGGAACAACAGCATGTAACTCCTTTCCACTCTGATAAAATACTATCCATTACCTGTCTGAAGAGGAACAGTGATGTGCTCTCTCCAGTCCATCTTCACCACCTCTCTTCCACCTCTTTCTAATTGCTTGACTATTGGACCATCTAAAGATTCTTTCTCTATCCGGTCACTAACATCCTGGAAGAGACATTCAGGTTATTTCTAGTTTCATTTCCAAGCTTTTCCCAATGATTTAAAATTGCTGCTTCTGGCCAATTACAGCCTGTCCTGATAACAGAGTTACGATTCTACTTTACTCAATGACAAGGTACAATACAATGCGTTATGCTTGGGCCCGGGATACAGAAGTTTCTGAGATAATGAGTTGTTTCACCCTCTGCCAAAGCCTTTTAATCACAGAGTAGAAGGTAAGGCTGGAAAGAACCTCAGGCCCTCAGCCCGTTTCCCACCCCACATCAGGATTAAGTGTGCATATTCACTGCAGTGGGCTACCCTGTTCTTGAAAACCTGCCTGGCAACAGCTTCCCCTGCATTGCTACTGCAGCTGCTAGAGATCTTCCTCACTCCAACTGAAGTTGGTAACATCACGTTCCAGCCCCGCTATAAAAGATCTTCTGTAAGGCTAAGCCAATTTCTTAAGAGATACCACCTAGGTATTACAACTTTGCTTCTTCATTCCTCACAGTAAGGTTGTGGATTCTATCACCTCGAACATCCACAAAGCTAGGAGAGACTGAATTCAAGATTTGAAGAATGTTTGCAGGAATCCTTAGAACTGAAAGAACAGAAAAGGTCAACACAAACCTGAAAAAAATGGAGCTGTTTTTCTAAACTCCAAAAGAATGGGTGTTTTAGCACACAGCTGGCAGACGGACGTTTCTGAGGGTCCATGTTTATCATTTGCTCTATTAAATCACGAGCAACTATGTCTTCTGCAAGGAAAAGGGTGATAATTCTTAGGCTGTAGGGAAATCTAATGATGTTTTGTACTTTAGAACACCATTATGTTCTCTACTTCTTCCACACTATCCTGAACACTAGCCCCACTAGCTCAAGTACTGCCCTCGTAGATATGCTGGGCAACCAACAGAAAGTCAGCAGTGTTTGAAGATCAAAGTTCAGCTCTTCCATACCCTTGAACTACATGAAATAACTCTACAGTCAAGCTTGCAGGGTTCCAAATTTTGTATCCCAGAGATGCTTTGGGGTACTAATTCTAAGAACTTCAGGAGCTTTACTTCAGGAGTACTTTACGAGTACGACTTTCACCACTGCCAGGTTGGCAATCACTGTGGGTCATAGGTCTGTCATTTCTGTTGGTATTTTAACACCCATGGAAAGCTCACTAAACTCCGTAGCGCTTTATGTTTACCGTGATTTTCTTACCGTGCCTCCCTGCATTTAAAGACTCCAGGCTGTATGCACCCAGCAGAATGTTGGCTTGCCGCTGTAGAGATTTGCCAAAGGGATGGCTGCCTTCAGATACCACATAATAAAAGACACAGCCAGCTGAAAAGATGTCCACGGTATATGTCTGCAAATAAACAACCTTTAATAGCAATAACACTTTTTTTTTTCCCCTGAAGACTTTGAGCCATCATCACAGGGTGGTTATTTTGCATCTAAGAGCAGAAGAAAACTTTTCAGAATCACATATTCAGCTGCAAGCCAGCATGAATGCAGGGTTGGACTAGATGACCTTTAAAGGTCCCTTCCAACCCAAACTATTCTATGATTCTATGAATTCCCAGGCATCAACTACTGCGTATCTTAGTCTGACTGCAACAATGTGCCACTGGTTGGTTGTGCTGCCTTCTCCCGGGGGAGCCTGATGGAAAGATGAAGACTTACAGGGTTCTCTTTGCAATCTTCACTCAGCATCTCTGGGGCAATCCACCCTTCGGTGCCTGGCACACCCGACCGACGGCTAAAGCTGTGCCTGCCCACTGCCAGCTTCTTGCACAGGCCGAAGTCTGAAATCATAGCTTTGACTTTCCCATGGGCGTTAGGCATCGAGATGAGGATGTTATGGGGCTTCAGGTCCCTGTGGACTATTATAAACACCCATTTATCCACTCCAGGCAATCCCAACGATATTTGTAAATTTTTTATGTAGTTGCATTGTAAACCTTTCACAAGGCTGAACCACCGTTCCTTAAATCAAAGTCCTAACCTCAAACTATTGTCTTTGGTGGAGGCTCATCACTTTTTTATTCCATCACCACTGGTCATCATGTTTTATATGACTTCTATCCAAAAAACGCAGCACCCCGAACAAATGGTAATGACTAGCTTTACTACTCCAGTGCAGCAGAATGTTACAGGGGCAAGGCCGGTCTCAAAGGACAGACACTATTGCTGCCCGCACTAGGTGGCGCTTCTACAACTCTCTCCTGGGATTGAATAAACAAGCTCCCAGCACCAGACCAGTTTCTCTCCTTTTTTTTAGTTAAGAAAATGTACCACTCTCCATCCAATACTGAAACAAAAGGCATTCTTACCAATACTAAGAGAGTGCAGGTAAGCAAGACCAGATGTCGTCTGTTGCAGGAGAGTGATAGGTTGTAAGCCATGGTGACTGAAGGCCTTCTGCTCAACATACTATAAATTACAACAGAGAAACGGAAGATTCAGCCACAACATTGCTTATCATTACACTCTGTGTAAATAGTAAGTATATCCCCTTCACACACACATCCCCCCAAAAAAAGATTAGACTCGATAAATTGTGCTAGCTGGTAACACACATAAAAGAGCCTTTTTTTTTGGCTGAAGGTGATGATCTCTAAAACGTCATTCAGAGCTAGAATTCTATATAGCACTGTGCTCCAGAAGCAAGAGTAGAGGGACTTCAAAGCCCTTAAATCAGTACAGGGATGTCTTTCTAAAGGTCTGAAAACACCCCTGTCATAGGAGTGTGTAATTGTCACAGAGGTGATGGTGGGAGTAATGAGAACATCTCCTGCGGCAGGCACTTCAGTAACTTAAGCTAAAGGAAATTGAAGGCCTTCCAGGGAGAAGACTTTCACAAATTCTGTAGGTTTGCAAGTGACCCATCACCTCCTGTAAAGTGGCAGCACACAGCTCAATGGCTATGTACTGAAACTGCCGGTCCTTCTCCGTGCAGAAATAGCGGATCACGTTAGGATGCTCATCTGACTCTCGCAGCAACTGTACTTCACGGTCTGCAAAGCTGAAGCACTCAGGAAGAATTCTTTTCACTGCAACATCGCGGTTATCAAATGTCCCCCTGCAGACAGGAAGGAAAACCACAGCAACCTTTTACGCTCTCTGTAGACAAAGCATGTACAAACTGAGTGACAACAGAAGACATTTTACAGAGGCATATTAAAGCATTTCCCATGCTGGAAACAGATACATTTGGTCATTAAACATTTCTAGGGGAAGTGAAGTAGTTTTTGCTAGTGCAGAAACACTGCATGAAAATATTCCAGACACATGCAAAATACCTTTTCAAAGTTTCATTTCTGTTCATATTAGATACATGGTTTGTTGTTTGTTTTTTTTTTTTTTTTAAAAAAACATAATGCAAAAAACCATATATGCGTGCATGTGCATGTATGTGCACTTATATACATATTTAATCAAGTTTTACTTACTTGATTTTGTTTATAAAAATACTTACTGTGTTTTTTTTTTTTTTTTTTTTTTTTTAAAAAGACATAATGCAAATAAGACCTTCATTGGTCTATTTAATGCTGAATGTACATATTGTCTTCTACCTGTAAACAATTGTCCCTTCAGCTCCGTGCCCCAGTACATCTTTTGGGTTAAACGAAATCTTGCCAACCATCACTCTGTTTGCATCTTCATCTGAACAAAAAACAAGAAACAAGGACCGGTTTAGGATGGGTCAAGTCAGCCTTTTACAACTACACATCCTTCTGGGCCAGTATATAAAAGTCTTTTTGCTCATGTTTAAATTAACAACACAGATAATCAAAACAAACGAACATCTGCATTTTGGTACTCACGGTGAGTAGGCAAATACTCTCTGGTGACCAAATAATCCAACATACAGAGTCAAACACATTCTGTACACACCACCCGACCTCAGGTCTGGAAAGATCATGTCTCAAGACAGTATAAGGGACTAGTGGTTCTCAGCAGACAAACTCCTTCTAGAAAGTTTTATAGATGTCCTGTTGGGTTTAGGAAAAGCTGACTGACAGTTATGGAAGTGGGTTTACTATTCCCCTGAGTAGCCTTTGAAGGGACAAAAGAGTGCACAGGAAGATCAGGCAGGAATGCAGGCCGTGCTGCATAATCTTTATTTCTTGACTCCAGTTAATTGTAATAATACGTATTTTTATTTAAATGAACTTCTCCCTAGAATGGCTACAGGTTGTAAGAATATACCGCCACAGACAACATAATCCCTCAGATGGCAGCTACGAACTGGATGTTTTTCTAACGCAAATCATCCTGCTCAAAGTCAGGGCATGGCACACCTGCACAGTGTTTTGCAAATGGTCAGACTAAATGAGAACGATGGTCCTTTTCAGCTTTCTGATCTGTGAAGTATCATCAATAAGTATTTTAATTGTTGTGCTGTATCATCATACAGACTGGGGAAATACAGAGACTCGCAATAAAAGACACGGGATCAACCCTACCTCCCTCTTCTTGCTCAGTGGAGAGGCAGCTCCCAACATCAGATGTGGAGATGCTGGAATACGCGGAATGGTTTGATGCTCTGGGGGACATATTTGGTGTGCTGGTAGCTGAGCTCTCTGTCCGTCCATAGGAGGTGTCCAAGAAATCTGCTTCTGGGGGTAGATCACTGGGAGCACGGAAGGGCAGCTTCTGTTGCTGCAAGAGCTGTATCTTCTCTTCCAGCTGATGCTGCCTCTGTTGCTGCTGATGTACACTCTGTGAGAAAGGACCTCAGTTCCGTAAGTGGAGTGAAGTTTCTTACAGTCACGTCACAAAAGGGAACTCTATAGCTATTGGGGTAGCTACATCCAAAAGGTGGGAGGAAAGCTTTCTTGTTATGACGCTATCAGCCAAGCAGGCTGGGGAACTTTCACTCACATGCCTTCAATTTCATTCTGAACTTCCATTGCAAAGCTGAGAAATCACACTGGTTGGTTAATACGGCAAAAGCTAACTGTTACTAGGTTGACTAGGTGTCTTTAAACCACAGAAGGATAAAGGCTTTGATCCAAAAGCTGGAAAACCTGACAATGGTTCAGGTGAGGAAGAGAGGAGTGAAGCCAATGGTGCTAAGATCATGTCTGTGAAAAGAGTAACACATACAAAAAACAGAATTGGTGGGATAAAAAAAAATAAATCTCCAGAGTTGGCACATTTGCCCAGAGAAATCACTGTTACGTCAAATTTGTAGCCTTTGCTACCCACTGCACATCTGTGAGGAGGGAAAAAAAAACCCTGTAGTGTGTTACTTTCTAACTCCTGTGTCATTTCTTGGGCTGCAAAATGTTACTGACTTTCCCAAAACTGAAAAGCACATCAAGCTAAGTCAGCATTACCATTGGATAAGTGATGATAAAAGCCACCCAGCCCACAAGCAGGAAAGTGCTGAGAATGATCGTGGCCATGTCTTTCAACATGGAGTCCACAGGAGCCTCTGGCCGAGGGATAGGCCAAGCAGGTTTCTCCTCAATATCCTTTGGAACAGCAGGAGGCACTTCTGTTGAGGAACCTTCAACGATGTCAATAACCTAAGAGGCAAAGAAAGCTCTGTTAGCTCGGTATCTTCATGGTAAATGGAGCATTTATACGCTAGCCTTTCTGCTAAATAATTTTTAGCAATTTCTAACCCTACCAAAGTCAAAGGAAGTTTTGCATGTGGGAAAAAAAAAAGCAGCTGAAAGCCCTAATTCTGAAATAAGGACTGACACATCATCATACCCGTGATTCTACATGCTAAGTACGTGAAAATCTGACACAAAAAATGTGAAGTAATTCCATGTAGCTTTCCTTCTGAGTCCTTCCCCAACTTCTACTCCTTTATATTCTTCTATCATCCAGTACGATGATTATTCTCGTCACAAACCTCTTCAATAGTGGCTTTATCAGAGTCAGCCGGAATCACATTTTCAGGCCTCTTAGGTAAGTTGCTTGGAAATTTCTCCAGGATCTTTGTAGGGGCAGATAATGGTGTTTCATGGTGCCCTTTAAATAAAACACATTTGTTGAAATAAAAAGTTGTCCCTTTTTAGGAAAGATATCCTTGATTTCAGCATCTTTGCTGAAGAGCATATATAAAGTTGATTTACAAAAGGCTTGGGAACATCACAGAACAAAAGCTCAAATTAAAACACTTTTTCCCTCTGTCCTTCCCAAGCAGTCACAGGTATAGTGATCACAATCCTGAGGAACAATGTGCTCATGCACTGGCTGTGGATTTGGTTCCTGACCATTAGAGGAACACGCATTATGCCTCCTAGCTGGCTCACTCGCAAGGTAGTTTTGCTCTGTGATGCGGCCTTGAGGCGAAGATCATGTTCTAGATATGAAATGGTTCCGACGGGAATGGATCGCACTGCGCAAGAAGCAAGAATCGATCCAGCACTCAGCTACAATTGCTCTTCACACTCTGGCTCGTGCTAGCCAAGTAAGTGAGAAGAGGGAGACACTACTGTGCTCCCAGCTTTTGCAACTGGAGTAGACAGAGGAAGACTCCTGCTCATGTATAGAGGAGGAAAGAGAAAGGAGGGAAAAGATCAAGGGCACGGGTCATTCAGCGCAGAGGGTTGCAGAGGAATACGAACTGTTTAAAGGGAGCCGCTTGACCAACTGCAAGAGCAGAACAGTATCAACAAAGAAAGGGATCACAGGAAGAGAAAGGTGGCAGTTAAGGAAGCTGAAAGTTACAACCCGTCCCTGCCACAGAGATCCTATGGCATATATCACTTAATTATAAACTTGCATCACTTAAAACTGAACTTCAGACAGTTCATTTTTGAAGCAAAATTATAAATGCCCTGAAAAGTCAATTCCAAAATTTATTAATATTATCTTCAGCCTCTGTGCCTTAATCCTCCATTTGTAACATGGGGAAAAACATGACCCTTTGATCCGTATGGTGAGAATTAAAGTAGCATTATGCACAATAAAAAAATCCAAAGGAACCAGAATACAATATTTAGAGTAAATAATTAATTATCTACACCCCTCTCTGAAGGAGGGGGCAAATAAACAACTTTTCACATATTGAGCTAAGCACTCTTCACCCTATGCACTGAATAAAGCAGGGGCCTTGGGAAAAACAGTATGCAGTCGTATACTTAAAGACATTAATTCATATGCAGATAAGGATGAATTAGAAACTATTAGTAGAATTCAGTAATTACTGCCTGAGTTTAGGCAGTCATTGTGACTGATTTACAGCAGCTGAAAAACAGCTCTGAGGTTTGGATTAGAATTGTCCGCCAGATGGCAATGCGATCCTGCACGAGCAGCAGACCAGGGCCAAGCAAGGGACCTCGGATACCTATTAAAAGCCAGTCGTTCCAGTAGTTGAGTTTGTTCTTTTCTTTCAGTCTGCCTGAAAACTTGACATCCGTACTGGGGGTGATAACACACTCGCCATTGTCTTCAATTGTGACTCCTTCTGTTTTTGGACCCTCTAGTAAGGGTATGGCACTGCCGCGGGGCTAGAAAGAGAGATTATTGTTACAATCAAGGAAGCACTGTGTTCCCATAATATTTAAATAGGCAACTAAGTAAAAAAATGGAGGTCAAAAATTACTGGCAGCAAACTCACCATAAGTAAACACTGCCATTATGCCCTCAGCCACTGCTTCAACAACCTTGGACATTAGACCTTCTAAATTACATGTTGCCTAGGAGATGAGATTACTCTCTCTTTTTTTAGAAAAGTTAAACAAGATCTTTATTTCCTACCTGGACAGCCACAGTGTGAGCAAAACAAAACTATGATGCAGTTTCCTATCTATGGGGAGTTAGTTTGATGAACAAAACAGCAATTTTGACATTAACCACAATGCACCAACAATACTGCATAGCAACCTCTGGTCCACTCCTGCTAAGCTTGCCTGGCACAATTCCTGATGAGCTACAGTTACTTCTTTGCAGCATTTGAAATGATTCCTGAAATATGGTCATGCATTCTAAGGCTTACTGTTAATTGTTTCATGTAATTTGCTATGCATTTCTTGATAGCAATCTGCAATTTAAAACCAAATTTCTGTAGATGTACAGCCTTCAGTGTTTTATTTTCTATTTTAATCAGATCCCTTTGCCACTTTACAATGGCAAAGTTGTCTTTTTTTTTTTTTTAATATATTTTTATGTATGTTTCCATTTCAACTTTTTTTTAAACCCAGGACGGTACTAATTCTGTAAAGGCACTTTTCAGCAGGTGTCATTCAACTCTTGCAGCTCCCGACTTACCACAACAGTTACTCCTTCATGCACCATTGACGGCGACGCATACAAACTTGTGGAGTATTTCCCTACATAGAGAGTTGGTCTGGAAAAAAAACAGTAAAGAAGTAGACAAACGGGTGTTTTACCATCTTAGCTAAAACCTTGGCAACACAATCCTGCAGAACTAATGCATGAGTTTCTCAAATCATCAAAATTTATATCTTGAAAAGCCTGGATCTGTAAAATTGTTTTAAGTACTGCTGTACTATGAAGCCATTCTTTTTAATTATGAAAGCATTATTAGTTGATTATTCACGTCACAATTACTCATTTGACGTAACTCATGTCCTATTTCTGCATTATTCAAGAACTGGTATTTGCCAAACTGCTATACACCTTTTTTATAGTGTGAAAGGCAATAAAAAACAATTCCATTCCACATTATTAAGAAACTATTCAACACAGAACATCTGATAAAAGTTATGAATATACATTTCCTAAGTTTATGATTTTTTTTTTTTGTCTCTGCCTTTAGACAGTAAAAGTTCAAATATGATATAAAATAACGGCTGGAGAACTAGAGCTGCTTTTATGTGTTCTTTTCACCATCTTGAAACGTGTAGACCAATCCTTAACTGAATGGATATAAATAAGGTTTTAATGACAAAGCTCTGTCAAATAGACAGTGAGAACAACAGGAATATTGATGCTTACGTCAGTTTGCTCTTGGTCTCTGTTTCCTTTGGGAATGGATATTTCCACTTGGTAATGTGTCCAACCTCCCCAGACATGAACGTCAAGTATCGCAGAGTTTCTATCCCCAGGTTAGTGTGCATAATTTTCCGTAATCCTTCACGCTGCCAGATGTAAAAAGCTACCACAGGAGAAGCGTAATTCTGAATCCACAGTACATCCCCAGACTCACTGTCTACGGTCACCACCAGTCCATCTCCATTAGACACAAAGTGGGACATTTCTACAATATACAAATATATAGGAGATTATCTGGATTGCTGCAGACACTCAATTTTAATAATACATATTAACAGTTCAAGCCTTATGTTAACTCTGGAGTCCGTTACACCTTACATTGCAAAAGAACAGCTGATCAGTGAATCAGCTGTCAGAATTAGGTTGATAAAAGTTCAGTTGCAATGCAACAGCATTGCAGTAACTTTTTCTAAGCGTGCACCACAGTTTAGGTTTGCTTCCTCTCCTGCCATTTTTCACTACATTTTAAAGAGTCGTATCTTCAAGAGCTGTACCTTCTTAGATTCAATTTACCTGAAGCTACCTAACAGGCTCTAGATATTATGGCATGTAAAGGATAAAAACTGGCAGATGCGTATCAACGGCACAAAAATCAGACAGACAGCTTGACCTATTAATCATAGAAAAAAATCGGAATATTTTTGCCTGTACGCAAAACTCATGGTCAATATGTGTGTGTGTGTAACAAAAAAAAAAGAAGAAAGTAAATTCTTACTGTATTTTATGTCTTCATCAGGCAGAGTAGCTGCATAATCAAAATAGGTGGCATTCCATCGCAGCTCCTTCTTCTTGGTGTCATACATTGTGATCGTGTACTCTGTTAAAAAATATACAGTCTGTGAAGCAAAAAAACCTATGAGAGAATAGAATCGATCATCTCAAATCTGAGATACTCTTCAGAACACCACACACACTACTTACTGCTCTCTGCATTTCATTTTCCCAACACTCCTGATAAA
Source organism: Aptenodytes forsteri (assembly GCF_000699145.1). Lineage (NCBI taxonomy): Eukaryota > Metazoa > Chordata > Aves > Sphenisciformes > Spheniscidae > Aptenodytes > Aptenodytes forsteri. The sequence continues at coordinate 1,500,889 of NW_008796178.1, forward strand.
TAAACATTTCATAGCTGTTAAAGATAATACCCGATCCACTCATATACTGATCCACAGGAAGCCCTGCAGACAGTTACTGCTCACGTTACCAACGTTTTGTTTTTACTGCACAGCTTCTTCTGATGTACTTTGTTTTACTTACAAGTTTCCAAACCCTGCATTCTAAAATTCAGTATACCGCGTTCTGTAACTGAACTATCACGCTTAAAGAACACATTAATATAGAGGTTAAAGAACAAGTCTGTAACACTTATTCCTGTTTACTAGTCAACACCTATATGGTGTTGGTCTAATTTTAACAGTTATTTAGAATACTGCATTTATAATTTCAGTGGATATACTATATCTCCATTTTCTTTAAACAGTTTTTATAAAAGCTGTATGTTACAGAGCAAACTTGGGTTCACAGCTGCTACTGTTAAACAGAATATAAATGCCACTTAGTCAACAAGAATAATGGACCATGCCTGCTGCCAAAGTTTAAAAAAAACAGTATCTTTCTGCTGCTATAAAAAGTTAATAATTTTTCTGTGTACAGTCTAAAATCACAATTTACGGAAGTTTTTCTAAGAAATAAACTTGAAAGGCTGAACTGATCACAAGGTCATTTGTTATGATCCTAAACTTTAAAAACAATGACAACAACAAATTTTCTTCTAAGCTGCAGAAAAAAAAGCATATGACCTGTTCTCCCAAGATACAGGAGGGATGCTGATGGGCAAAGACTTTCTGCAAATGAGGAAGTTAAGGTCTGCTGTTTCTCCCCAGTCATGAGGTCAATCACGTACCAAATATCCTGCTTTTTACCTGAAATCATAATTTAAGCCACATTACCATTCAGTTGGAAAATTGCACTTCCATCAAGCTTTTCAGTCTTCTTTTTTCTTTAGTAGGCTCATGAACTTAGCATGAATACAGCATTTTCAATACAACAACTTCTCATAGTCAGGCTCAGTTTCATCATTTCAAAGCATTTTCAATAAAACAATTTCTCATAGTCAGGCTCAGTTTCATCATTTAGCACTACTGGCCAATCCAAAAGGTTCATGAAAAACCATAATTAATACGCAAAATAAAGCATATTTCCATGCAGTCTGGGAGTCTCTATATTTTGTAGTCTGCGAACATATTACAATCTAAAAGAGATTAAATTTGAGCTCACCCATGTACAGGATCCCATCTGAACTGCGACAGGGAGATGCCTGCACCAGCTCTGGGATAGTAAATGGAAGTTTCTAGGGGAAAAAAAAACCAATAAAAGCTTATTCATATTGGTGTAATAGTCTTCACATTTTTTCACAGAAAAGGGTAGTCAGAAAACTTCAGAAATCTCAAATGACTTGTTTTTTATTATTTCTTTATATTATTGTAGTGCCTGAGAACTCAAAATTTCAGGTCAAGGCCCTGCTCTGCAAACCCAGAACAGAGAGAAGTCTGTTTCAGTGAGTTTACAACAGGAGAAATGCATGTAGAGTGGAAGAACTGCTTGCAGCTGAGAGGTTAGGAGGCCAAGACTCTGTGGTTTTAAGGTCCACCATCATCACTTACAAACTGTCTGGGCTTCAACGTACCGCAGTTTAATTGTCTCACCTATAACGAGTATGCAATGGTTCTCCACAGGACTGTACAGTAACATTTATAAAGGCCGGATATCTTCATACAAATGAAACTGTTGAGAGGGCGAAGCATGAATCTCCGACTAAAGAGTTCTTGAGATACTGCCAAGCCTGTATTGCACTTACAGAATGGGTGATGATCCTTACTAAATTTCAAGAGACTTTTAATGGGATGAGGTCACAAGAGTAACGGACAAGCTGCACCAACAATAAAGATCAGGCCTTTGCTAAGTTTACTTAAATATGCTAAAATAACTCGAGTCTTGCTTAAAACTTTTATAATAGTGTTTCTAAACAGAAATTAAATTTCTTTAATTCAAAAAGATTAACAGAATAAAGGAATAGATTCAAATAGATTGCTGCTTCCTGGATTCACCCAGGAAAAGAACCAAGAATCCTTTTGCAAGTTATGATCTGGCTGTACTGCAGGGTGGGAGGAGTGGTGAGTAAATACTAAAATATTTAACAATATTGAAGTTCTTAAGGGAAATCATAGCAGCTACCAGAAAACAGAAACTTGTAGGAAGCCAAACATTTTATCTGAGTATTACCACAAAGTTTAAAAATAAAAGTCAAACGTTAGCTAGTATCTGTGTGTTACATGGATTGGTGACTATTTTGAAAAGGTTCACCACTTCTGTCTGCTTACTAAATCTTACAAAGACATCTTCTAAAGGTGTCAGCACGGAACATATATTAATCCTGCCTTTTGGCAGATGGTTTTAGAAAATTAAGTATTTGGGTGAAGGTGACATATCTGATTTGTATTTTTCCGGGTACACCTTTCCCATCAAATCGTACAGAGATTATTCAGTATTTGGATAATACAACATAAATTTTATTTGTCATTAACATCATTATTTTAGCATGTTACAGAAAAACAGTACAAGTGGACAAAACATATGTGTTGTTGATATTTTCAAGCAGAAATTATTTCCTGACGATCACAAGAAAGGTGGCAACTTTCTGCTCTAATAAAATTAAGTATGTTTTCACTCTGCAAAGGTCCTAGCAACACAACGTAGGGCACTGTCATTCCAAAAACTTGTATCCTAACATTGGCATAGGCAGCAGATGCTGGGTTTTGGCTAGTCTGATCAAGCTTTTCCAAGAAACTGGTGCACTTCCATTAAGCAGTACACAAGCCTGCAAAACTTTACAGTACTGTCAAGAAAGCAGAAAGTTCCCTTGGGGACTTATCCTTCGTGTGAGTCTGATTAGGGCATTTTTCTAAAAATTATCAGAGGAGAGAATTTAAAAAATATACTTACAGTCAAGCCTTCACTATTCTTGCCACCAAGCGTATACAAACTGCCATCATTTGGGTCTGGAAGAAATGCTGGCCTAGGATTTAAGCAGCAATTACAAATGATAAAAAATATACTGTGCTTCTCAGAGAACAGGAAAGCAAGTATGGTCAGTACCGGCTTTACAGAGAAGTTCATCTGACATTAAATTTTTTACTTTGTATTATCCTTTATTTGAAGTTTCATTTATAAACTGTGATAATGAAAAAATATAAAGAAGTTTGAGAACCGATATAACAAAAGATTACTAATACATTTGAAAATTCAAAGATCCAAATGTGGCAGGCAATCACTTGGGTGAAAGCTTTTAAACAAGATCTATATGCTTTCAAAATGCCACAGAATTAAAAACAAACCGAATAAATAAACAAAAGCAGAGAGCATAAGGAAGGCAAGGAACAGTAAAAGAGTTGCCAGAACTAAGTAAATTTGAGAGGTAAAGGCAACCCTCCACCCAAACTACAAAAAAAAGCCAAACCCCAACATCAAACACAAACTACAAAAAAGAAAGGATGTTATCACTGACTTCAGAGACATAAAGTTAAAGCCCCAAATTTTCTAGTTAAATGTGAAATTGTTTTGCTGGAGGAACCACTCTGAAGTAACAGCTTGAGGGTTTCATTTGAAGATCCTGGTAGTGATGGTGGTTAGAGTTTCCTATATTTTTAGTCCTTTATTTGAAGAGAAGTACAAAACCCAGAGATCACTCCCCAGCTGTTTCTGTCGTTTTCAAAGCTGCTCAATTAAGATTGCAGCACAGTTAGCACATTTGATCTCCAAACCTGAGCAAGGGCTTGAGAGAACAGTTTGCAGACAGGATGTTTCTTCTCAGCGCTACAAATAAGCGAATTATATGTAGCTAATTCTATCCTTTCTGTACCTGCTCTCTAAACCACCTTAAGTTGACTTATGCAAGGTATGCAACTTTTCTAGAACACAGATATTTTTGGTTCAAATTAAACCAAATTTCAAGAGGTCAGTGAAATCAAACAAGCAGTAAATGAGATAAAGGAAAGACTTACTCTTCCACATGTATTGGCACCTGAAGTACAGGATCTGCATAAACAGAAAAAGTGATAATATTGGCAATTCAATTCCTTGAACTCACTAGATACAGGATTAAGTCAGACCTGCAACAACTTGCTCCTTTTTGAAAGGCTGATGCACAGAGTTTGAAAGGGGCCATCTCAGCAGCCTCAACGATCTCCTGTTTGGTTGTGAAACTAGGTTTGTAAAATGGGAAAGTACAAAGCACCTGAGAAGTTTTAAACCGTCTGAATTTCTTTGCTCAGTTTTATCCACACTACTCCCCAGCTACCCCTGGGAGGAGACTCAGATCAGATAGCAGTACTGTATTGTATCTTGAGTTTTCTCTTTATTTCTCACTTGGACAGAGCATATAAAGTCTGTTAGAACTGCCTGTATACATGTTAATAAAAACTCTTGCTTCCAATACGTGTGTGTGATCGCTGGGCACTGGCTGACCATAACTTGCAGCAACTACTGTCACTGTGCAGGCTTCAACAACCAATTTTACTCAAAAACAAGCTACAGCTAATGGAAGTTTGCAGAGACTGTGAGAACAGGGATACAAAAGTGCGTATCTTGGTATTTTCATACAAGAAGGCCAGCCTAATGCTTTTTTAATCTGTGTTTTATGAAATTCTGCCACTTGGTGTCTCAGGTACCTCGTGTATCAGGCAGGTAAGCATATACTTTCTAGCCAACTCAACATTTAATTTAAAATGCAACATACAAACTGAAAGCCTAGTGCTACACCTACTGAAATGAATGGGAAGACTGCCAATGACTTAAGAGCAAGACTCCGATGCAAATCGGAAAAAACTTAGTGCCACTTCCTACTCCGAGATAAAACCTCTGTGACCAGCATGTCACTGAAAAGAAAAACAGAAGTCTGCCAAGGGCTATACAAAATTACCTCAAACCTGATTTTTTTCATTTAAATAATCTCCCCACTAAATTTTATCCAAGAATCCACATTACATTAAAATCAAAACGTTTGGAAACAATCTCACAGTAGTTGGTATTTTGAGTGATCAGAATCACAGTTTAGCTTTCATCAACAAAAATAAAAACCGACAATGCTAAATCTAGATCCTTACATATTAAAAGGTAAATTGAGAACAATAATTTGATTTTAATGTAAGGTGATGTGACCTCAAAATTACTGAGGCCTCAAAAAATCCTGGATCATGGGATTTTCAATCCTGATGCCAAAACAACAGAAGTTCCCAGATTTGTAAGACATACTCTGCAATTTCTAAGACAAACGTGTGTGCTTATTTATGGGTATATTGGCAGAAAGTAACTCAGACGTCAAGAGGATGCAAGGTATCTTCACTTCCACAGAGGAAATCAAACCATTACTCTAGAATAAGCCTGAGTAAGAAGATAAAGGTGACCAAGCAAACAAATACTGTTTTTCCACCTGTTGTGTCTCCATGCAAACATCATGATGCTACAGGAAGGAAATAAGAACAAAACCAATGACATTTGGAGAGCCTTTGATTGGGAAACTGACAGAGATTCTGGACAGCTTGAGCGTACTGTGATATTTGCAGAGTGAAGCAAGACAAGAACAAGAAATTCAGGGTTCATTATATGGGTCTTACAAAGTCTCTACCACTCTACAGTAAGTATATTGCACCACATGAACTGCTGGGTTTGATGATAACGCGTAGGAGCATGTCCCTTCGTTTTATGTAACAGATTAAAAAACCATAAGAAACCCCTACCCAAACAGATCTCTAACAGCAATGCAGCTGAAAACAGCAGTCACCAAAAGATGCACATATAATATCAGAGACAGAAAGAAATCACAATATGAGGAATAACAATAAAGCTATTTTTATTTTCATCAATTTCTTTTTACAATAGTAAACACTCTCAGAGCAGCTTTATTCAAAACATAACTACTTTTGGGTTTTTTTTCTCTTTAAGCCTAAAAAATGTTCCAGATACATCCTCAAAGCTTTCACAATAAACTACTCAAAAGCATATTAAGCTTCTTGGAACAACCCAATTAACTGGAGAGGGAACAGTGCTCTACTCAAGCACTGAATCATACTACGCCTAGCAAACTCACAGCTCAGTGAGCAGACTTGTCAAGTTTCATGCTTTACCTATTTCCCTCATCACATGGTTACTCACCACTGCACTGGCATCTCCTGCATTGGCAAGATCATCATCAAACACAGTCTCCCTCCACATCACAACAAATTCCCTCTAATGCAGGGACCCTGCAGACCTGCAGAGCTGTGTGCCGGCTCTGGGAAGAAACCCACTGGAGGGCACAGACACAGCCTAGTCATGTTATCTTCTACTCGGAGCCTCACACATAGGGCAGCAAAAACGCTGAGATAATTTAGCTGGTACTCTTAACAGTCCTAGGCACTGACATGTAGCCATAGAAGACGGAGAGCAAGAGTACCTATCTTGATCAATTTTTCTCTTAATGATGAATTATCACCATTACCACTGTTCACTGATGTAAGATGAGAATGCTATGCAAGTGTAGAGCTCCACATTGTATCACAAACTCCATTTAATTTATTGAGAACCCAAGTACACATCAAAAGGCCCTAAGAATAATTAACATTCAGACAAAGGAGCTAAGTGATTCATTGTTATATATCTGTCTCTACAGACCACAGTGCTTAGTCAGACCTTTATTCCCTTAACTACATCAAGCAATTCATTTCTATCCCTTGTGTGAAGAAACTGGTTTCAGGATATCTTGGGAGGGACTCCCCCCCTCCAAACTTACAGTTGATTACATGCCAATTATTTCTCAGTGTTTGCTTCAAGTATTCCACAAGCTTTACGATATCTAATGCAACACATGGTGACTTACAACACCATCTCTCCATTACTAAAGGAAAGCAAGCAAGAAAAAGCATTAGCTGACCATTACATAAAGTGGCTCAACTCTGGAGTTGAACTGCTAGGTTGAACTACTAAAAGCAAACAGACATCAAGTTTATATACTCAATGTATCTGTAAGTGTAGGTGAAATGAACTAAAAGAAGAGACATTAAAGACCATAGGCTAGAGTTCTTATAATCATAAATGCTTCATGGCAAGGGAAACTCTCACAGTCTTGTGGAAAGAACAGCATCATAAATCAGTAGAAAATGGCACCTGCCTCAGTTGAAATAAGATTTCAAATGCTATAAGCATTGCTAAACGCAAAAGCCAAATAAACTTTGCAAGTCTCTTGATGAACTGATTACACAGACAGTGTCTCACTTGGTAAAAAATAAACTGTCGCCTCTGGTGATGATGACTATTGCTAGACAACAGCAATCTTCACCAACAGTGCTCAAGCAACTTTGTCGTATCTACAAACATCTCCTCAAATGATCGTTAGTGATAACAAAGCTGCACAACTTGTTTTTGAAGTGATAACTGACTGCATATACATTGTTAAGTACAGTAATGCTGATTTTCTTTAAGATCACTTTCTAGCCTAGGCAAAGCATAAGAAAATAGTTTCTTGTCCAAATTATCTTCAGAAACTTTTAAATTTAATTTTAATAAAAGGACTGCTTAGTCTCTGAATTAAATGGAGGTGTGAAGTTGTTACATGAAATTACAGTATAGAACTAGTACTATCTGAATCAAGTTCCAAATTTTCTAACTACAGTTGCTGACATAACATGCACTCTACAGTAGAGCAGGACAGAATGCGATTTCCTCAAACATAGTATTTCAGGTTTTTTTTTCAAAGAATGCTCAGAACACCTGAACAATTACAGGAAATTTCAAAAGGTAGATTATGTTTTCTAGCAACTGATCCTGGTTTGTCCATGACATTTGCAGGAGAGTCTGGTTAGTAATGCTTTCCGATAGCTCCCTCTTCTGCCCCCAAAATACAGTGAATGATAATAATAATACAGTACAGCATTTTTGGACTAATAACTTGTTTTCACTTAATTTTCTAAGACTGGGCAATCTACTTTTACAAAAAAAAAAAGTGCTCCACTCTGCTCCAACTATCTCAAAGGTCTGAGAAGTTTTGCATGATTTTATCGACCACGTAGTACCATAATAGTGAAAGAACACACACACACACATATATATGCAATATTTACTTGCATTAAGCTTTTACCCCCAAGCTTATATTTCTGAAAGCTGTTGGAAAAATGTCACTCATAACAATTTCATCAACAAATGTATCCTACACTTTAATAAACAATGCCAGAAATCCCATGAATGTCTCCAACTTCTGTAGTGCGTTTTTCTGAAGCACTCTTGCATATCAGAAGACATGAATGAAAGCCTTATGAAAAGTTCCAAGCCATTCAGTGCTGTTCAGAAGCATCATGCTCATGAGAAAGTCCTTAAAGTTTTCTTTAGTATCATGTCTTCAATATCAAGAACAACAGTGCTTCATCAGAAGTGAAAAAATCCTGCTTTTACTTGTTTTCTCAGTAAGTGAAATTTGATTTACTAACAATGATAAAGAAGAGGTAGATGGAACAGATTAAGATGTTATTACAAAGCAGCAGGAAATTTTTTTTAGTACTTGCTGGCACATGAACCAAAGCACTGATTATTCTGATGGTTTCCTGCAACATTTAAGTGTTGTGTATGAACTGTTAGAAAGCATTTAGTATCAATATCTGATTCATTTCCACGCATGAGGCTATTCACAATGCGTGAACACAAACTGATGGAGGAGTTTATTTTCTGAAGTGAAAGGAATTCTCCTTTCACTACTAGCACAATCCACCTGGAAAGATGGGCTATGGTATTTTCCAGGTGGCACAATCCACCTGGAAAGATGGGCTATGGAGAGCCATTTCTCTACATTTTTAGCTACTGGAGTGATGTAAATTTTCTCATTTTCTGTCATGATCTTGAACTAAGGTTGTAAGCTCTGCAAAGGTACTTTGAAGACAGACAATGAACTCTTCACATTCACTTCCATGTGGTTTGGGACATATTCCAACTTTATTTCAAAGTTTGTTTTGAAATAAGAACTCCCTCTGAGATAAAAAGAGAATCTTGAGTTTAATTTATTGTTGTCAGGTCTTACAATAGTTTTCATATGCTTGAATACAGACTAGTAAAAGAATGAGTTGTCTTATAACTGAAGTCACCTTTTGCTCCGCAACGGGTCAAACGGAAAAAGTCCTTGCGAAAGTCAAAGAACTGAGGCCTTATCTTCTCTTCAACAGCTCAGCACTCAAGTGTTAACATGCTGAGACTGTAATCACGTAATCCTGCTTTCAAAATTTCCCTGAACTGCAGTTCCCTGTAATTAGGTAAGTCATTCTAATAGGCCCAATCTGTTCCAATACCAACAACAGTGATAATAACCACTGAACAAAGCAGTAAGTATTCTGTATCGGAACAAAAATTTTACAGAGAAAATGTGATAAATCTGTGATAAAAATACATCTGCCTCTTTAAGCTTCCATTCCCTGTAGCAGAAGAAAAGCCAACTTCTTGCAATGTCCTACATAAAGCTTTTGGTATGATATCCTGTCCAAAAGCTTTCCACTTTCCAGGCTAAGAAAACAAAGATGTCAAAAAAACTAGGGGGGGGAAGTTAGGAAGCAGGACACCATCCTGTAAATACCTCCAGTGCTGGAGGGAAGGTCAAGTTTTCTGTAGATACTTCCATGGGTTTCCAATTTGTTTTTACTGCAGCCTCCACTAAGGCAGAGTATGTTAACGATTCCTATATTAAAATCCTACAACTCAATACACACTTTGAGAACACACTCAATACAAGCTTTAGCTTTCTGATCCAGTAATACACGTGTGTAAACAAGCACATGCACACACTATTGCCACTGATACGCTTTATTAAATTAATTTCAGCAAAGCATATTAATGCCCACAAGCACAAGGAGTTCAAGGGCATCAGTAGAATAGAAATGCCATTAAAAATACTGCTGATACCTCTCCTTGTCATTGTGGGACTTCAAAAACGATATCCTGTAAGAACTGAAAAGCCTTCATTTTTACAAGTTAATAAAAAGATTTGTAAAATAACTGCGTCAAGAAAAAAAGAATTAAAAGGACATTGATCCTAGATTATAAATATTTATTCTAGAACTCTAAGAGTTTATTCACAAGTACAGCAGTTATTAGAAACCTGTTAACATGACTGTCCAGTAATTTAGTAAATTATTGGGCTCAGTTACACTTCCCTGAAATTAAGATTTTGACCTGGCAGCAGGCAGATGTCCCAATACAGTTTCGGTTGCATCATGGCCAGAAAATATTTGTGCCTGTATCATTTTCTTGTGAGTGGGCAGAAGTACACGACACGTTTCAGGTTATTCTGAAATAATTCTAAACCATGTTTTGCATACATATATGGAAAAAAGCCATATATACAATTTTTGAAATTATAACCATAATGCTAAATATAATGCATTTGACTTTTCTCCATATTTCACAAACACATGGTAAGATAAAATTTGCCCTTTGACCAAAAAACAAGTCTTTTTTAATGCACAAGAGAGAGTTGCACATTTTCATCACTGTAATGTGCCCTTAGGTAGAACATACAAAACCAGTGGCTGAAAAGAAGAAGTGGGAGATTCTGAAACAACAACAGAGTAAGTTGCTGCCCCACTGGAATGAGCTGGAAAAAACGGTTTCCTGACCTGAGGCCCAACCATAAGATTTGGGCTAACAGGCCAATTTAAAATCATGTCATCCTCGCCTGCTGTTGCAATTACAGTAAATGAGGTTAGAGATACTAACAAACTATCCTCTGGAATTTGCTGAAAAGAGTACTGTTGTTTTGTTTTGACAATCCTTATTAATTTACAGCTATTCACAAAGATATTTCTTCTTGCCTGGGAATAACCACTGTTATTAGAGCAGGACCTACAGATCTCATATTTGCCCTTTAGAATCTACATATTGCATACCATTAATAGGTACAGTTTTTATACCTTTGTCTTATCATGACTAGTCCACTGAAGTCCATAGGTTATGAGTAAGGTATCAGAAATCAAAACCTTTTAAATTGATTGTGGGCCACCTTTTTTTTTTATTGCTACAGAGAACTGAAGATCATAAAATTTCTGCTGGCTCTAAATGTGGACCCAAATCCCTATATATTATATGTTCTTCTGGCAAATTACTTTGAATTAGTTCTTGGCGGAAAAGCTTTTACGGAGCTGGTGAACGAAAAGAAAGAGATCGCTTTGAACAGTACAGAAGGACACACAGAAGTGACTGTCAGAAGAAAAGAGTCCACTTTCAAACACTACATTCTTAACATCTCAAAGTTCAATATTCTGATCATTAACCTAAGCTCTTGAGTTAACAAAGACATACAGGATGATTTTTACAAAGATGTGAGGGAACAGGACAGTCTTAAAATCACATTCTTAAAGCTCACACTGAAATCAGAATCATGAATATAATGTCTGACATTAAGGAGAAAAGCATTCTCCAGATTCCGTCTTGCCAACAGGTTTCTCGCCACCATCTCTATCACTGTCTACTTTCTTACCTGCATGTAAAGCAAGCCTACAGTGCTTGCGCCCCTGTACCTTTCAAAGAGAGCTATAGGAAATGACAGAATAAGTTTAATTTTCAGCGATTTTGGGGAAGAAATTTCATCCTAAGTGAGGATGGTCACTAAGTATCTTGCTAGTGGCAAGTGCAGAAAACACGAGAGCCTATCACACTGTCACTTAGAACTGACAGCTCCTTTTATTCATCAGAGATGGCACTAAGAGCCATATTTAGTCTCTGATCTTAAATGCATGCCGCACCCTTTCAATACACTTTCAAATTAGTGCCTTTCAATAGAATGTGTTTTTGTGGGGCCACAGAAGGAGCAAAAGTACCTCTCAGAAATTTGGGTGGAGGAAGAGTGTGGGTTCTTTCTATAAACTTTCCAACCACATTCCAGCTTTCCAAAGCCCAGGGAATGCGCAGCATCAGTTACCTGGCCACTGAAAAATCCTGAGAGCTGTCAGATAGTAGGACCCATCGAAGCCAACAGGAAATGAAGGTATTAAGCACCCTCAACAAACAGGTCCACAATCTCGCTACATATAACTGCAGAGAACACAGCTTTATTTCGGAACTACTGGACAGTCCTATTACTAACTGACCCATTTTTTTTGCCTGCTTTATGGGGAGCACAACTATTCAGACTGCCTTTCTTGCCAGCACTACATGAAGGCAGGAAACCCAAACATGTTATTGTGGTGATAACCACTGGCTCATTTACTCTGCATACCTAAGATAAGCTTCAGTGCTAAATTAAAACAAGCCACACATGGCAAGATTCTCATGTTTGTTTAAGTACCACCTGATAATGAATACCACCTTGTTTTTTTCCCCAGTGAAAATAAAACGTATATGAATTGCCCTTTGTTAAATACCTTGCTGCTTAAGTGCAGTAATAAAATGTTCTCTTCCTGATGAATGCCACTGCAGCACTTCAGGTGACCTCCACAACTTCTCAAAGCACATGAACTACAACACATGGTTCATTGTCTGATAATCAGGGTAAAATGGTACCTGCAAGAACACTGCTTGCAATGCATGCAACTTCCCACTGGGTAATTCTCTATAACAGTACAAGCATATTGTTGACAGATAGAGTGCACCCAACAACTTGTGTTTATACACTAATATTAATACTGAATTCTGCACTATTAAATCTCTCCAGGGATTTAGCACAGCAAGATGGTAAGGACTTTCATGGGCTATTAATTTCCAACACTGTCGCATTTTTGTTGGGCTTCCCACCCACAGGGTGACCACCAACAAATACAGTTTTGCAAAAATAAATAAAACCCCTCCAATTACAAATTAATTTGCCAATTTATATGTACAGGCCCTTGTTCCATGTACACTTAATTAAGTTAACTCATGAAGCATCTTGTAACAATGGTAACTACCACTAATTTTTTTTTTCATTGACCCTTGTACATTGTTCTGTTACACAGAAATAAACTAACGGGCACTTAAGTGCTCTGCAAAAAGCAACTGAACATACCGCATGTACATAAGATGCAGAATAATACATAGTTAGCAACAGAGAGAAAAAAAGAAGTCCTATAAAACTGTATTATCCAGTCTGGCAGTTCTACTGTACCACCAACAGTTTTGCAACAGTTTTTTTTTAAACAAGGGAAGTTCCTTGAGCAATACACTCTGACCAAGATCCTTTTCATTGCCAAAGTGCCTTCATTTCTTCCTCATGAAAACTCTTGCCACTTAGTAAGTCTGGCTGCAAACAAATGGCAGTTACAATATCCTTCTAGGATAGGTCTATGTAGTGTATGCTCCTGTCAGTTGAATGACAAGCAAAAACCAGTAAGCTTCTCTTAACACCACAGTAGCCTGTAGCAACAATAAAGGAGGAGGTTGATAACTTTTTTTTTATTCAAGACTGTTCAGGGAAAGGAGATGTCTAAATTTAAAGAGGAGAGATGGGGGAGAAAATGTAATCACACCTATTAACGAAGATCCTTCAAGAAAATACTCGTTCACCTCTCTTTACTCCAAGAGGAGCTACAAAAGCATTCTTTGCTCATTTATGAAGTTAACTTTTTGTCTGGTAGATTTGCATTCAAATATGAATGGCTTCACAAATAAGAACAACTGGTTTGTACTGCAGACATCAGATACGCACAATCCATTTCCTACCATTTCAGCTCACCTACTAAACTGACATCAGGTTTAAAAATAGAGGACAGAATGATGCAATCACTGTGACTCCTTTCCATTTGACCTGCTTTCTAATTTATTTCCCAAAGTGAAGAGAAAGTGCTACCATCACTTCTACCATACATAATCAGAGTCCCACTAAAACAAATCTGTATTAAATATTGAATTTTTCATGAAGACAGAAAGAGCTATCTCTGCTCAGTAATTAAAATTACAAAATCACTTCCAGTCACTGAGCAATGTTAAATTTCTTTACACAAGTGCAGTTCCTAAATGTCTGTTATAGAAAAAAAGACCCGAGGTTTGCACGATATCCACTGCACCAGTGAACGTAGGGTATTCCAGAGACAGAATCATGCAAACCCTTTGCCACCAGTTCCACCAGCTGACACTCTCATTTGACATCTATTCTGTTCTATGCCTGCTTATATCGTGCTCATTCCCATAAAACGTGATACCTACACATTATACCACTACAGCTTAAACATTCTGGCAAAAAAACCCTATAAACCTGGAAAAGATCTGCAAGTGAAAATATGAAGATGAACATGACTCCAGAAACATTGTAGCTTAATTCTGGAGCAAGAGCAAAAATAAGAAAGAAAAGAAAGTATTTACCAGGCCCTACAACAGTTTGAATTATCGATTAGACTGTTACTACAGTTCCTGAGTAGAGGGCATCAGGACACCTCCTACTCACCTTCTTTTAAAGTCCACTTGATTGCTCCCGTCCTCTTGCTGACAGCATGCAAACTTCCATCAAGAGTTGAAACAAACAACAGTGTTTCTGGCACAGTTACTGAGCTGGTGTTCTGGAAAAGAAAAACCCACACACTGAATGTAATTATTTACTACAGAGGTTACTCGTAACTGTCATACAGTACGTTGCCTAGAACATCATCCTTCTTTTTAATTGCACAGACTGGACAACTTTCTTGTCCCTTTGAATTCAGTGATTTTTTTTGTTGTTTTGTTTGGGGTTTTTTTTGTCACCATTATTGAACTGCTTACTGTGCTAAGCTCCCCTAGAGAAAAACTGGGAGATGCTTTAAATGAATAATCTATCTACAACTCAACCTCCATTTTCAATTTTATATCAAAGTCTTCTTGTACTAGAGTAAGGAGGAACCAGAGAGAGAGCTGATCTGGGAAAGAATTGATACAAAGACTATGCAATAAGATAGCTAGGGTAAGGAACTTCAAAGCAGCTCAGAGAACCAAAGTGTTAATGTCAAAGCCATGCTACTACCAAGTAAATAGAACTTACTTTTGCCAAGGTTTAATCCCCTAGAGATGAAAAGATATTGGCTGGGTAGAACATGGATAAATAAAACTGAAAGGTGATCAATATTCTACGGGACTGACTGCAGCTGAGAGACAAGCTGGAGCTGCAAGCATGTAGGCTGTCTCTGAGCAAGGGCAAAATATTTAGGATAGATGCAGCTTAAAGGCTAGAGGAGATCCATACTGTTATCCTCTTAATTGTGTTTTTGTACCTCATGTCTCCCAATACTGTATTTCTGCAGTAGTTAGTAAATAACACTGTTTAAGAAAGTCCATATGCATTAACACATCCACAGACATCTCCCAGAAAGCAGTCAGCTGCAGGATTCAAACCGCAATTTGACATTCTAATCATTCTGCCACTGGGAACACATCACTCCGTATTTACGTGTATAGGTACAGAGCTGTTTGGTGCCTGCTGTTATTCCTATAGCACAAGCAGCTTTTGAGCCTAGCTATTGCAAAGCATGTAATTTTATTAAAAGGGCAGCATACAAACATCGAGGACTTAAAACTATGTAGTTGTCGTGGGAACAGTGAGGCGAAGTCCAAAGTGTTTCATTGCACAAAGCAGAAAAAACATGTTAATTTAATGTCTACTCTTCTCTTCCTGCCTAAAGATGATCCCATAAACCCTACAACTGACCCGCTTCCATTTACCAAGTCTCAAGTTATAGCTCAAGTAGCTTGTCATTTGTAGACTGTATCTGTATTGCTCATCTGCGTGCCACCTGCCACGTTTAGGAAGTTTCACAGTTAAATATAATTCTTAACCTACCACAGTTCATGAAATGAAAGTGTATGCATTTTACATAATTAATAATGTCTGCAATGACTTAAATTGTAAAAAACAATTATCAGCCATGTTAGAATTATTGCAAAGCAAAATACACAATTGCCAAATCAAAATGCATGGATACAGGAGTAACTTTATTTGGAAAACTATATATTTTTAGGGCAACTCAACTAAAGCGCTAGACTTTCAGGTAAAGCATAGAGCTAAAAGGATAATATAATAAAGTAATAACTAGCCAACTTTCAGGATGCACCTACAAATATTATACATGCTTCTTTCCAGTCATAATGAAAACAGCTGGAGCAGACAATTGTAAAACACACAGTGCAGAAAAAATGAAAGTACAAATCAACAATACACAAGCCATAGATCAGAAATAACTGCTGGAAGTCCAGAAAAAAAGGAGATGTATCTTAACACATAAATATAATCTTCATTATCTGACATAGTTAAATTATGCAGGCTGCACAGACATCTGCACTTAAATAAAATATTTACAGCTGCATCTGGAATCAAACTTTGCAATGTTTGTTCAAACAGGGACACTGAATAACAGTTCCTCTCATGCTGGCCTATAAAATATGCAGCTCGAGATATTACTAGTCAGAACTGAACTTAGACTATCTTTCTAGCCTAATAACCCGATTTGTATGTAAGAGCAAAGAGAAGCTGCATTGTAGAGTTATGAGTTCTCATTCTTTTGTATTATTACTTTTGTTAAAGCAAACTATTGTAGCCACTGTATCAAAGTAATTCATGAAAATTTTGCCCTTTAGGTCTTTTTGTACATGAACTTCCAAAACAACTTAGGATGGTGTAGCTGATTTATAACCATCTAGCCCAGTCTTCCCATCTTCTTTAAATAAGCATTTAAGAAGCCAGATCCACTGATTCTGCAACCAGAAGGGGAAGACACAACCCACACTCCGTTATCACATCCATTTGGGGCTGAAAGCCACCTAATTGTGAGGCTCAATCTGCCTCCCCAAGAAGATTTACTTTTTAAATCCATCATTGCCTAGCTGCCTGCATAAAACTATCCTTGAACAAAAACAAGAAGAAGGGAAGCTTGGGGTTGCATTCTAGATATCTTTACAGCTGCTTTTATGCAAAAGATACAGCTTCTTTGCAAACAAAGAACTGCTTCCTGTACAACATAGTAATAATCTAAGAATCATAGTAACTAATCTTCCTAACCTGGGACACTAATCAGCAAGTGGGGCACTAACTGAGCAATGTCAGTGCTCCTCACTTCTAAGATGTTGTCTTGCACCAGACTGACAAATTCCCTCACTGTTATCATTGATGTGAGGCAATGAATGACAGTGGTGCGAATGCGGACTTGTAAGATGAATATTTTGTGAGTGGACTGTGATGTGGCCCCAAAAAGATGCCAGTTCAAGGAATACCAGGAGGCTGGAAAAAAGCTGCATTTGAACAGGATGCTTTCCCTTTGCGGGCCAAACTGCTTTCAAGCTCAGAAAAGTTCAAAGACTTGCGGATTGAATTGATCTCTCCACGTATTAAGCTATTTAAGCATGAAAAGGCATCTCAACTCAATAGGGTACCAGCAGTAGGAACAACTATTAGGAAATCCTCCGTATCTTAGAACATTTTCTCCACAGAGTTACTTCTTCTTTGGGTGACTCCAGTATATATATAAAATATAGTATATAATAGTATATAATATATACTATTTAGGATTTTATTTTCAGCCTTTCCAAATTCCTTTTATGGCATTACTGCTGCAGTGGAGCTCAATTCTGACTTCTTTCTCTGGCTCTCAGAGTCTGTCATTCATAAATTAAGGACATTAAATTTCACCACAATCATCCTAGCTTTCTGGTTTGCTTTAATATTCAACAAACAAATGGGATTAACAGAAAAGAGAATTGTCTATTTGTTTTTCCTTCCCATGGAACCAAATTCACCTCTGTGAGAGTTCAAAGAAGAAATCACAATGAACTGCAATATTTGAAAACCTTCTTATAAACTATTTTTACTCAGACTTTTGACAGGCACGTTTCAGCTTTCTCATATCAAACAAATGTGTATGTTCACTGCAGCTGTACTCGCAAAAAAAGCCCTATTCCAGAGAATTTAATTCTTCTTCCATCAGATTCATAGATAAGGCAAAAAACATTTTTAGGCAATATTTCAGTAGAACAATGTATACGGTATAAATCCTGTACATTATACACCACAGGGAACACAAGAAATACCTGTTTCTTCATGAAGACCTACCTACCCTAAACCTGTTCCATGAACAAAAACATTTAATTTAAAAGACTGGAATGACTCCGTCTGCTCTTCTATCAAAAAAGATACACCACAAACATCCATTATCCAAACTGATCATTTTAGATAACAAATACAGTGAAACTGCATCTAGAGTGAAACACAGTAAGTTGAGCAAGAACATACAACTGTTAAAGGCAGGAAGTGAAAATTATTGAAGTTCCTTTAAATTGCAGGTGGGAATTTGACACCCAGAATGTAATGATTAGTGTTGAAGTTTAGTTGCAAATAAAATATAACATATAGCAAATCCACCACATCTTCCATGTATACCGACTAAGATTGTTTTTCTAGGCTACTTTTTACTCTCTGCACAACTTTTTCGTATCTTTTATCTTCTTATCTTACAGAATCAGTATATTCTCCACAAAGCATGTTCTCTTCCTGTCTTCTTATTGAGAAGTGAATAAAACGTGTATCATCTTCACAAAAAACGTGCCTGTAAAATAACCACCATGATTATGGTTGAGTATCAAATATCAGTAATATATAGTATATGGAACACTACTTGTTGTAGATCTGTAGATTAAATATTTTCGTATTTAATATTTGAATATCTATTTGTTGTGGCATCAAGGCTATAGAAATTATGCAATTAAATGTGAGCTCTGAAACTCTCATCAAAACATCAGTAACCAATATTGTCTTCCACATTACTGACATTTTAGAAGGTTGCTAGTACTTGGGATGGAATAGAAAGTACTAACGTGCAAGAAGTTCCTCTGCACATTCTGCAGTCACAGGAGTAAGAAAACTTTTCTGTACATCTACCCTCCAGACCACTTACAAGCCGAACGATAAAGAAAGAAAACCATAGCTGAAGAAGTTATTCATGCAAGTTTCTGCTGAAAACCAGATGACCACCTGAATGTTGCCCACAGGCAGAATGACCTAGAAAGTTCTCAGATATGACTAAGATCATGAAATTACGTTTTTTTAAGCCTTTCAGCGTAGTGTCCTTGGTTTGGGGGAAAAAGGGCCACTCCCAGCTACCATTCTTTTGGTGCCTACCACCACTTTGTGGTTAACAGGGAGATGTGAACTCTTCCTGGGATGGCAAGTGCTTATGGCATTCGCAAGCGTCAAGGGAACGGTACTCCGAAAGAGGCTATTAGGTCTACTGAGCAAGAGAAATCACCTTCTCTTCAGAGGGCTCTGGGCCCATTTCTGCTCACTGCCCAAGCAGCTCCACTGGGAGTGAAATCAGCACGGAGGCACACAGATTTCACTGACAAAAGGATTCTGCCACAAGCGTGCATCTTTTTTTCTTCAAAATACAGTTAGGCAGCGTCGCTGCTCCTGCTAAGCTCATGTTCTCCACTCTAGCTGGCTTTGTCTTAATACCACTTTTTTCTAATGCTTTCCTTCACTTCCCCCATAAGTCTGTGCTTAAGTTTTACTGCTTTTGAAGGGCTTTCTTATATTTAGCCATCAAAGTCGCATTGATGTGGTCGTTGCAACCATGTGTGTCAAAGGTACCATCTTCTTTGGGTGAAAGACTGAATATAGGGCAAATTTCATTAGTTCTTCCTTTACTTCTAATGTTGTACTTGCACACAGATAAAATACATAAAATACCATATATTAAAAATCTTCTGTTCGTTCATCCTTTTCAAAGCATGCAATATCATGCAGTTGACATTAACCAGCTGAGTAATACACTGACACTGCTGAAGCTTATGACCTAAATTTAAAAAAAAATCAGATGAGTCTATAGACTTTGCAATGCAATATTGCTAATTTATTTTGACAAATACCTGCAGCAGTCACTTGGAGAAAAGGCTAGGGAGTTAGTATAACAGTACGGAAATGAGGTTTTATTCTTTCAAATTGCATAAAACAATAGACATAAAAATGAAGATATTATTTAAATAATTACCTGTGTTTCACCCAGACTCAGAAATAAAAAACACTTGCTCTTGATTTTATTAGTGACTTTTATCAGTGGCTAGAGACTGCAGTATCAAGGTTGCAAATACTCAAGAGACTTTATTTTGAACACAAAGCTTTATAATTAATTGATTAATGGATTAATTAAAGCCTGGAATTATCACTGTTATGAAAAGCTATGAAAATTACAAAAACCTCTATGTACAGCCCAAACTTGTTTTCATTTTTGTGTGAAGTATGTAAGAGCATTCTCCACCACAAAAAACATAATTAACCTCAGTCCTGAGATAGACTCTTTATAAATACTGGTATACACAGATATTGTCCTCCCTGCAGGGGTGGAGTCTCAACTGTTGTGATGCAATACAAATTCTTGAAATAGATTTTTATTTCATACTGCAATTTTATTTCTGAGGAGATACAACAATTGAATACAAGAAAAATATGTCAGGACATGAAACAGCTAAGCAAAAAGAACTTAATTTAGTGAACAGAGAAAATGAGACAGAAGGAAAACCTGGTTTGGGTCTTCTTTTATTTTACCACAAACTGCCATAATGTCTATTTTGACAACTACCTTCTTTGGAATTCAGTGAGAGCTTCTATTGCCTTGACAGTCTGTACTCATAAAAATCTTCCACCCCAACACTGATGTTAGGTGAAGGATTTACAGTATTTTGAAATTATTTGAGGACTGCTTTAGAATTAATGTTTAATAATTTAATTTAAAACACAATTTTTAATAACTTTCAAGCTCTTATTGAGTTAAACTTTGACAAATGCTCTAAAATGCTGACTGCTAATAATCCATAACAGCCTAAAATTTGGGACTAAATAGAAAATAGCATTTTTAAGCTAGAATAGAAATATACCATCCAATAGAAAAAGCATTTTATAAATAGAAATAGAAGTGCACTTTATAAATACTAGTTAACCCTAGCATAAGAATCTTCCCCTCAGACCAGATCTACCACATCTTTAGATAAAATGTTTTAGAAATCAAAGTAACAAAATGACTCAAAACAATTCTGAAGGACCCACGGAGTCAAACGAAGGTCAGCAAAAGCTGTAGAACAAGTTCTGGTGTGTTTGTATATGTCTATGGTACAGTTCAGTGTCAAAGACGATATTATCTTCATTCACCGCAACATTTCAATTTTTTTTAAGGGTTAGCAGAGCAATGCCCTATTTTGTTTTATTGTGTTAGAAGAAAACAGATCCTCTCAGGAATAATTTCTTCCGTCACTTTACCTGCTTAAAAACAGTACTTTTGACCTGCAGGCCACCAAGTATGCACAAATCCCACTGAAGTCAGTGGAAACAGCAGATAGAAAGAAAACCAGGCCACTCAGTTCCTCGAGGTTGTAATTCTGTAACCTAGAAATATGTTTTGCTGTGGGAGTGATACCACAAGAGGTTCTTCAAGTATGAGTAAAGAACAGGAAAACACTTCATAGTGACACTGGATGTGTGATGGTGTGTTGCTGACTCTGAGAAGTGTTACTGATTTCATAGAAATAATTGAATGCTCACTAGTAAACAAATCACAGTGCCACATGTTACCAGGTAATAATTTTCTCTTTTCTGAGTCTTAAATAGGAATACATATGCACTGAACTTAATTTGTAAGGTCTGATGGATGATAAAGGATGGATGGTTTGCTAACTATAATTTACATCCTCAGAATTTCTTTGGTAATGCCCGGCTCACCAAACAAAAAAGTTGACAAGATATATAATCACTCAAGGAAAATTTCTACATTCCTCACTCCCTTATTAGCTTAACATACATCAGGCTGTACATTTGCGTTTTACTAGAAAAACTATTAAAAAACAACTTCAGCATTAACAGCACCAGATACTTTCCTCCCAATAACAAAAGGCCTATACCATGATTTATGCTACTGGAGCCACAGTTGGTAAACCAATAAGGACGCAAAGCAAAATATTTTTAAACATTAGTGCACACTGCAAGCAATTGGCATATTCATCACAGATAGCGTATGATTCATTACCCTGGTTTTGACAGCTATTCTCTAATTACATCACCAGGCTAGAGGCTAAAACTCACTATGCATAATAAAACCATGCCATGAAGAAACTCTTTGTAAAATTCAGTAAACTATTGGACGGAGTTTTTCAGTATAACTAATAATGAAGTCAATATATGAAAGAGAGCTGACAAAAAATAAATTACATCTTCTTTAGAAAGAGAAATAAAATCTACAGATCTTTTCATCTTAAACTGAATTCCAACGTCTTTGTTAGCTATAACCCAGTTCCAGTGACTTTTCATTCATATGCCCATTCATACTACAATAGGAAAACCTGAAAACTACAGGAGGTCCACTCCAACTGTCCTCTGACTTGACTGAACTTTGAGTGGTGCTCAACACCATAAACTCCCAGCTAAGTTTTCAGACTTGGGTCTCTCTGTAAAACCAAAACTTATTACAATATTCACAAGAACACCAGCAATCAAAATGAGTAGAAGGCCAGAGTTATAAACACATGAATTTACACTCCAGGACAGAGCTGTCCATGATAATTTTAGGTGTGCAAGCCAAGTTTGCATTCCCCCCCCAAAAACCCAAAACCATAATATACTGTTTTTTTGAGCGACCAAGGAGATCTGCAACTCAAATAAAACACGTTAATTAACATAGTGATTGAAGATGTCCTCTTTAAAACCTTCTGCTGTCTCACATAGGTTCTCATGCCTATCAGTTAACTGGCCAAACACCTCATGCTGAGATAAAGAACGCATTAGAAGAAAAGACATCTGGCTAAGGCTGTGGTTTTCCCATGTCAAGAACAGCCCGCATGTGCTGCCTGCACATACTGTGTAACAGAGCACTGAAACCAGTCCCGCAGGCTGCGGGAAGGAACAGACTGATGCTCTAAATGCCAGTTTAATCCCAGAGGTTGTTACTTTTGAGCTGCACTGACTCCACGTTAAAAGAGAAACAGGCACAGTTGGGAATGTCCGTGGCTCACAAACACAAGGTTTTTTTCAAACTACAGAGAGCTGTAAATCATTACTGTGTAATATTTACGGTGACTGGTTATTTACTGACAGCTCCGTTGCATTTCTCACTGCTGTATCTGAGATGTCACCCTTTTATAGTGTGTTCCCATACATCACTAGGGCAATTCCAAGAGCTATACACTGTATCACCTAAATAGCAAGAGACAGCATTTCATCTTATAAAGAAAAGACAGGAAAGGAAGCCCTTGTATGAACATACAATATAAACTGTAGGAAAACAATATTAATGTGGGGATATAAAGTAACAAAGAGTACATTTATCAGACAAAGAAAATACAGAGCAGGAGATCACCACCAGTACTCTTAAAAGAAATCTATAGAAAACACAATCTGCAAAATCTTTAGGCAATCTCCCATTTTTCACGTTACCTCAATACCAAGAATTGTATGCCAGTCTTTTTCAAGGGAATTTATTACTCAAGTGACATTAATAGTTCTAAATAAGCCTTCCCAGTTAAATGGGTTAATCACAGCTGAGATGACTGGCACTAAGTTCACAGAAATCAAAACTAGTTCTGAAAAGGGACTGAAGTATGGAATAGATTTCAACTTGGAAGTCACGGTGAGGACTACAGCTGGCAGAGCAAAAAGACTAGGGTGAGAGCCAAGAAAAGAAACAGAGAAATGAAGAACCCGAGATCAGATACTGATCTGAGGTGAGATGGCAGGGCAGGGAGATGAAAAGGAGAGAGAAACCTAGAGAAAAATGGGACTGAATTCTACCAGGGCCTGAGTCTAGGTTTCTGTGGCTATGCAAGTGAAATTATACAGAATTTAGTAATAATCTGTTGATTTGAAAAGTATTTTTAGTATTTAAAAATACTTCCTAGTATTCTTATTGAGTATGATTTTTAAAACTTCATGAGTTGAAAATCAGTGTTTTCCTTGCAAAATCTGAACCCCAAACCTGTCAGGACCCTGAAGAGATCTCAGTCCAGCCTTACAGTCCAGACTAAGACAAAGACATTAGCACTCTACAATAAAGATTGTAAAGTAATTTTTGTTGACAGCCTGCACTTAATTTTTTCCCGTTTCCTAATGAAGTAACAACATTAGCTGTGTTACACAGCTTCACTACTAAATGTGTTTACTTTTAAAGAAGGGGAGTGGAGCTATTACCTCCCAGGCAAAAAACAAAGCCTTCATCTTTGCTTAACCTGAACTATAACCCCATATATTACACCAGCATTTTCAGGTAACAATGAACAATCCATCAAAGAACATAACCTAAAACTTTCCTCTGCTACACTTCAGTACAATGGAAACAGTAAATGCCAGCTGGCCTTTTCCTTGCCTCCTGGTCCTGAGAATTTACAAAGAGCAGCATCTTTCAGAATTGAATTTTTGAAGACTTAGTTTTCCATCTCAGTTCACACATAGTAGACAGCACCCATTTTAAAGTACACTGTTTAAAATTATTACCTCCATACCAATAATCTGCTCAGCATTCCATCCACTTTGCACCAGTTTCACTCTTCCCTGTACTTTTATTGCTCCATGCAATACCTTATAACCAACCTGGTGATTTCTTAAGAGGTTTTGTAGGGCAGTGACTTGTGCACTTTGCCTTTCACCTCTGAATTTAGAACTGTAGTCTTTTTTGGAAACCAAACAAGCACATGTACATTTAGCGCATGTTGCTATCTTTGCTCTGGAAACAGAATGATCAAAACGCCGTAAGATGGTATACAGGGCATGTAGCTAATAATTTGTACTTGGATATCAACATCTATACAATGGGGTTTTTTTTCAGAGAGAAAACAAAGCCCCCCCCCTTATGAGGTTACAAAGGGACAGCGCAAAGATCTTCTAGCACATCTCACTAGTTTCTCTATCCACCTACATAGCTTCAGCTTCCAAAAGTTTCTTTGTCCTACTTTCATCAATTACTTTATGGGAAATTAACTGTCTTTTTATGTTTCAAGGATTATTATATATGCTACATGTTCAGGTACGGTGTTACGTGCAACAACGTACGGCACAGAAGCAGGTACACAGCTGTTGGGCTGGATCAGGCTGGTACACTGCAGCCCCTCACCCCTGCGCATACAGACGGGCACACGGCACTAACGACAGTAAAACGGACAGCGTGCTGGCTTCGCAAACACCGCTGATGCGGCGGGCTGCCGGCACCCACGGCAAACTTTCGGCAAAGCCCCGGCAGGAGCCCACCGGGGCGTTCGTGCGTCCGTACGCCCCCCCGGCTCCCCTCTCTGCGGGCGGGGGGGCCGGCCTG
>NW_008796178.1:1526963-1528712 GCF_000699145.1 Aptenodytes forsteri
CCCGGGAGCACGGACGCGGCCCGCGATGCCCCGTGGCTTCGTTCTGCTGCCGGAGCCGACCCGTTTGTGCTAAGCCCCGACGAAACGACAGCCGGCCCGGGGGGGGCTCGGCCAAGAGCCCCTGACATTCTAAACCGCGGGGTGCAGTGACAGCTAGCTGGCTGCCGCTGTTTTTTTTTTTTAAATACCTTGTGGGTAAATTCAGGCTTAACGAATAGCCTCCCTCCTCCAGCACCGCCCTGCCCGGTATAATTTCCCTATTGATTTTTTGCTTTCAAAGCAGATCAGGCCAAATTTATTTGGCATCGCTCCTGTTTTGGCAAAGTCATTGTTGACCCTGCTGTGCCTTGCCATGCCTTAAACAAACGCAAAACCAAAGAACATCCCTCTTTGAACCAAAAACCGGGTCCAAGCTCCTCTGAACAGATAAAAATAAACACAAAAAATACTGACTCAAATGGAAGAAGCTTTAAAAAGAAGAGAGTAAATTTACACTGCTTGGCAAAGGCCTAGCTTTCAGACACCTATTTATATAACAAAGCCACTTTGTCCTTGCTACATATTGTTTGCTTTTTAATACTGACATCATTAATGGAGCTGCAGAGCACACCGAGTACTAAGTATGCAATATGCACATAACAGATCAGCTCTGGCAGCTCCCTCTTTTAATAAGCGTGCCTTTGATTATATGGGCAAGGAGACATAATTATGGTCTAACCTGCAAGTTTGAATACATAAAAACATCCTGGAGCTACAAACCAGACTGAGATTTCCATTCTCCGGTACCAACAGATGGGTTTCTTTACGGCGGTCTTGGATTTTAAGCATTCACACCATTTGAGAAGAAGCAGGCCACCTACCACGCTGCCCTGCGCGTGCCATGGCAACAGCACCCACGAGGAACACATCTAAACCTCTACCACACCTACAGAAAGTCCTCGTAACCACACACGACGACAGTTAATGCGGGCAGTTGTGCCTGTGTAAAAACCACACGCGATACTGTGTAAGAACCAGGGCCTCCCCTGAGAACACAGCAGGGTATTGCTTTTGCCCTGCTGCCTCCGGTCAGCTGCCGGCTTCGGGCGCTGCGGGTACCACAGGATGGCGGCATTTCCCTGCCCACCGGCCTCCACCTTCCCCGGGAAAGAAGCGCTCGGGCTGAGCACGTAGCTGCCCTCCCGTCCTCGAGTCTGAAAATCGGAGGGCGGGCGTTTAGCTGCGGTTACCTCTTTACGTACGATTTTATTAGCTTTAAGCTGAATTTCATGCCACGCTACGTTAAGGGAGGAGTTTTTCAGATGCACAAACGGTGCCTGTGCCAGTACTAAATTGTGGTTATTTGACACAAGTGCCTCCCAACGGCCTCACAGGAGGTAGGAAAAACGTCAAAAACAGGGGCTGAGGCGGCAGGAGGCCACCCGGGGCGGGAAGACGCGCGTTACCGTGCGCCCTCCCGCTCCCCTGGCACCTCTCCTCAGAAACCGAGGAAACACCGCTGAGGTGGGCAGCTCTGAAGTCCGAGCGGGGCCCGAGCTTTTACAGTTTTAATATTAAGCCCTATTTCTTAACAGCAACAAAGCGCTGGAGCAAACTACTACAGAAAAGAGTACTATCGTTTCATGAAAAGGCGGATAAAGCTACCCAACACGCCGGGGGAGCGCGGGCTAACCAGGCTCTCTCAGAGCCTTACCTCCTCCGGCCCGGCGCCATCTCGGCGCTTCCATCCTCAGCCGCTGTGGGTGGTAG
>NW_008796178.1:1529141-1576306 GCF_000699145.1 Aptenodytes forsteri
GCGTGGCAAATAAAGCTGTGCACCCCGTGAACGCGTCCGGCTGGTTCTTGCGCGCGTGTCCGCCCGTTCCCCGCACTGCCTTTGACCCGGCGGGGTGCCCTGCCCGCGGCGCCGCCGGCCAAGCTGTAGTGCTAGAACGAAGCGCTTGTTCATAACTGGGGCTGCTCGGCCCGACCCGGGTGGCGCTTTTAAAAGCAAGTTACAGCTCGTCTCGGCGAGCCCTCCCCAGCGCGGGGCAGCGGGCGGCTGCCGCCACCGCACAAAATGGCGCCGCAGCCGGACGGGGAGGCGGCGGCTGGGGGGCCCCGCTCGGGAAGGGGGCCAGGGTGTGCTCTGGTACGCTGCGGGCCTTACCGGACTGGGAGCCCACGGCTCCGGTACTTGGCGTGTTACGATGGGAGAGGGTAGTAACAGGGTGAAAGGGGACCCAGGTTGCGCTATCGGTTGATTCAGCATGACCTTAACCAAGCCTAGACCATTGCACTAGTTTTTTCCTGAAGTCGTTCAGGGTTCAGTTTGTAAAAGGGACTTGAAACAAGTAGCAAAAGTCCCGGGATTCCTGCCTAGCCGTTGCAGGAAGGGTGAAGGTGAGCTAGCTATTGAGTCGGAGAAAAGCATCCTGTGTTGGGGGTGCTTTATGCACACAGCAAAAGAGAACTTGAAACAAAATGGGAATTTGACTCAAGTGATCTACGCTGCAGCTATTTAAAGCACCTCTGTCTCTTCCATCTGTTAATAGCTGTGCTTGTGCTGTCCTGCAGGCAGAGAGGCTAGAGGTATGCAAAGTTATGTCTATACCCACACTGGTGACAACATGGGACATACAAGAATAGTAGCTTGAGTCTAGGAAGACTGTGTAAAAGATGCTTAAGCTCAGAGGGGCCTTCACCACCAAACCTGCTACAGAGGGTACTGCATGCCACCTCTGTTCTGTAATTCCTGGTAATAATTGCAAGGTTTTCACAGGTACAAAATGAAAAAAATGGTTTTAAAGCATGTTCCTCATCTGAATACTAACTGCTGCAGTGAAATTCAGTTTCTCTTCAGTAAACTTAACTTTTCCTTTTAGAGCTAGAACAGTCTCAGCATTAGTTAACACTAAAATAATCATCTGCTATAACCACCAAGTACAACTCATTAAAAATAATCTGAGAAGCACATAGCACACCATGTCATCTTGGCAAGTTGCCTTTCTAATGAAGTTTTTGAAACAACTTGCAGAAGATAGTGGGTAAGCACTATGTACAAATAAATTTTAACTGAACAGTTGTTTGACATGGGATAAATTTATTTAATAAAACAAAGCAAGCAGATTGTAGTTACCCACAGTTTATGAAGTGCAATGTGACAATCTTGTGTAATAACTCTAAATCTGTTTACACATTAGTGCATCTAGTCCTTTGACTTTAGTTATTGCACATAGAAATTAAATCATATAAAAGACCTGCGTACAAGACATGCAGACTTCATGAAAGGCAAATAATGCCTACAAAATCAGAGCAAACCCCAGAATATACACAGCCTGGAATGGTCAAGGAGGAGTTCAGGTGACAAATATAACCTACTAATATTTCAATTAAAGGTAACCAAAATAGGTGTTCAAATATAGAATTAATTTTAAATATATTAAATGCTAGTTTTCTTTTATGTTTCAGGCAAGGTGCTGTTTAAAAAACCTTCAATATAATAGCTTCATTTAGAGATGGTAAATCATCAAGTTACACATGGAAATTTTGATTTACATCAAATGTGACAACACAACATCTAATATTTCAATTAAAGGTAACCAAAATAGGTGTTCAAATATAGAATTAATTTTAAATATATTAAATGCTAGTTTTCTTTTATGTTTCAGGCAAGGTGCTGTTTAAAAAACCTTCAATATAATAGCTTCATTTAGAGATGGTAAATCATCAAGTTACACATGGAAATTTTGATTTACATCAAATGTGACAACACAACATACAAAAAAGTTCTTAAAAAATTACTTCTAAAAAAAAGCAAATCATGTTATAAAAGGAGAGCCAAAACTCACCTTTCTTTGTAAACTAAAACATTTTCTGACATCCATGAACAGTTGGCAACACTGAGTATCAGAAAAATATTACATGTGTTAAATAGCAGATATGTAGTGTTCAAATATTGAATTTACTGCATACATTTAGTCTTGAATCATTATACCAGATAGAAATAAAAGGCAATTCCCCCTCCCCCCTTCATTTTGGCCATTAATTAGCAGAAACAGTCTTTAATTACATCGCGATCAGCTTGAGTAACTGCAATGCTTGAATTCCTATTCCACAAAGTCCAAAAAACCAATGCATGGGGGTCAAAATCTTTCAGTCACAGCTGTTTTCACAAGCATCAAGCGATTTGATGCCTGGAGTTGCACAGCTGTAAGGTGAGAATTTGGTCCCATGCTTTGCATGTAAACACAGTGCAATGGAAAAGACAGCAACAAACTCCTATAAGAAAAAACTTGGTGTGTTTCATTGTAGCAAGAGGCTCTATGCATGGTAGGGTAACTAAGTACTTCTGGTAGTGTGCAGTATTAGACATTTTATGTGTGTGCTCATGTCTTTATAAACATTCAGAATTAATCATGAACCAAGGTGATTGTACCTCACTATAAGGCGGCTTGCTATGGTTTGGTCTCATGGCTTTACCAACTTTTTTCTCATTTACAAAAATCTGACAGTCCCACCTTCACTGATAGTTGTGTGTGTTTTATGGCTACTTGCTTCCCAAAAAAAGCACAAGTTCTGTATGAAAAAAGTAATATGTATATACGACATTGAATCACAATATTACCTATACATCCAATTTACATTCTTTTATCCTGAAAGCATTTCATATTTCGATTGCTTGACACAAGCTATTGACTGCAGAAGTGAAAGAACATAAAACAGTTCATTCTACACCTCCAACTGCCTGAGAAAGAAAAATATTCTTCCAGTTTTATAAATTCATTCCTTATTTAGGATTTTTTCCATTTGGCACGCAGTTCCTTTGCTGCCAAACAACCTTTCAATGCTTTAATGCACATTAACATAGCATGAAAACATAAGCTGAACAAAAGGTGTGTCATCAAGCTCCTTATCTATTAGTTAGGTTCTTCCTCCCTCCCCCAAAGAACAGGTCATCTTAGCCTCCGAGTTAAAATCCTGATGGCAGCCAGTACAGAAATAAATCAACTGCTTAATGGAATGAAACTTCATGTAGCTGAAGTACACAGGAACAATAACAAGGCAAGTGAGCACAGGTATGGTTATAGGCAGTCCTTGGGGTGGGGGGGAAGTGGCACAAGTTAAGGATGAGAACTACAGCACAGTTTATAAAACCATGAGAATAACTTATAATACTGTAAACTGCAAGAGTCTTCACATGTCATGGTTGATCAGGGGCCTCCGTGATCAGATCTTTAGGAGGACACGTAGAGGAGCGGGGATCCATGGCTGAGTGCATTAAAGGAATATAAACATCATCCATGTTTGGCATGACAAAGATTTTCTGTGAAAAAGATGCAATTAAATCAAGTTACATTTCATATGCCACTTGAAACCTTAGTTTTCTGATTTGTTTGGTTAAAAAATGCAACAAATTTCCAGACAGAAGGTTCTTGGGTTCAGCATTGCTTGAGTCAATGCCCCTACTGAAGCCATACAGTGTCCATTAACTCAAGCCATTTAGTTGTGTTACAGTTGTAGATGAAGCTCAGGAATATGAAGATCTCTGCACTTTCCATTAAATTGAAATGGCGCTACAGGAAACATACCAACTTTTCTTAACTCTGATGCTTTCTCAGCTCTTACCCATATACTTTCAAACTGTACTTTTAATGAAATAAGCGGGTTTGATTTCTGGTTGATTGTACAGGTTGGGGTCTGGAGTGAATCTGGTCAGTAAACTGTTTTCCTATCCTGCAAGTATTTGTAAATTTGGAGGTTTTTTCCTATTTTGCACTACGGTCAATGTGATTTTTAAAAATTATTTTATTTTAAAGAAAGTAGTAACAGGACACCTTACTGCCTCATCTGTTCTTAATGTTAGACAACAGTTTGGCCCTCTATCATCTAAGAACACCTAGGACCATGTTTTTATTTAAGTACGACAAATTCTGACATAGTACCTATTTCAAAGAAATGGCATTTTCGTCTCTAAAATCATTCTGACAAGAGTTAAAAAGAGATTTCCATCCAGGTCTACACATGGTCTTGAGACCCTCCCAGAAGTCAGTTTCAGCTGAGTTCTTAACATCCTTTCCACTGAACAGGAGCAGTGGAGGATACTGACTAGTCTTGAATAAAATAGGGGACATGCAAAAATTAAAAACCCCCACCCCTCTAACAGACCAAAACTATCATTAATGAAATGAAAATGTAAAGGAAACACACCTGAAACTCTTGTTCTAGTTTCCGCTCTATCCAGTCAGTTACATGAACCAGAGTCACTTCTCTCTCACCAAGTTTTGGACGAGCTTTTAACTCCAGGTAGGGAGGTCTTCGAAAGCCATACCTTAGGAGAGTACACAGAACAGGTTTTATTATAAACACTCCAACGAAGCATATATTTAAGTATGTTAACTGTCAATGTTCTCTTAATAGCAGTACCTCATTTACAACTAGTTTGTATTGCACCTCTTCCAAAACCCATTTCAGCTGCACTTCACCTTTTTTCTTAGTTGCGATCCCTTAGGTAGCACACACCTGAAACATTGCCCAGTTCTGCAGTGAGTTCCTCTTACCATATTCTGTCAGTAGGTGGAGGTGGAATGTTAATTACTAGTGTTCCTCTGCACTCTTGTACTTCAACTGTTAGCAGCAATGGAGTATTGGAGACCTCTTCAATTTTCTTCTTAATAAACTCAGTCTCTGTTGCTTTCTGAAAGTATTTTGACTTAGTAATTTTATCCACAATTCTCATGATCTTACTTGTCCGATGTCCTCCAACATACCTTTAGATAGAGAACAGAAAAAGTACATCAAGGTAATTTTCTTAAACCTATTGTTTGCTAAGACACCCATGGATTTCCTATTAAATCATTAGAGTTTTTGATATAAAAATTCTAAACAAATACGTATTCACATGTCCAAGCAGTACTTACCAGAGCCTGCACACAACAGCTGTACTCTGTCAGCTACAAGTGTCTGGCAGAAATTCTGTCCAGTCCGAACACTCCTCCTTCCCAGATGGCATTGGAAATGCAACATTTTTTAAAATTGTAAATATACTTACATTATTTATGCCAGCAAGCTGGCATGGGAAGTGACAAGCTGTCTATTACCGTTCTAACAAAATTATCAAGACACAGATGCACCGAGACATATGCACATATCAGCATAGAAGGCCCAACCATCATGTCTAATTATTTAACAGTGTGTGTTGAACAAAAAGGTTTTAAGGTATTGTAGCATTTACAATGAGTATAAAGGTGGTGAAAAAGAGGAAGGTGATTTTGGCAGGGGGTGGAATGATATTCCAAAAATGGCTAACTATGCCTGCAAAAAGAGGCTACTTTTCCTGGCGGTAGTGTCAGACGGCATCCTAGCTTTTAAAACAGATACTTTAAAGACTGAATGTGTCTTTTCTCACACCTATCCCATTTCAGAAATACACACTCTAGGAATAGCATGTCTGATATTTTCACACACTATATTATACCTAATTGTGGCTCTTGATGTATGGCTCTGCTCTTATGTAGCAGAGATAGCCTTGCTAAGGAAATAATATTTTCCTATCCTGCAAAAAAATTCATGTTTATCCAGCCTTTTACAGAACTTTTTCCTTAGCATGAGATAAGACAAGAAACTCCTCAGCTGATATAAAAAGGGTGAATTAATTTCAACTTTTGGATTTTACACTAGCTGTAACTTTATCCAGATAAAGTAGTTACTCTCTCATCAGATTCTATAGTGATAGCAATGCAGCTTTTTGAAAGGTGTACGGAAATTCTTTCAGTATTTTACTTAAAAATTCTTTTTCTCCCTCTTTGTCCTTAAGAGTTCTTTATATGATCTATATATTTTTTAAATATATGAAATACATCTATTGAAATAATTCCAACAATTCATCACATAGTTTTCAAAAGGTTTTAGGAGTAAAACTCCAAGGAAACTCCCTTGAACATTTTGAATATGTCATGGAGCCTTTTGGTATATTCACTGTGAAATCACTGAGTTGTGTTCAGACATAAGAAATGTGATTGTTTGAGACATTTCAGTGTTACTGCAGATTTCTCATCGCATGGCCTAATTTCAATCAGACGTAAAAAGAAAAAAAAAAATCAGAACAGCAGCCAAAACAAGGAATGATGTGGCAAAACTGACGTTAGGAAATTTTCTTTAAAATTGTTGCACAACATCAGAGGGCAGTATTGCATAGCCCAGACACTCAAAGCCCTTCGGGGGGGGGACGACGACGATGACATGAACAAAACAAAAACAAAACACAAAATCCTGAGCAAAAAAGCTAGGCTTGAATAACAGTGGGTTTTTTTCAAGAAAAGAACACACTAGAAATAGGGATCAGCAGGATCAGTATGGGTATAATACTGTATACAAAGTATTTCAAATTCACACACAAAATCCTGTTCTTGGCTCTGCTACCAGGCAAAACACACTGGGGAAGGTCCCCATAGGTTCTCTGGCCCAAAGACTTGTCTCTTTCTGTAATCTAATAGTGAAGGAGTTAGGAGGCGTCAAATGGAGCACTGAACAGGTCACTCTGCGGAAGTGCTGTATGGTGAACAATGCTCCCAGCATGGTGAAACACTCAGCAGAGCAGCTTTCTTTCAATCTGTAATACATGGCTTGGCTGCTGCTCTTTGCTCTAGAAATGGGTGAGGTTGTGTTTGCTTAATTGCTTGAACATACTCACACTGACATCCTGTGTGACAACGAGCATTATAGGACTGGACCAAGATACCACTTAACACTAAGTCTGGAAATGTGGCAGGGAGGAAAGGATTAACAAACACTATGTAGACAGCTCACCCTTCTGCTCCTGGAGTCACCTGCTTCTCTCCTGCCAATTCAGGAGCATCATCCTCTTCTGAAGACCCAGCGCTGGAAGATTCCTCATCACTGTCTGCAAGACAATACGCCCTTGGCCTGAAACTGAAACAATGCAATTTCCAGGTCAAATGTAATATTCTTAAATAGCTATTAATCATGTACAGCTTTGGCTGACATTACATGTATTTCTATTGGAGACTCTGAAATGTCCCCTGCTCTTTTCTATAAACTCTATCTAAAAGAACAAAACCACTCTGAAGCCAGTCTGTCAGAACTAGCTTCAAAACAGAAAATTTGTTTTCTCCAGTGGAATGTAATCCTGCATAAAAGAGGATGTCAGGGGAATGGCTATTCTACATATTCAAATCAAATGTGGAGATTATTTTAAATACATGTTGCTGCTCATGGCTTTCCATGAAAGTTGAGCAGTATGTAGGCTGGACAGGGGGGGTTTTTGTTTGTTTTTAGAACTCTGATAAAGGCATGCTTTGAAATTGAAAGGTGAGAACATGCGATTCTGTCTTGTACTAAAAGCAAACATAGGACTACAACTTAAAATGACATCGTCTACTAACTGAATCCCAGAATCCCTCAGAGATGTTAACTGAGGTGCTAACACACATACCTTATCTTCACAACGCCTATACCTTATCTTCACAACACTTTTAACCCAAGTCAATAAATTCCATTTTGTCTACTCACACACCCATGCAATTTTTGCAGTGTAGACATATCTCCAGCAATGGTAACACGTGCAAAGCACAAGAGAACCAGATCTTTGTCATCTGCCTCCAAAAGGAAATGCACAACACTTACACTGGCAAAGCAAAGTTGTCTCAAACTAGTGATTCACCTTACTGTAACTACAGTGTGTGTCATCACTTACCATTTTTGTGTAGAAAAAAGGCAATTGTATCAACAGAAGTCATCTAACATAACCCTGGGAAGTAGTAATTCTTAGATGTTTTGCAGAGGTACTTTTGTTCCATACAAATTTAGGCTATAATCTCCCTTTAGTATCTTTGCTGGAAATATTCCTTTCCCTACTATATTTGTAGCAAAATTGACCTTCAGGCTTGTGAATTTTTAAGCTCCTCTGACACAGTGAATGATGTTCACAGGATTTAGGGTTTTGTTTTGTTTTTTTCTGAAGAGAGTCCAAGATGGAATAAGGCAAGAATGTCATGGGGAGAAGAGGGGGGAAAAAAAGTAAAGCAATAAAAATCAAACAAGTGCTGCTTTTAGGGTACAAAATATCACACACTAGTAACTAATTCCTAGACTTCAACTATGGAAGAATTTATGTACACAATCACAGAAAAGATTTCAAATCTTTTAAACGGATTAAAATTAGGGAAGGATACAGTGAATACACTTCAGTATCAACAGATCTCTACCAAATGCAAGAGCTTGAAATAGTTACACAACACAAGCTTCAAAAGCACATGGTTTTAGCCCTAGGGACTATACCCAGGACGATAATAGTCTACAGCTTGTTCAGAATAAGTTTATAGTTGTGTTTTCTTTCTTTTTTGTGTGTGTATGTTCTTGGAAATTTATTTGAAGCATTTAATAACCTCACACAGGGCATGGACTGAGGCTACTGTCTGCTATTCTGTACATAGAGCAAACTGTTCGTTGCTGCATGAAGTCCTAACGTAAAAGGACACCTCAAGTACAGCTCACAGTGCAAAACACTCCTT
Source organism: Aptenodytes forsteri (assembly GCF_000699145.1). Classification (NCBI taxonomy): domain Eukaryota; kingdom Metazoa; phylum Chordata; class Aves; order Sphenisciformes; family Spheniscidae; genus Aptenodytes; species Aptenodytes forsteri. The sequence goes on from NW_008796178.1 coordinate 1,537,858, forward strand.
CCTAACTGCCTATTTAAGAACTGGAGCAGTGATCCCATGACCTCTCTACACAGAAGAATTTGCTACCCAGGCTACGGAATCAGAACCGTAAACCTCCTCTTCTTACCCAGAGATGCATTTTGTATCTGCAGAAGAGTGAAACAGCACACCAAACTGAACCACCTCCCTGAGGACTTAGGGGGTGGTGGATGGTTCATGCCACTGGCCCAAATAGCAACGCTGGAGCTGTTTCTCAGAAGTTCACGTTTTCAGGTCAAACTACACATTTTCTACCTGGGTGTGACCTCACTTCACTTTCCTATGCACGTCATACCACCCAGTTCAAAGCATGTCCAGTGCATTTTCAAGGCTCTCAAAGGTGTCACCTTCTTACAAGAAGGTGTTTTATTTGCCTGAAGTGCCTCCACAAGCATGCACCGACTGGCTAAGACCACAAGATTTCCTCGCATTAAACAAAGCAACAATAAATAAGCTTGAGTGAGATTTCAGGGGATCTCTGCATACAATGGACCATTTATACAACACAAACATTGGCAGAAAAACACTTTGGAGCTACAGTATTGTTCCTGAGCAGACTGCACAGTATTTTATGAATTGCCATTTGTCGGTTTGTTTTTACATGGTACAACATAGCAAAAAGGACTGATGGGGTAAGAAACTGCGGTAACTTTGGGTTAGCCTGCCTCCATTTGCCTCACCTCTGGTATGGTAGAACCTGCTACTGTTATAAAATTGGCAATTAAATAGTTTTCCACCCTTTCCGAGAGCTGCATTTTCCTGAGAGTGCATGCAAGACAGCATTATCAAACCGTGTAACAGCACACTTCACTTCTATTTCAAACAGTAACGCAGCAGCAAAGATAGAATGGACTGCATCACTGAACCATCTGTCTCGCTTTACACTGACAAGATCGAAGGACAGTTAAACTCAGTGCTGTTTCCCCCACCCTCCTCCTTCTGGATGAGCAGATGCCTTTCTTACATGAGGTTGTGGTTCCTGTGTCTCAAGAAGCGGTTTGTTCTAGCCTCTTGAGGGACAGAAATGAGCGTAAGCAACCAACGTGCATCACTTACAGACAATACGTTGTGGATGCAAGCGCATACAGAATAGTTTGATTTCTCACAGCAATTGTCAACTGATAATTAAAAAAGCCAGTAAAATTAACTAACACAATGGAAAGCATAGATGAGAATCAAACTGTTCTGTACTTCTCAGAGTCTTTAATTTGTTTGTTTGTTTAGAATACCCACTGTATTTAAGGGGAAAAAAAAAAACAACCAAGCAACAAAAAAACCTCATTCAAACTAGAATACATTACACTGCTCTTTATGTAAAGCTGGCAGGGTAACTGGCCCTGAGCATTTGAAACATCACAGCCATGTGCAGGGAGCAATACAGCTAATGGTTATACCTTCAAGTAATTGGTTGCTTAGCTACAGACATTTACATTTGCGTTGCTGGGGGCCTATTGCTCAGCTAGAATCAAGCTGATTTTTAAGTATGAAATCAATGCGTTCACTAATTATTTCTGAGGCTGTTCTTGCACTGGACAGATATAAAAAAAAAAATACACAAAGAAAATCCTGAAGGGATAGGGAAGAAAAGCAAGAATGTGATTTGTATAGACATTTCCCTCTCTATCTACGCATTTTTTTGGGTGGACAAGATTAAAGGGATTTTTCAAAAATCACACCTACCAATTATTCTGATATAAATTCAGACATATTTATTTCAAGCAGTGACAATGAGAATCTAGGTCAATTTTAAAATCCTCTGAATTTCTACCAGTGTATGAGATCATTCAGCCATTAGTTTTTTCACATTTATTTTCTGGTCATAACTGCACTGTAATATAGTGCTGCTATAAGTATTACTTCAAGATACCTCAGAATAAATGGTCAGAGCTACGACATGAGTATACAAAGCATCTAGTATCTTAATTCTGAAAGGCCACAACATTTTATTCATATCTAAACAAACGGCCAGATTTAGAGAGTATTTTCTTGATTTGTTGGCAGTGGTTGTACACTAAATCAGAGACCACCTACTGTTCAGGGACTGCGGATTTCTTAAGTACAAAGAGAATACAGCACAAAGAGAATCAACGCTCCACAGCTGACGGGATGGATATTTGGCAGGTGTCACTCACCAGGTTAATACAAATGGACAGATTGGTGAAATTCAAAGAACATCATAAAAATAAGAGGGAAAGCACAAATAGAAGTTAGGTAAGTTACAGTATGTGTGTTTTCTAATTAGTTAATCTATAAGGCATTTCACTTAGACATAGCAGGTAAATAGAAGTGGGATATGAGGAAAACTGGAGACTAAAGTAGGGGTGTGACTATTCCCATGATGCAATAAAGCTACTGAAAAGGTCTTTACATAACAATTACAGCCTATTTACCTTCCACAGTTGTTTACTATTACATGGTTTACAACTGTAGCTGTACCATGCTGTAGTAGCACGTTATACGTGTCTATCTCCATATCTGCATGTGTATGTCCAATATTCAAGTCTTACTGGCTAAGATCCCAAATCAAGCATAAGACAAAACTAAATTTTAGTCACAGAACATTTTAAAATCCTACTAAAATAGCTATAAAGAAAAATTATTGTACTACAAAAGCCTTTTATTAAGATAATTTTAGCAATGGTGTAATCGAACACAAAAGTTGCACAGAAAGGCCAAGTTCTACACTCACATGTATGCAACCCCCCCAACTCCTTTCAATCTATTGCAGAGCCAGAGCTTCATATATGCAAGGAAAAATGTCACTTTTCCACTATGAAAGCTCTCGCTTGATTCTACCATTTTAATACCTTACCCTTCTTTGCCGATCTCGCCAACTTTAAGTGCTTCACCAAGCGGCTCTTTACCAAGTTTGGTCAAGTTCATCTTGGTCTCTAGGGTCATTAGAAAAGATCCATTGTAGGACATTTCCAAATCAATCCAAAGTCCTAAAATTAACAACAACAACAAAAACAAAAGAAAGATGTCACTTTAAGAACAGTCACAAACACTTTATTTTAATGTCAAGCCAAAACTCGTTTAAAAAAGTCTATACATCACACTTTTTCCAAAGAGAAAAACTACTTTTTCCATCAACCAAGTATGTCATTAATTCAGAAATAATTAAAAGCTTATCAAAGCAAGTTTTCTGTTCATATTAAGCTTATGGAACAAAGTTGAATGTTCAGATAGGAATCAAAGCCATGCTGAAAGACAGATCAGTGAGTACAGCTAATGATCTAAAAAAAGGAGTGTGATTTACGCACACCTAAACTGCCTAAGAGATCTGAATCAAGATAAAGAAAATAGAATACAATCAGGGATTCACTTCAAAACTATTTACAGTACTGCTCCAAGCCAAACAGTAATGGGAACACTCCTCTATATTACTTATGCTGTCCAAATGAAGCAAAACTTGAAATCCCAGAGCAATATTGCTTGTCACACATCACAACCTGTAGTCTCTTTTGCTTTCGACAATGGTGTATCAAAGAACTATGAAAAGGTTTGCTCAGTAACTCAGCTATAGGCATCCTTCTTATGACTCACAGCAAACAAGGTCATCACTTAGAACAATTCTAGACATGTAATATTAAGTTAAATCCTATTGTCTGGGCAGACTATTCACTTATTGCAATCACCGAAAGAACTGTCTTGGGAATAAATTGCAAGATTAGGTCCTGCCTCTTAAGTGACACCCTGCAGTCCCACCAATTAAAAAAAGCTGTAGGGTATTTGTGATCCAGAGATTAGAAATCAGATGCCATTAAGCATAGATTGTGCATCTTCCTTTTCCAGACATTGCAGCTGCACACAATATGCCCTACCAGTATCTGGCACATCAACCACTAATGCATTCTACTTTTTTTTTTTACTTACTCGGAAGCAATTAATGGTAACTACTCTTTGGGTTTGATTGATCTAGAAAAGACATACTTTTTCAGTTAAAGAACAACTGTTTTCTTTTCTGCAAAAACATATCAGAAGAATGGCATTGTCACCAATCCCACCCATTTATATTAACAGAAATACACACAGCTCCCGAAGGCCAGGTCATTGACACGCTATGAGATTATATGTGGGAAGCAGTATTGAAGGCAAGCTGCTCCTTTACTAACCCGAATTATTCTTTTCCATCATACAGTTTTTCTAATGCTGTTCTAAAACAAAACACAAGAACTCAAACACAAGCTTATATAAATTTTTCCTCTTTACAGTAACAAAGTAGCAGTAAGATCATCAGAAATAAGAGAACAGCTAAACAGACCTTTTGGATAACCAATGAGTCAGCATGCTTCAAACGTCAATGTTGTTTGAAGATCAAATTAAGCAAAGGATGCCATTACTGAGAGGGAAAATTCCTTCTGGCCAGAAAACCTTCATACGCATTTTCCGGAGGGAAAAAGGGAGGTAGGGGAGGGAGAGGGTGTGAAAAATTGGGCAGATGGTACAATTTATTCAGAGTTATCTGGTTCTCTAGCCTTGACAGAAGTACAGTAAATACTACAGCATATGCTGTCACCCAAATAGAACTGTATTAACAGAAACAAGATTTTTTTTTCCTAACATTGTCTGTTAACAGATTTTACTTAGAGGAGCCATATAATCAAAAAAAAAAATATTTCCTTGTAATCAAGCACTGGTAAAAAAGTATGGATGAAACAAAGCACATCACAATTAGTAACCACATTTTAAAGCCTATAAAAGGCTACCTCAAATGACTGATCATCTCAAACACTTAAAAAAAAATCTTAAGTGTTTGTTCTGGATATTGGCCTGAAGTTTTAGGATTTTTTTTTTCCACGTGTGATTTATTCATAGGTCAACTTACTGACAAATACATTTATCCTTATGAAAACAAGCGTTTCCAATTATCACCCCCTTATTGATTTATGTCCTTTTAAGTACAATAGCAAAACAAGTTATTTCAGTAATTATTCACTGCAAGCTTGTAAAAACTCAGATACTAAGAGTTCACATGTCATTTGACAATATGAAAGAAGTTACAAGGATTACAAATTCTACCATAAATGTTTGCTTGTCACAGTTTAACTGAACAAGAAACTGAAGGAGTTAATTGTTCTCACTGCTGTTGTTGGGAATTAATTGAAGCCAAGTGTTCAGCAGTCTCCTAAATCCCATCTCATGACTTAGAACTACAGTCTTTGGTTACAACTAAAGTTATGAGAACAGAGAAAGCAATTCAAAAAATGTTTAAATCTAGGCAAAGGGAAACACCCTGACAAGAACCCCAAAGCGTAAGTTTGTTTAAAAAGAAACCACAAAACCACTTGGCAAGCATCATACATGTAACAATTTTAAAAAGAAGTTTTTGCTTTGTTTTCTGTAACTCGGAATAAAATTTCTACAAATGGTGAAGCCACTTTGCTACGGGGAACACCGGAGGATGTCATAAGTACTGTGGAGAACCCGCTGTCCCACGCAGGAAGCACACGACAAGAAGCAGCAACGTTTTAGTCCTGAATACTGATTGCACATGAAGTTATTCCATCTCTTCAATTTTTATTTCTCTTAAAAGACAGGTTTTGTTCCTCATGACAAAAAAACCAATTTGCTCTCTTCAAACATACTTTGTTTATAAAGCTCAGTGGAAAACATACTTTCAAGAAGTTGAGAACAAAGTACCCAGTGTTTTACAGATAAGGCTTTTCCCCAAAGAGTTGCAAGTCTCAAGTGAGATAAGGGCAAACAATAGCATTTGGATACCACAGGCAGCATTAGTTAACATGTTATGTATGTCCAAGAGAATTTTAATAATTCCCCAAAGCCTGTTTTGTTCACATTTTTATGACAGAAAGGTTAGAGCTTACTAACCTTCTCATGCTTTTAGTCAGTTATTTGAGTGGTACATTTTTAATATTAGTGATAAAGTTTATTTATTTCCTCCTAAATTTCATGCATCTGGTATTCTTGTGAGGTCTGATGATAACTCTGCATCTGAGTTAGAGAAGAGCACTATAGTAAGAGTGGCAGACAAATGAGCCTTACATCAAAACTACAGTTAAATAAACCTTAAAAAGACCAGGTCCAAACTGTGCAATATGAGCAAAGATGAAGCCTAAATTGCTTCTAAGCAGAAACTGGCTCGTTATCTAATCCTGCGCACGGCTGAATTCTATCACAAATTCTCCATCCTGGGGAACCTGTTGCTTGACCTTTAAGAACAGTGAGCGGAACTAAGATCTTGAAGAGACAAACCACCCCGGTGAACAGAAACCCCCCTCAAACCCACTGAGTTCAGCACTGCAATCTCCTCCCAACCAGCACTGCAAGAAAGGACACGGTACTATATATCTGCTGTGTGTTCAGTACCCTCATGCTCTGAGAAGATACTACATAAAGAAACACGATAGTCTGTTCCTCACTTAGAAACACCGTGCACAGGAGAGCTAGTGAAGATTGATCCTGTTACGATTTTCAGCTAGTTATCTGTTCAAACTTCGCTCTGTCCATGTTTGTTGTTATTGTTCTAAATATGCTGAGACTTGCTGAAGTTTGGCTCGTTGCTGGCCTGTAAGTTAGAGCCTCTCAAGAGACTCTTAAGAAGTATTGTAAATTCATTAAATTCCTACCATCTCACTACCAGTTTACTGGTTTTAGCACCATCTAGAAATGATTTTGATATCCTTATCTAAGAGTTGAAAGAGCAGTTTAAAACAAAAATAAGTTGTTTGCCATGCAATCCATAGCGGCACCACAACAGGTCCTCCAATGAAGTGTTTCCCTTTAGACCAATTAGAAACTTCTCCACCTTGAGTTAAATAATCTCTTTCACTTCTCCAGCCCAGTGTAACAATATGGTGACTAAAGGAGTGAATGGAGTGAGAGGAGACAAGTTAAGAAACCCTCAATAAGCTCAGAAACAATTTAAAATTAAAAACTGCTCTGATTACATGTCTTAGAAGAAAGATGGCATCTGCCTCTCCTCAGCATGTAGAACAAATACTTCTGAAGCTAAAAAACATTAACCCAAGTTTGTCTTTTTGTGAAACTACTTAAGAGTATCCTCAAATACACTCCTGGGACCATACGCAAGCCAGAAAGAACAGAAAAGAAAAAAAACAAGTTCTGATTCATAAAGCAGCAGTATGAAAGTCATTCAGCTTAAAAAAATCCATATTTAATATTAAGGACATAAAATGATGCTGTATTTTGAAGTTTCTTTTCAAAGTAACACTGTATGCTTGTTTTCTGAGTTATTACAATTGCGTTTTCTGAATCACTGTTTTCAGAACAGGGCAACTGCTCTTGAAGACAGACAAATCTGTTTTCTGCTACGGTACAGAATCAGATCTGTCTTCAGGAGATGTGCATTGCTCTCTGTAGCCCATGACAGAGTATCAGATACAGGTCTGCATCTCTGTTGCATGCAAATTTTAGTTTAGTTCAGTAATTATTTCCAATGGAAAGACATGATCATATTTCCATATCTATAGAATTATGTTTATACCAAGCCTGATGCTGCTACTACTGGTGATAGAGACCACTCAGTATCTCCTCAGAATAAGCTCTTATTAAGCGTACTTTCCTCTGATTAAAACACCCACATGATAAACAGATCAAAATTCTGTTCTCCACAGGCACGAAGGCATGAACCTGGCAAAACCAGGAAAGGAAGCATGTATTTTACCTCTGTGATCAACAGAAGGTTTGAAGGCTTGAAGGATCTTCGGCACTGCTATCCCCATGTCAAGCTCAGTTAGAGTTAGCTCATTCATGAAGTATGGCAGCTAAAAGCACAGAATGTAAAAATCAAATCCATGTTATGGAACTAAACATCACTGTTTCCTGAGAGAAGAAAGGTCATTAAACTAAACTTAAGGAATAGATTAAGCTGAAAAGCCACCAGTGAAAGAACACAAATACAATTACACAAAATTTCTTCCAATTCTAGGATTTTGCAGTTACCAGTTTCAAAATAATATTTTAGGGAGAGATTCAGCATCTGAACTTGGAATGTTTTTAAAACTGTGCTGAAGTTCAGATGCTGACCTTAAACCTCCAGCATGCTTTTTAGTCAAAGCATGTAAAGAGCTCAAGAATGAAGTGTAAATCCTATTTTACTGTGAATAAAAATCAAAGACTTCTTTGGATTTTAAATTCAGTCACATATTTTATAGTGGCAGCTATATCAACGTCTCAGCTATTTTTATCTTTGGCAAATTCTTTCACAGCACATTAGCTTTTAAGTCTGTATCATAATTGTAGTATAACAGAGGCACGGAATCACGATGATTTGGGTATCTATTTACTTTAAGTATTTCTAATTGATAGAAATTCTCTCTCCTGTGAACAGATAGTGCTGTAACCTATCAAAAACACATCCACCCCCCATTCTCAGTCTTTCCACTTAAACTCTTTCCAATGAGATGTTTGGGTACCCTGCTGTCACAATTGTGGAAACAGCTAGGGCAGAATTTGGTTACTGCTTATTTCCCAAAGCACACGCAACACTATCTCACAGCTGGTGCTGGCAGCTACATTTCAGAGCTTTTGTCATCAAGACTACATCTTCCTTTGCCTTTGGGAACAGGCAAACTCCTCCCCAAGCATCAGGAGCTAAACAGCCCTGTGATTAACTGCTGCTGTTCAGAAGTTACAGAATGCAAAGGGAGGACCCAGAAGTCATTCAAAAGCATCACTTCTCCCTTCAGCCTTTGAGCTTATGCAGTTGATGCACAATTATACCCCATCACCCCACAGACAGCTCTTTCCCTGACTGTTACTCCCACTGACCTCTCCTGCAAGCAGCGTATGTCTGAAGTTAATAGGAGCACACTAGAATTGTTGTTCCCTGATCTCCTCCATCTTAAAGGCAATCTACAGTTTCCCAAAGCAGATTTCATAACTTATAAGCAGTTCTATTTATCCCTAAAGTAAATACAGCAATACTACTACTTTTTACATAAAAACGTCACAGACACAAATAGTTAATCCAGCTGTAGTTCATTTGAAACTGAAGCAGCAAAGTTAACAAGTTGAGATCCTACAGTGAAATGGATAGCAAAGCTGAACTGGAACTCTGCATCACATTTATTTACTTGTCTTTTACATACAAGTGTGAAATAAGCATTTCTTCTACTGTGTTAAAACTCAAGAGACTATGTGTTTGTTTTCCTCCATAAGGAATGTGTAGTGCAAGTCTCCATATTAGTTACCTTTATTTTGCTAAGTTTCATTTGGATCTTCTTCGACACTAGATCGGACCAATACTTTTCTCCTAAAAAATCCCAAAATATTCTTCCAAGCAAAGCATTCACCCAGGCCTCCTGTTCTTCTTCTTCAGCTTCCACATGGGCATCTGGTAACTGAAAACACAGAGCAGGTTATTCAGCTCTATGAATTCTATAAATTAAGGTCAGAAAAGGCCTCATGTACACTGGGAAGGTCAGTGTTATAGCCCGGGTTAGCTAAGAACACTAAAAGCTGCACAGATAGCAGCTTTACAACCACATCAGCTGGCCTGACATGAGCTTGCTTGTCATCATCCTGACATGCAACAGAGTGAATGAGACCACATAGATATAGATTCACCTCTGGCAATGAAATGAGAAAGTTGTATATAACTTAACCTCTGGCAGGAAAAGCAGATAAGCCCAGAGTGGGCAGACTTAGAAATGCATCTGTAGTAGAGAGACTCTCTCTTCCCAATAGGATCTAGAAGAACAGCTACCCTACTCTTCTTATGTTTTACCAAAAAATAGGAAAGCAAGACCCAATCTTACATCCTTAAATCCAGTTCAGAAACATCACAAATAGATGATAAACAAATGCAGTACAGGGAAACAAATTCTTCCTTTGAGTGTTTGCATATAGGATTCAGGAAACCATGTTGTTCCTTCTGCTGCATTAAAGGTTTTGTTTACAGTCCAAGAGGGTTATGTCTTGGTCTCAGAACACTTGGAGATACATGTTCAGACGTTGCATCACTGAGTATAGACATGAAAGCAAAGGCAGCTGAAATAATTTCGGGTGTGTACATGCTATCATGTATTTCATTAAAACCAGGTGGTTTCCATAAAGGAAAGACAACATACTTAACATCTCTCAACTGCCTGCAATGAAAGGAGAATTTGCCTTTCATTATTACAGGCAGAAATCCTGAAGCCAGCAGAAAAGCAGTGCTTTCTGAGAGGAGCCAGGTAGATGCTACAGTTCTGAACATCATTTCTTGGCAACGGCTGCTCCCAACTGCTGCAGCCTCACGCAGGCAGAATTGCTTCTGCTGTGACGCAAGTTTCCTGGCAGCGCTGTTGATCTATTTATAGAATGATTTCTGACACGTGCCAGATTCAGCAGCGAATTCATCACTGCTTCAGGGGTTGTCGGGGGCTAGAATATCTTTCTTCCTGGGGCAACGCAAGGTGTGTTTATTCGTATGCTATACCATGGCCTCCTACTCCTTTCTGGACATTGTATGAAAGTCTGGCAACAAAGACACATGACATAAATTACATCTTTTAAATGAATGGTGATTGTACTTATCATTAAGGATCCATTTATTAAGAGTGTCATACTTAATATTAAGTTTCTGTTTATTAGGAGTCATTCAAATGCAGTCCAAGAGGCCAAAGAATTAGTGGGAGCTATAGACATTGTTCACTATTATGCTGCTATGTACTCCACAATACTAACACACCAGCCATTTAGTATTGCTTTAAAAGACATTTAAAAAAATGGAAACCATACGATCCATCCATCCATGCCTTATGTCTTTTTGAGCAAGACTGGCCAAATCAAGCTGTAGTCTATACAAGAGCCAATTCCATTTTGGTCCCCCAATCAACCCAAGCAGCAGGTACACTGCAGTAAAAACTGTCCCACTGTCGCCAAAGCCACAGCCAGAAGACCATCAGATACATACTAAAGGCAAATTCCTAACCCTGATCACGGCAACAAGGCCAGGACATCATTCTTGGGAAGAACTGAAGAGGTTAAGCACTTTCTGAAACATGCAACAGAAAAACAGTTCTCGGGTCCAGGACAAAAAAGCACTGCTTCATGTGATCCAGAGTGCACGAGCGAAGCCAAATGTGGGGCTGAAAACAGATTTTGTAGTGTAATATTTGCACTGAAAAACAGCTACAAACAGCATCCAACTTATACTTGTGTTATATGACAATTCTGTCCCAATCAGGTGCTCAGATGCACTCAGGAATGGTAGAAGGCCTTTAGCGTCCCACAATCAGCAGAAAATGAAGATCAATTTTACTACCAAGTACTAAAAATTCCACTTAAATTGTTTCAACAAGCCAGGACCTCAAAAATACGCTTTTAGTTCAATGTACTTTAGAATACATACAGAAAAATTTAACTTTTTACTACTATTGGGAACTGAGGTTTGTGGAATTTTGTTTGATTTTTTTAGTCTGTTTGTTTTAATCTTAAGCATAAGAGGTAAGTTCTTTTGGCACCAATGGTTTTTAGGACACACCTGTGCATTCCTAATGAAGAAAATTTACAGCCATATTGTCTTCAGCTGTACAATCTTTTAGGTACAAGACACTGCAAAAGCCAGAAAAAACACAGACATTCTTGGGTGATAAGAAATCAAACTAAATCAATGAAAAACTTGTATATTACATTAAGAAGAAACTGTGGTCAACAGGGAACTGGCAAGCATGAAAACCCACACTGACTTTGTAAGAAGTTTAGGTCCAACCTGTAGCTTAAGAAATTAATTTTTCTTTCTACATAACTAATTTTTAAAGTAGTAGTTAACAAGATACAATATATCACCACCTCTGATGCACCTTTTGGGGCAGAAGTATTACCTTTTTCACAGCTGTAGGGCTGCTATCTGCACTGAGGACTGGACTACCTGAAGGGCTTTTCTTTTCATGTGGAACACACTTTGCCATATAAATATTGTAGTCCAGAAGCATTTTCTGCCGCACATTGCCAGCCAGATCCTTGTGCTTCGGCTGTGATGCAATTTCTTCTGCACTTCCCTTGCTGCTGCTTCGGCTGTGTGTGAGAACTCCAGATTGACTATCGGTTCTACTGTGTGTTGGCAAGATCCCTAAATTAAAAGGAATAATACCTGTTTAACAGAACAGGAATCTGACAGTCAAATAGCAGAGCGTATGATCAAACACTTAAAGGAACAAAATTAGCTTGCAGATATAGTTTATTCTGAAAAAAGACTATTCAGAGTAGTGCTTTCTCATTTTGAAGGGTAAAAGTAAATTCCACTACTGTGTGCTTAGGCGGTCCTAAACCCAAATTAGTCAATATTTGGTATGATTCAGCACTCAGCAGGATGTGGGACTGGAAAACTCAGCTGATCAATAGCATATTTAAATATGGACACTCACATATGTATAACATATGGCAGAATTCCCAACAGCCCTGCTGGGGAATGCATAAAATAAAAATCAGGTGATTAAAATGTACCTATAACTAAACTTTTTTTTTTAAATTTAATTATAGGTTGTTACTATTAAAAGGACTGTCAAAAGCGTGTAAAACTATTAGAATTTTAATTAGCCATTGGTTTTGCATTTGCATTTCAAGAAGTTATGTGCCAGAAATAATGATGTTAACCAATTTTTAAAAAGCTTCTGAGAGAATAGATAAAGACAGAAAAGCATGAGTCATTCAGATTTAAAATTATATCAGAGAACGGTTTTACATTAATATTTCAAACATTTGATCAATACTGTAGACTCACATGTTTGTTGGTTCAGATGTATGTATTAGCACAGGACTTTTTATTTAAACACAAAAGTGTGTTTGCTTATGACATTAACCTGTGAGAAAGCTCTTTAGTCTTTACAGGAGGCTGGAGTGGAAGGAAGGATGGAGGAAGAAGAATGTGTAATAAGAGGACTGAGTCTAATACTGAAAATACTGACATCAGTTCCAACAGTACAGAAAGGAAAAAAAAAAAAAGGATTGAACAATTCATCCTAACAAAAATTACAGGAGTTGTTACAGTCACTGAAAAATAGTGTATTCACATAAAACAGTCTAAGAATAATAAGAATAGTTGAGGGCATATAGCCAAGTATACAGCCAAGAGAGGAAAAGGCAGGGTGGGAAGGTGGGAATGAGAAGCCAAGATAAGGAGCAGAAGAGTGTCGTTAGCGTTATATTTGTCTGTAAAGATCACTATGGCTCCACAGTTGCTATAACTACCCCTGGGAAAACATAACTTTGGTTTGTTTCTTTTAATAGACGCTTTTACTAGAATACAAAATTTGAATACCTGGCTTGCTCCCACATAAACTGGATGGCTTCTTTGCGTCAGACTTCAGCTTGGATGCGAGAAGAAACCTTCTGAACCATTCCTCCTTCTCCCTACCTGTCCTTCCAAAGAGATAAAGCACTTGATCCTTTTGGCTAGTGTACTTTGCTCCATCCTGAGGTTTCTTGGATTCTTCATTGTTCAAGTCCACTTTTTCAGCAGATAACTTTTCCTCTGTATTCTCTTTATCAGTCTGGGCCTTAGCCATAAAGTCATCCTGTCTAGCAAGTTCAATGCAAATAGGGTACTTCTTATTCCAAATCCGTTTTCGTGCCAGACTCTTGGGAACCAGGGAAATCTGAAGGATAAATGAAAGGGTTAAATTAACTTATTTCAGTTGTATCTTCTGTGTTTCTGTAGTCACATAAAGAACATAGGAACACAAGAGAGAGAGATCCTACATTGGATCTGCTGGGTTTAACTGGCTCTTAACTTATAGCTGGTTGACGTTCAGTCCACTGCTGTCACTAGGTCTTTGATGAGCCACAGCCTTGGAATTAAAACAAGGACCACTCAAGTAGCTTAGACTTGTACAATCGTGGAGAAACTCAGTTTTCATTTAAAAGATCTTATTCTCATAGTTATGCATAAAAAACAGAAAAACCAAGAACCTTATTTCTGTGACCATGGGGTAGGTAATGAGAATCCAAACTGAGTTTTAAAACTCAACTTTTCAGGTCCACCTCATGAAATTGAGTGTTTGAAGTTGGTAATAGTCACATCAAGTATGTAACAATCAAGGAATAAAAGTGATTTTATTCCTTTATTTATAAATTATATTCTAAATTCAGTATATTCAGAGAGAACTGAGACAATGCAAGTGATGAAAAGAGTAATAAGAGTTAAAAATTCTAATCTAGGGGCTAAACTTACCCATGTTCTCCAAAAACTGTGGGTAAATACCTTAGAGAATAGCCATAATTTGTTCATTATGTTCAGGGCACCCAGCACTTTTGCAATTAATTGGGGGTGGTGGGAGGGGGAAAGTACTGGAAATTTTTCTAAGAAACCATGGAGAACAATTCTCAGTCAAGTGCTCTTGTAGCATGTGATAGCTTTGCTTGTCTTCATTATGGGGAAACAAATCTGCAATAGGCAGGAATCTAAGTTTTTGCTTTATCTTTTTCACCGTCTTCCTTTAATGGAAAGCAGAGCTGACAGCAAGCTCCTTTCCCAGACTGATTCAGGGAAACGAAGGTTTTCCTCACTGTCGCCTTGGTCCCTCTCTCCCTCTAACTCCCACAGCCAATTGAAGCATAGTTTCCTCCTACACCGGTACTGCCAAGCCCTCTATTGATGCAGCACATTAAAAAAATCCATTCTTTTAATAATGGGGCATTGATGTATTACTTAATACAATGCAAATACAATCCTTCACATGGCAACTCTTCACAGATTTGAGGGAGGCAAATAACTTGTAGGAAAACTGTCCCAGCATTATTCTTCATGCACTCTTCCAACCGCAAAAATCCCAATCTCCTTCCCTAGACAGTGGGCACCAACAGCAAGATGTATCCTCTTCTACATCCTTATACAGTGTACATTCCCCCTTCAATTGAAATGCAAATGTTGCCTGAACTGCCTTGGGACAGAGACAACCACGAAAGATTATGCATTTTGGTGTAAGCTTCAGAACAGTCACGCAGTAATCTAATGTATGGGGAACAATTCTCTAAACTCCCATGTGTTAACTTCTGTTTTGAACTGACAGAGGAAAATCATGCTTTTCTTTTACTGTGTAAATACGTAATTTTTTCTAAATCCTGCTCAATCTTCCTCCCCAGCATAATCTTTTGCAAGTTAGTCACGACAACAGTTTTGTTTACATAATGACAGCACATGAAACTAGAGGAGTGAAAAAATTTTCAAAATTTAAAAAAAAAGTTTCAAAGTATTCTTTGTTAAAATCGCATATAAGTAAGGCACTCACCTTGCTCTCTGTAAGTTCATAAATTTTCTGGCTGACATATGTGACTTCAGGCTTTGGCTCATTGTACACAGCCCTTCTAGAAATATTTTTATTGGGTTTTGAAAGTCTTAAGGTGCTTCCTTCGAGTCGCACATAGACAGAGTGAGTCAACGTAGCATGGTATGTTTCTGGATCATAATTATAAATTTCATTCATCCATCCCTAGAGAAGAAGAAAACACTTGTTAACAGGCTTTTAAGATGCTGGAAAAACAAGTACAGCACGTACATCGAAGTTTTAAATAATTATCCAAGCTTTTGCCAAAGTTATGTCACTTACTATACAAATACAACAAAGCAGTAAACGCCCTAAATGAGGTAGCACCAAACTGACAGAGCACGAGATGAGGACTGTATCCCAAGCACACAATTTGTTTTTCTGAGTAAATCATTTTGTATATGTAGTGCAGTGCTCTTCCACCTCATCTTCATGAAATGCTGTGAGATCCGCAGACGCAGGCTTGCTGGGAAGAGCCACAAGGCAGCCAGTAAGAGCGCGCTGCAGAGCAGCCCGTCTGCTTACAGCAAGCACGGACATTTTAATCACCAACAGTCGAGGCAGAGCAAACAGTCTGTCTGCTTATAGACAGCACTGACATTTTAATCGCCGACAATTAAGGACTTCGTGGAAGACCACAATGGAGTTTGTTTTAACACACCATCACTGTTTAACATAATTTAACACGTTGTGTAACTGCCCAGTTACAACACAGGAGTCATACATGTGGGGATTAAATTTCATTCGTTTCTGTGCAGTGAAAGAAACAGAAAACAAACAAACCAGCCCTGCTGTAACAAGCCCGTAAGTGCTGACTCTAACCACGGGGGTGATGTTACTCCTCTAACACCTGCTTACAGAAAATGAAAGATGATAAATGGGGCAGAAGACAAACCAGAATACTCATTCAAGGAGGACAAGTTTTCCTTCTCTTAACCTGCCCTACAACATACTTTGATAATTACTTCTACCTGCACATCAAAACCTTAATTCAACATACTCAGTACTCATTAACGTCAACAGAAAGCGAAGGAGATAGCCTTAAACAGATGTACCCTAGAGCATGAAGTAAAATGGCATCTTTATAAATATGGGTGAGTATAGTAGGGGGGAGAGCAGCTGCTGCTGGAAAGTGGGGAGAGCTGAATGAGCATCCCTCGTATTTTTCAAAACAAAAAAGTTGTAACTACCTTATGCAAAACATCCCAGAAATTACTGCAACATCTTAACTTATTAAAGAAGTTTCCACCCACACATAGAAATGTAAAATTTATTTTAATGCTCATTTACTTCAGCACCATATAATTTCTCAAAGTAGACAGCATGCACTTTCTTAGGTGCCATAGTAACAGTGATATCTATGTTTTGTTTACTCCAACATCTAGCTCCATTTTCACTATAAACCCTGGAAAACCTAGATAAATTACCATTTCTTTTACGTTCAGGAAAGATTAACTCATTCATCTTTGCTCAGCTCCAAAGCAGACTACCTCTTTTATTAAGAGAGATACCTATACCAACACATGCTCTTTGAAGAAGCTTTGTGCTTGGGTTTTTTGCTTACTCTGGGTTATATACAACTACCATATAGGAAATACAATGCATGAAGAAGAGTTTTCTGTAAACCATCAAGGTTCTGCACAGCAGGGTTGATGCATGTTTGAGCACACCCCATTTCCTTCCTAGAAATTATTAAGCCAAGACATCTTTCACCAGATAGCAATTAATTTTCAGCCAGGAACTCCAGCTGGACTTACTGAAGCACAAGGACATCACATGAGTTGCCTAAAGCCACTATGAGCCATTCACTCTGTGCAGAACTGGAATATCCATATGGCCCACAGATCTCTGGAGGGACTCCCACCTGCCCCCAGATCAGATCTCCGAGCTATTTCTAGCTCAGACACCGAAGTCTGGAGCCTGCAGCCAGGCAAATGTACAGACAAAAATTTGCTGCCTCAAAAGTTTATTGCCTTCTCCTGCAAGGCGGTTCAGCTGAAGACCACACAAGCTGGCACAAGGAGAAAGGGATACTTGGAAAGTGGATCTTTATATGAAGCTTAGCCACACGAGCCCTTTTTATAACTGTAATGAGCTATGATGTTATTTTCAGTAGGAGGGTTGGAAACCTCCGGGTATGTGTGGTACCCAAGAAGGAAGGTCAGAGTACATTTGAAGTTTCCTTAACATCCTGCTCGAGATGGAAATGGCTGGAGTTTTCTGACACCAGCACTTGAGCTGAACAGAGGACATGTAGCAATGAAAACAAGGCATGATTTACACATCATTCTCTTGACTGCCACGTACTATAGTGAGAAGTAAAAATCCATGAACACAGCTTCAAAGATGAAAAGCTGAGAGTTGAGACGACATGAACACCTTGGGACACACATCAGATGCGCAAACTTTGCTATACCTTCTCAGCAGCTATACGACTGTTATCCAACACCCTTATAGCCATGTTTAATTTTATCCCTCCAGCACATACTGAGATGTCATAGCCACATCTGTGATAAAAAGGCGCGAGGCCCACCCTATGTTAAGTGACTTAACCAAGTCCAGTGAACCTCTGGTAGCACAGGGTTCTGAAGCCATCTGGTGTGTCATCCACTAGACCAGCACCTTTCCTATCCCATTTCTTCTATAACAGTGCCAGTACCAGCCTTTCTGCCAGAAGATTTCCTTACCCTACACAACTAAACAGCAGAGGAGAGGCCCTTTTGAAGATCGCCACCTTCTTCCCAGCAGCAGCAGCAAGACACACTGAATTTAAAGGGCAAAAATAAACAAAACAGAATCTCTGCTTCCTCAGTTTGTATAGTCCCGCTTCTCTTTCAGCATTCGGGAGCCTTGGAAAGTCCCACCTGCTTTTCTGATCCCTACCATGCACCCAGGCTTTCCACTTCAAACAAATGGATTAGCTATATAATCTGCCAAACACATAATTCTCAAACCCCATACTGCCACCTCTCCTGCTCGCTGTACGTAACAAACCCAACAGAAGTGCAAACACTGCTTCTCATAGCACAACCATCAGGCTATTAGTGACTGAAGAACCTGTCCAAGACTTTTAATGATTTCCAGCTGCCTAAGGTACCGAAAGTTCAAAATCTAGAACTGACAGAAGGTAAATCCATTTCCCACCTAAAACAGCAGCCTACATAGTGATTTCTATACAAGGAAGAGATTGGCTGCTTCATGTATTTGAGGCATAGCCCAAAAACCAAAAAGATACACAATTTTAAATTCAAATATTTCGGGTTTTGTTTTCAGACAGTACCTAGCCAACAGTCAGGATGAAAGAGATACCATACCGCACTACTACAAACCCTCCTTGTACATAAATTTTTAGTTTCCTAGTTTCTAAGGAAGCACTGTTTCCTTTTTGCACTCAACTTTCAAGTTATTTTGTAACACAGAAAAACATTGCATGGCTGAGAGTGAAATGTTAATACTTCACCAAATGATGATTCTTCAACTCTATAATGAATCTGAAAATGTGTGTCAGCTGCGGGAATTTTTTTCCCCAATATATCTAACTGTTAAAGGGGGAAATGACACTATCTGCCTTCTCACTTCAGCAATTTTCATTTTTGTAAATTGTTTCATCTAGCATAAAAACCATTTTTTAAGAAGGTTACCCAAGAAACCCCAAGATTCATTCCAAAGTTCCTGTGTTTTAAGAAGAATTTTAGCAGAAATACCTCCGCCCCTCTCTTTCCAAAAAGAAATTGGAACAGAAGATTCACAGCCTACGGAAACCATTTTGCAATGAATCTAAACAGAGAAGTTATGTTACTGTAACGTGCTAGCAACAGATGAATTTTCCCAAACTACTGAAACAACAATGGATTTCCTTGTGTAGGAGAAGAGTGACTGTATGATGGGTCTTTTTTGTACTAGCGAAGTTGTTAAAATAAGAAATTTAGTAATTCAGGGAGGACAATGACCACAGTCATATGCTACTCTGCAGCTGCTTGCCATTTACACTGATCCTGTGATCTCCATTTATAAAGGTCAGCAGTTTCTCTGAATTCACAGCTGAAATTAGGAGAAAGTGCCTCACCATCAGTTTGGTAACTAATCTGAAAAAGTATCCGGTCAGAATATTGGGCAGCACGGCTTTTATAGCAAAGGTCACAGCTACTATTCAAAAACCCATACATGCGCTAACAGATCTGGCCTGTTTGTTAGACAGCGGAGACTGAACTGGCTTTCAGAGTGCAGCACGTCACCTCTGTCACAGCAGGGCTACCACTAAACCGGCCCTGCGGGGAACGCACGGGTCTGTGGAACACAAGCACTTGCATAAAATGGCTTTAAAAGGCCCACCTCAGTTTACTTTTCCTCCTTCATGACTCCGGGCTACAAATTTTTTTATTCGAACTGCAGTTCAACAGAGTAATTCATGCGAGTAAGAACTGCAGGGTCAGGCCCCGTAGAGTATCAACTTTTTAATGTTACTTAGTTTAAGATCTCAGGCATGTTATATCTTAACCCAAGAGGGGAGGTTGGGGGGAACTGCAAAAGATCCTTACAAAGCAGCCAGCGGGCTGGGGGGCACAGACCAGGTCTGCAAATAAAAATAAATAAAAATCATTACTTCTATGATATTTTCAAATACATAAATAAAAGAATCGGCAAGTCAACTTCACAATAAAAGCCCAAATCTGGATTATAACTGCCCCCAGAGTTTCTCAGTGATATTAACAGACCGATTAATATACATTATCATTAAATGATATAATCAAATGCTCCAGCACCAAAATTCTCGAAAGACTGTTGATCACTCAAATCACACTAATTGTATTAGTATCCCTCTCATTACCAGTATTTTATAATACTTCAATAGTATTTTGCTTGATAAATGAGGAAAAATGTAACGCAGTTTTTTTGAGCTTTTATTGACAGGGAATCTAAAGACACAAAAAAGGTCTAAGGTGGGCAGAAGCAACCATCACCTTAACATTGTCTAACATCACCTAACATTTGTCTGCCAGAGGCCACTATCAAACATGAAATCCCTTGGGTGACATTCAGGAACAACATGCTGGTAAAAAGCCTCCTCCTTCTGTACAGCTATGGTTCAAAAAGCTTCACTTCTCCAGCAGGCACTGCCAACACAGTCTTCTCACAAAAGTTCTTTCTAATGGAAAGGGTAAATTTATCGTTTCCATTTTAGCTGTTACTTAAAACTTTTTGTATCAGCCAGCACAACACAAGAGAACGCACACTTGAAAAGGCCAATAAGGAAGTTAGAAAAGACTAACACATTAAAGAAGAAAAAAAAAATGTGGGCAGAGAAAAAAAGGAAAAGGAAGCTAGAGAACTGAAGACTAAGGTCTTCTTATCTTCTTAAGAAGATAAGAAAACGTACACTGAAGATGCAGGGGGTTTGTGTGCATTTTCTGGTTGGGGGGGGTGTTCTCCCTCCAATACCAAAGACATTTGAGTGAAAAAAGTACAGAAGTCTACAGAAGCACACACTAACCAGCACAGCAGTGTTTTATTCTTTCACATTGCAAAGGAACAATTTTGGGGAGACAATATTAATGTTCAGGTATTTCAGCAATTGCTGAGGGGAATTTTCCACTAGTTTTTGAAACCAGGGAAATGCGAACTTCTCAGACAATATTTACATGGGGGAGAACGCACACATACTTATACTAAAATAGCTTGACAGCAGTTTGGCAGAATCCCAACTCCTAGAGCCCCATAAAGGGATCTTACTCATAGCATTTATCATAATGGCTTGAAAGCAGTTCAGGCCAGAATACAAGACCAACGAGTCCTGAAGAGAACATCTTCATGCAAGAGCATCAAGTTTGATTTTCCTATATTCACACGAGTTTTGTTACAGATTACATCTTTATTTCATTTTCCAGAAGATCTAAACTGTACAGTGCTCATTTTGACAGAGGCAAATAAAAAATAGTTGTATGAAGGGGGAATAACAACTTGCAATCTGCTAAATCACATTACATTATGTTCCACTACAGTATGGGCACTGAGCTGGTTTTTAAACTCCTGAAGCATTAAAAAGCCCTTTTATAGGGCTTTACATATTAAGGACAATCACTTTGTGTGTTAATGAGCATAAGAAATACTTATCAGGTCATACAAAACATTAATCTACATTCATACAGACTTCTTTGCACAGTTCATTTCTTGCCTACAGCCATTCTCATAAAATGTATCTCCTGGATAAAAGCATTAAAATATAGTTTAATGGTTCCTGAATAACAGCTAACACCTCAAAGAGCCATCTTAACACCAGCCAACAATGAGTATCAGGATCTTTACCAGCTTTCAAGTATCAAGGCAAATTTATATGCAGAGTCCCAGCACCCAATTAACAAGGACAGAACTTAAAGTTTGTGAAGATTTGTACATGTAAGCAGCAGGCAAATCAATTGAGCAGACAGGATTGTTCAGTCTGCATTCACAACAGCAAATAAAGACCAAAACTCGTAACATTCAAGAAAAACAGGGAACACCATGCTAGCATCAGGGCTGGGCATGCAATTAGCTGCCTGTATTCAGCAAAAGCTGGCTTTTATACCCCATTTGTCTAACTTTTCAGTTACCTAAAGATACATGAGATTAGCTATCAATACACTATAGATTCTACAGCATATAACCAATACCGTATGAATTTAAATTCACACCACCTTTGTGGTGTTACACTACTGGAGATGCACCTTCAGAAAGCTCAGGATGGATTTAATATTTACACAAATACAAGAAAGCATTCACAAATACTCCGATAAGCAAGTGATATCAAGTGAAGGTTGTACCACTATCATTCCGAAATGCTTCTGTTGCATATCAGAAACTAGTAGATGCTTTATTGTTCAGAGTTCTGCAATTGGGAAAATATTATTTTAATTCATCACAGATGGAGATGAGGAGAGGCAGGACAGGGACAAGGAAGAAGCACAAAGCCACTGAAGTAACTGAGTGGTTGCATGGATCACAACTGGACAGACAGCAACGTGCCAGATGTATGAAGTGACAGAAACTTGCAGCATCTGAACAAGAAGTGGAGATGAGGAAGGGCAAAGAGGAGGGAGGATAAATTTTCTAAGAGCTTGATTTAAAACCCAGCTCTCAGGCACACATTTTACTGAGCTGTATTCCATATTATACAATACAATATTCAAGATATCAGCACGCAGAACCACAGACATCATAACCCATGAGTACGTCCCTTTCATCACTCATTCCTCCTCCCATTCTAATTAGCTAATGTTTGAGGAGAATCCGTGTGCTCTCCAACTATCTATGCTTTACTTGAACACAATGCTTTTGAATCTGCTTAGACTGAACAGACAAGACAGACAAATTACTGCTTAGACAGTAAAATACCCCAGAAACAAAATACATCTCCCAAGATGCAGCTTCAAGCACAAATGTTATTCTACACGCTAAACTCTGACACTAGTTGCTCTCACTAGTTCAGCCGGATCATTTCAAATCCAGCAAAACCATTTGCCCTTTTACTTTTGAAGCAATTCTGTTTTTCTACTAATCCTTAAGGACACTGAAGTCTTACATATTCTTGGACACTAAACCATTTGTGCCCCTGCCAAAGCCGCCTGACCCTAAAACAATACTCTATTTATAAATGGGGATAATTCAGCTCATTTACACCTTCAGAATAAATCTAGTTTACAACTTCCACCCAAAACAATGCACGCAGACACACACACAAAATGCCATGACCTCACCTTTCAGAATAATAGTTTACAACTTCCACCCAAAACAATGCACGCAGACACACACACAAAATGCCATGACCTCACCTTCAGTATCTCAGGTTCTTTGATGTCTAGAGCTCCTGTATTCCATCGCTTTTTCATACTTTTATGCAATTTGAGATATTCACGAGTACGTGGAGTAAGAAGCCAAATCACACAGACAGCTATCATAAATCCAAGGGCCATTCCAAATAAGAGTCCACTTAAGTAGCCAGGGAGAGGGATAATAAAGTAAGCATAGACTAACAGTGTTAAGAAATATAAAGTTTTCACTGGTATTTTAGGCTGTTGCACATATGGATTATTTTCATCTTCACTACTGAGCATAGTACCATTTTCCTCAGTCATCTCTGGATCGAGCAAAGTTTCAGTAGGTTTATCAGTTTTGCTTTCATCCTCTAGTAAGGAAAAGTCTTCAGAATACAGTTCACAAAACTCCTCATCCTCTCTGCTTGCTAGTGCAGACAATGAACATTTTTCAAGTACGAGTGAAGTTTTCGAACTCACGTCCTTTGTGCTTGCAGACTGAGAGCTTTTGGTCTCTGTCTCTTTTGCGTGTTCCTCAGCCGCTTTTGATTGATCGTTCTTATTCAGGTTAGAGTCACTTCCATAGAAGTCCCCTTCAGAATCACATTCTTCTTCCTTAATGCTGTAGTTGTTATTGCTTTCCAAATGGCCATTCAAACTGGAAAGGTTTGAGAGTTCTGAAGCACTTGAAGATAAGGCTTTGGGCCTGTGGCTACTACTTTCATCACCCATTATTTTACTGAGCAGCTGAAAAGGCTCATAGATTACTTCAGAAAGGCGTCTTTTAGTATCTTCAATTTTAGCCTCCATTTCAGGTACTTTGAAAAAGGAACGAGTGTCAGAGGGAGATGTTAATGGAGACGAGGGGGCAGTTTTAGAATCACCACCTGTAGCTCGAGGATGAGTGAACTGTTTGAACAGATGCAAGTTCAGTTTTGAGTCGGGTGGCCTGTAAGACACAGCTTCAGATTCTTGTTTAGAAGTATCTGTAGACAGAGATTTCACTAAGGTTTTCATTAACTGTCTATGTCGCATCGGTGGGGTGGGTTCTTTTGGTTCCACATCTGTTGAAAGGGACTTGACTAAACCCTTAAAAGGCTTTGAACTAGAAACTGTGGATGATCCACTAGAGCAGCCAACTGATCTGGAAGGGGATGAGGATGGGGAAGACGACAGGCTGGATTTCTGTTCCACAGGTGGTGGTGCACCTGATAAGCTAACTGTATGACATGAGTGTGATGGAGACAGGACTAGTGGCACTGCACTGAATACTTGGGATGCAGAAGGAGAATCCAACAGCTTTACAGCCTCTGCAGTTGGCAGAACTGCAGGCGATGAGGACAGTAGTGATGCAGAGTTGGCCACGTTAAGCGAGGTAGCTGGACCAGAAAAATCATGGCCGGTATGCTCAAAGCAGAGGTCTTCCTTGGCTTCAAGTGCTGTTACAATGCTTTGGTCATCTAGTTCCTCATCAAGAAATTCCTTAAACTCCTCTTCCTCTTCTTCTTCCTCCTTCCCAAATGCAGAGAAATGAATAGTGATGGTTTCTCGGGAGACAGATCGTTGGACCTGCACTTTTGGTGCTGACTGCTTTGAGGACATTTCACCAGTTTTCTCTGCATGGCTACTGTTCTGACTTGTCATTGCAGGTCCCAGAGATGTGTCAGAGTCTGTGAAGAAAATGTAATACTATGTTAAATGCATTTTTTCCCCCTTCAAACACCATTATTTTCAAGCGTTAAGCCAAACACAAGAGACAGGTTATACGCAACAGGTCAGTCAGTTGAAAATTAAAACAATCTGGACACTCTTCATCTCACTGGATTTAAAGCTGTCTAGTCAAATTATGGACTGTTACTAAAGAAATTAACTATAGATTTATTTCATTGCAGAAAACATATCCGTATTTTAGTTAATACCCCCTTCGCATCTGCTTAACTACCTCATTCTTAGTATCATTGAATGCAAGAACAGATTCAAAGAAACACAAGGAGAAAAACATGCTTAGGACAATTGGCAATCACAGATATGCATGGAGAACATTACCAGATCCTCTTAGATGATCTTAAAGGAAGAATCTGACACAATTTTAGACAGGAAAAAAAAAACACACAACAAAAAACAACAAGCAGAAGATACTTACGCTCAGAATTACAGATCTAGGTTACTGTTTGCTAGTTAACATATTTCCACATAGCACAAAATGGCAATATTAAGAAGTGCCATTTTGTAAAATTACTTTCAAGTGTTCTGAAATTATAGTTCATCCCTGATGCGCCACCTTCCTATATTCCCCACTAGATGCACTTCTGAGTTCCAGAAGCCCCATCCCACCCCAGCACACTGAAATTCTTCACTCTTAACTCTCAGTTCCTTCTACATACAATAATTAATGCTTTCTATTTCTTTTAAATAAAGCAAATTTGAAACTCAGAGCAAGGTCAGAAATATGTAAAAGTCTTCATGTGTGGGACAGTACCTTCTCCTGTATACCTGTTTGAACTCGTTTATAGGAAGTAGAGATTTAAATTGTATTTTATCATGTGCGTTATCATGGTTTATGGTTGGACTCAATGATCTTAAGGGTCTTTTCCAACCTAAATGATTCTATGATTTTATGTAGTCTCTTGTCTTTCCAGGTTTTGCAAGCTATGGACAAATGATCAGCATACACAATAGTCCAATAATTACAGACAAAACAAAGCATAATTGGACAGAACTTAACTTTTAAAAGTTATCTTCCTGAATTCCAGGACTAGACACCCTTTACAAATGTATTTTAGCAGAATCCCAGTACAGCAAGATGAAGTAGCTTCAAACATTTCAATAATGGACAGTATCAAACTAACTGTTGTCAGAAAGACAGGAGTCAGTCTTCTGCAGATGCAGCATGTTTGAGATCTACCTCAGATAACGTATATACCCAAAGAATTTATTACTGCTAGCAGTTTTGCTGCAAGAATGTGTAAGGACACTTCAGTAGAGGCAACTGTTGTTCGCAGTGATATAGCAATAGTACTTTCTGCAAATACCAATCTCTTATGAGGTCGGTGCACACAGGCTGCTTACATGATAGATACACTGACATACTTGCCTCTTACATCAATTATATCTACACGTTATTTCAAGCATTTTATTGACCCATGAAAGCGGACTTAGCATATATTCACATGGAGAGGAAATATCACACATTTAAACCAAGGCACTGGTGACCATACACAAAGATGGATCAGGAATTACAAGATTAGCTCTGCCTTTCCAGCTGTGAGGCAGCACTTTATCTTCATTGTCAAGGCAGCGAGTTTACCACTTCAGTAACTGAATTATTTTTCAGAAGCTGTTAAAATGCTGCAATCAAACTGTCACGCTGAATTAATGAGAGGCCTTTGCTGACGTTTAAAGAGCAGTTCAGAAGAATGATTATGTGGTGGTGAAGAAATGTGCACTTCACAAACAGTTGTGATATCAGATTGTATTATCCAGCAAGTCAGTGCCACCTATTCGTAACCATCTTCCTACTAAAGGTTGTAGCCCTTTATACTTGCTAATGGAGCTGTTCCCGTAAACATTTTTTAACCTGTCAGTAAAATGAGCTGGGTTAAAAACATTTTAAAATAGCAATCTTTGCCACCCAGCTTATTCAGTAACATTGGAACAGAAGCGAATATCTGTCCACAACTTCCTACTCACTGTAG
Organism: Aptenodytes forsteri; assembly: GCF_000699145.1. Classification (NCBI taxonomy): domain Eukaryota; kingdom Metazoa; phylum Chordata; class Aves; order Sphenisciformes; family Spheniscidae; genus Aptenodytes; species Aptenodytes forsteri. The sequence goes on from NW_008796178.1 coordinate 1,564,591, forward strand.
TTGTCCATTTTATGGCTCCTAAATTGTTGACTAGTTTATTCCTTGCTTCTTCTAGCATTTGTGTGCTTTCCAGTCAGGTTGTACAGAAGGAGCTGGACTCTATCCGGCTTCATGCAAAGCCTCCAGAAATTTGAATTTCAGTTTTCAGTCCCAGTTCTGCTGCATACGTCAGGGAGCCAGTTTGGGTTCAAAGAACCAAAAGAAGCTTTCAGATCCTAGTCATGCTCTCACTTGACACCTAACCACTTTTCTGACAAACTGCTTAAGAGACAAAATTCTGCCTCAAGATCAGGTTCTGGCTTCAGCTTTTATCATGGAACTGTTTTTTTCTGTCCTCCCCAAAATCCATCTGACATATCAAAGTAGAGTATTACATGGAGAACTCACTGTCAGTGATGGAGGTGTACCTCCAGCCCACTTAGGACTCAGCAGATTGTTACCTTTCCTGCCACCTCTGTAGGTCAAGTAGTTATTTATCCCAATAGTAAGAACTCCCAGTTATTCGGAAGTTTAGATATGCATTTATCAGTCGTATGCATATATAACTCGATGAGTGTTACAGGTGGTAAGAAACTTGGTCTTTCATTTCCCTGTTGGATTAGCACACTTGGGAACCACCAGCGTACAGAATCCATAGTTCCTACGGACACAGTTCCATTTCACGCAGTTCAAACTGCAAATTTCCCAATTTTTTAGACAAATGCATCCAAATTTATTTTGGAGAGGGAAAATACTACTGGACAAGATATGTATCCAACCCTATTTCCATTTCCCTAGTGCTGGACCATCAGCTATGACATCTCTAACATTTTGTGCCAGTTGTGAAATTGCAAGACTAGCAAACCAAAATTTCAAAGTACAAAAAACCCTACACATCTTCCAGGTCATTAAGCCACTACAACACTATACACTAAGGAAGTTAAAAAAAACCCAAACAACCAACAAAAAAACCCCACACAAGAGCTGCACTTGCACACGATGCTGCTGGCATCAGCTTGAAATATCTGACCCTTTCTCTTCCACCCATTCAGCACTAACCGAATAACCTAGCAACAAAGGAGAAAAATATTAACTACTACTCCCCCCACCCCCAAATTACATTTCTAGTGTGTTATTTTCGATCAGCTAGAAATTCATGGTTTTGGTTAGCTCTTTAGCACACTATGTTTACACTGTACAGTTAATTACCTTGTGTTTAAACACCAGTTGCCCTGTTGTGCTAATGCAGTGCTAATTACCTGAAACAGATGAAGTTTACTTGCACACGCCAAATGTACTGAAAAAAGATTTTACTGCTTATTGAAGAAGCAAGATTTTTTTACATCATGATTAACTAGTTAACACAGAAAGGAAGGGAATTCTTGATTAGCCAATATTTGCCTACCCTTAAACATGTTACTATACCATGAATTATGTCTTATAAAAGCACATTCTTAAATCAGCAGTATCAACAGGGCAGCAGCAGAACATTAACATAATGCAACTGCTTGCACTTCGGCATCCTCAGCCCATGACTTACAAGATAACTCTGTAGTATCTAATGCCCTCAACATCTGGCCCAAGTGATATTTCGGTTGAGGGGACTGGTTTCCAGGAACAACCATTTCTATCTGGGCAAATAATCATTTTTAGCCTTCTTTGATCTTGCTGGAACTTTCTAAATGAACCCTGTTTATAGGCTGGTTTTGCTACAAGGCAGTTCATGCTTTTCCCAAGCACAGCTGTTCAAAGCTGTATCTTGTATCAAATTTTCAAACAATTGGTACATTAAAAAAACAGTGTACAATACAGGAGAAATATTGTAATGCTATTTACTTAAGAGAGCACATGTGTTTTGGCCAACAGCAGATATTTCATTACAGGCACTCTGAATATCAATTGGGATTACAACAGTAGCGCACACTCTACATTATTCCAAGCTTTTAACAACTCTAACCCCTCTCAACAAACCAGATATCCTACTGAGAGTAATTTCTCCCCCGCAAACACAGGATAGGGGAGATTTTCCCCTGTTCTGAGCAGGCCTGTATTTCCAATCCAATCCTGAGCACAATTTCTCTTTTTTATTGCAAAGGATTTGGGGTTTTGGTTTTTTTTTTCCCCCCAAAGTAGATGTTGAGAAGCTTTTCCATAGCGAATACAACAACATCCCTGACTTCTTCCACTGCTACCACTACTGACAACTCTTCCACAACGTGTTCGGTTTTGATAACTAATATATTTCATCAGGTTCTTGAACCATATGTTTTTACCCCTTAAATCATTCTAACAGATTCACTTCTTACTGATTTCTGGCTACATTTTCCTCACTCATTGCTTCCCCTTTTTCCTACTCCTCAACTCCTCTCCCAGCTGTTTGAAGACCTGGCGTTCCCTGCCTCCCCGTTTGAAGGGGCACAATTCCGAACCGACTGTTCGCAGATTACATCAATACTTGCAGAAACACAGGTTTTCATTGATCCTTCTTTTGAAAGCCACACTGTCCCCACCTTCTCTGGCTGCCTCTTTAGGGTTTTTTTGTTGTTGTTGATTCTGAAGATGTAAGGCATCAGTTTTATTTATGTGGCAGGCAGGCCTGAATAATAATCTTGCATCCTCAGGCTTCAAATGATTCAGAATGTGAACTTTTACGGGGAAGGGAAGGAGGCTGCTCGGAAAATAATTCCTTTCCCCAGAAAGTTTGAACTTTGGATGCTTTTGCAGGGTGGAATGAGAGAGCTGCCAACCAACTACTGCCACTTCCGCTTCTTATGTTAAGGCACTGCACCCCCATCACCCACATAATGGCGGTTTATAATCCTCACCTACAGGCATTGCTTTTAAAGCGCTACAACAACAGGGAACAGCAAGCCAGGCAAACAGTGCACACACGCTGCCTGGGAATAGAAAATACTTCTTGCCCAGCCCTTTCCTACTGAGCGGTGAGGCAGCACAGTGCAGGAGCTGAGGACGTGTTTTTACCCAGATGACAACACGTCTCCACCACGCTGTGATGCACCTGCTGACAAACAGGGACACCCAGGGAGAGACCAGGTGTTGGGCAGCGCTGCGTCAAGTGAGGCCATGACACATTTTATAAGTGTCGCTACAGTAACATGTGCTCTTACCTACACCAGGAATGACTAATTGGGAACGTTTATAGAAATAGCCAAGCACCCAAGCAATCTGTCTTTTTGCCCAACAGCACAAACAGCCTTCTGCAGAACTGGCAAACCTTCTCCCTTTTTCCTGCACTGAACAAACACACACCCCACCCTTCTCCAGCTTAGCCTCAGAAACCACCTACTTCACAGCACTGCGAAAACACACGGTGCACTGAAGCGCCTGTTTTAGATGATTATACTATCAACTTTATCTATAAAGCAAAGCAATTATTTTCACATTAATGATTTAGAAAGTGATTCAACCAATACACAAAGCAGCAAACTAGGAACCAACTAAAAAGAAGAGGTCAAAGTTGCATACACCACGCCTATTTTATCCACCCATACATGGTTCAATTTAGCCACATTTACTAATTAAGTGATATTCAGTAGAGCAATTCAATGTTTTTCATAATCATTCAGTTGGACAAACAGGACAGATTGTGTAACTAAATTCACACATGCTGCAACAGCCAACTATTCCAATCACATTGCTATTACTTAATGCAACATCTACACAAGGGGGAAAGGGTATGCCGTATTAGTAAAACGCTTTCATAAAAATCTGCAGCAAGGTTCAAAATTTGTCAGAGTATTTTCCTTGCTCATTGCTACTAAACACAGACCAAAGAAGTATTTTCCACAAAACAGAAATTCCTTTCCTGCTAAGTAAAGAAAAAGTCTTGCAGGTTACTAAAAAGCACTGTAATACTTTCCCCCATACCTGTCAGTTGCATCAGAAGAACAAGCCCTAAATGCTACTCATGAAGCACCAATTTGATTATTGATAATGCCAGAATTTGACTTTATGCAGATTGCCATCACTGTTCAAAGGGAAAGATGTTTCTAACTGCTTACGTCCCTGCTTTCCCCAATAATCCTTCTGTGTGCCATCCAATGCCAGACAAAGAGTGTGCCATCACTCTTTCAACAGGCACCTCCTGCTTTGGCAAACTGCTATCACCTAGACTGGGGAAAGAAGTAGTTGTTCTTTAGGACTGGTGGGGCTCACTTTTTTTATTTTGGGTTACTCGATAGTAATTTCCAAGTATCAGACTGAAGACAGATGTATGATTCATACTCTAAATCTATCCTCCATTTGGTAGGAAGGAGAAATAGTGTATTTGTTTTAGACTATCTTTGCAACATCTATGTGGTGCGACAGAAGAGCTACAGAAGATCTTACATTAACATAGACAGGACCACCCTAATGCATTAAGCCACTGTTCCCAAACCAGGCTAGAAGCATGCTAAATGTTTCCCTGTTTGGGAATACCTGCACAAGCCAATGTGATCTGAAATTCATATTTGCTTTCAGAACTTACAGATTCCACCTGATTTACTAGAGACTCAGCCAGTATCTTCCTACCAGCACTGAGAGATATGGGAGTGTCCTGGTTTCGGCCGGGATGGAGTTAATTTTCTTCCTAGTAGCTGGTATAGTGCTGTGTTTTGGATTTAGTATGAGAATAATGTTGATAACTGTTGCTATTCTTTATACTTATTTAAAATAAATAACAGACTTCTCAGCATCAGACAAAATTCCTTCTGTTAAGAGCTAGAAGTCTTCATTTCAGGCCCTTCAAAACAAAGCACAGTATTAGTGATCCTTATCGGCTATAGTCTTTATTTAAGCAATGTTTTAAATCATTGGAAGTTTACATCTCCAATAATCCGTAACCACTACTTTGCCACAGAAGTAGTCTAAAAAGCCAATTCCCATTTAGCCCAGAATGACCTCACTGAAGCAGAGATCACAGCTACTGGGACGTTACCTGTCACGTAAATTTAATCTCATTCAGCAGATTTATACCATAAAAGACAAAAAGGGATACAAAAAACAAATTTCAACATCCTTTCCCATCCCCATTCAAATTTCTAATTACGACAAATTAAATTCCCCTGGCATCTCCACAAGATAATGTATTCCATGGTTAACATCTATTAGTCCTTTTACATCCACTAGTCATTACTTTTAAATGAACTACGTAGAAAGTGTTGGTAATTACCATCACACAACAGCCCCTGAAATCTTTGTGTCAGGGATCTAGTTACCCAGCCTGAAGATAATACTTTAAAGCTCACTTTCCAACAGGAGTAAGAAGAATGTTTTGCATCACCTTTCAAGTTCACGCAACTGGATTTGAGATACAGAGGGGGGAAAAAAGAGGAACAAAACCCCAATAAAACCTTTTTTAAATCTAAGCACAGAAATGAAAAATTTTATATCAAGTACTATTAAAAGAATGTAGTCCAATGCGTTCAGCAGAAGTCTGCTAGGATCACAGCCAAGATAGATGATGCCACCCACTATGGACTATAATATACACACGCAAACCTTCCATAGCACATACCTCTAACAGAGGTCAACTAGGTTATCACAACTAAGCTGGTTAACAGCTAAAATACCTCCATCAGGAGTTCTCCGAGCCTCATTTAAAAAAAAAAAAATTGCATTTATTCAAATGCTTTTATGGTAAGAATAATCCAAGTTAAATAACCAGCGCTTTGGTACGCTTAGGGATACTTAAATGGAAGATCCTAAGCAAGATTTTAAAGTATTGTCAATGAGATGATACTTTTAATGAAAACTATAAACCTACCAAAGAGACAAATAAGAGGGGTTTTTTAGTGAAGTCTAGGACAGAAAGGTCAAGTAAAATTGCAATGGCAAATAAGGAGTCTTCAAAATTATTGGAATTTTTTTGAACACAGGCACTGCTAATAAGGTCCTTAATACAAGCTTGTATTTACATTGCTTCAAAAATAATCAAATAAAAATTGTTTCATGTTAGCTAAGCGACTCTATTCTATATTAACATTTTCTCCAAAGACCTAAGAAAGGTCAGCTACCACATTAGTTTCTCTACCTTCACTGATAAAAGATTAATTATTATTCTTTCCTATTCTCCTTCCGTGACACATCACTTACATCAAGAACTTTGTAAAGCTGTACTACAGTTTAATTTTGACAAACACAAAAAGGTAAGCAGTTAAAGGTTGTCCAGAAACTCAGAAGAATTTAACTTCTTTGTATTTAATGCTTTTCTGAAGACTGAAGTGAAGCGATATTTATAAGAAATTGAACATTTCCCCTAACAGAAGAAATAAAAGAAGTTAAAGCTTAAAACAAAACATGCCATAACTCATAGAAGAACAGTAAACAGTGGGTGGAGAAGAGTCACTTTATTTTGCTACATATTGCGACATTTATTCTTTTTAAAACAAGAACATACAGAAACACAGAAACGTTACGAGCTTTCTGCAAAGAGAATGAATCGCAGTTGCAGGACAGCAGAGACTCCCAGGCTCCTTGTCCCTCTGGCCCGTAACCCGAAGGCCATGTTCACAGAACGATGCCTGTGCTCTGCTGGACTCCAGAAGGAAGGCACAGTCCCAAAAGGACCTGATTCCAACGAAGCAACATGCATCAGCACTAGATTAAGAACAGGGCAGCAGCAAATCCGCTAAAGTGTGAAACAGAAAACTAGCTAGCAAAACACGCCGCTGGTAGTTAGCGCAGTGCTTCCAAGCTGCCAGAGCCGGGAGCTGAAGCCTGTCAACACTGAGGCAAGAAGGGCTTCTGCAGTTCAACAAAACTGATGACATGCCTAAACCGAGGTTGCTGCCTTGCCATCATATCAGTGTAGCACTTTTCAATTGCTATAGGTCAAATTTTATTCTGCAACAGACCTGCTTCTCTGAAATTCAAAGGATAAGCTGGAAGAAGTATGGAGTGAGTATTGGTAATGTTAGCTACAAGTTGAGCCCAGAAACTGCTTCTTAATGTGCAGCTCTTCAAGAGCTCAATTTCAACACAGCCTCTGCTAATGCTTGTTTCCCAACCAACTGCAATACTACCGGTAAAGCTCCTCAGTAGTCTAATTATACATATTAGTAAAGCACTGTGAAAAAGAACTGTTGTAATAACAAAAAGTTGTTTTACTTTTTGTTATAGTCAACTATATATAGTCAACTCATAAACAATGATTTTTTTTTTCTTATTACTCACACACTTTCAATAACATATTCCTCTGCTCTTTGCAGCAGATTCAAACTGTACCAGAGTGTAATTTCATTGAAGAAAGTTTACTCCCAGCTGGCACAACGAGAATAAAAATTCTAGCACATTATACTTTCTCTATTCACATGGTCTCCTCCTATGAACTACTTTATTCTTGTTTATCATTCGTAATTGCAAGCAACAAGTAGCATCTTTTCCTTCCAAAACACTCAGCGTTCAGCAGTTCAAAGGGACCTTTTACTAGTTCCCTAATTCTCTCAACCAAACAAAACAAAATAGTAACAAAACCACAACCAAATCCTCCCTCTCTCTCTCTCCATCACAGGTTTGGAGATTTAGTCATTTCCTATATGATAGATTGCTGTCTTTAAAACGTACCTTCAAATACTTATTTTTCCAGGTAACTAGTTGCTGGCATCAAAATTACCCCCAAAAATAATTCGGTCATGAGTGAGAAGAGAAATGCCCTAAAAAACAAAGGTTTACAGATCTAGATCTGAAACTCCTGCAGTAAGGGATTTAGAAATAAACGCATTAAAACCAGAGCATACTCACAGACAGAAAGAGAGAGGCAAACTTTTGTCACAGCCTAGAGCCAGCTTTTTCCACTTTTCTCTTCTAAAACTGCTATACTACCTAGCTGAAGCACTCTCTTCAGAGTCACCCTGACAAGCCAAAGGGGAGTAAAAACCCACTGGTCTGTTAGCAGCCCTGAGCAACAAATATGTAACTGCTGCATTTGTTCTCTTCTAAAAGGGAGGAGAAACTAAATCAGAATTTGCTGGTGCTGCAGAAGCGCTGCATCTTGACAGAAAATCTTTTATTATTACAGAAATAAAACATCAAAAAGCTTAGACAGAAAAAATTACATCCTATCGAGAGGGTAATGGTGAGGTAGAATATAAAACTATGCAGCATTGTAACCCTCTCCCTCTTATCTCGGTGGGGAAAAAAAAAATCAACTCCTCATTAATCTGATGAAAGATTATCTAAAACCTCTGCAGATTAGTCCACAGTTGAAAATGCTGACCGCATTACTGATTAAATTAAAGGTCACTATAAAATCTTTAGCGGAAATTTTGACTGACTTATAGAAAAGCACATTTCCAAAATGAAGTAAAATAAGCTGCCTTGAATCCTAAATTAAAAATGGGCTTATCAGAATTGTATTACAGGCTCATTTTTTCCAACAATTCAAATGCTCATCAATAGGTAAAACTGCCTACAGGTAACAAGCGAGCATTCAAAGACTTTTTTTACATTTACATTCATTTCACTAACAAAAAAATTATATCAATATTCACAGCAACTGTGAAGTTAAAACTACCATCATACACCTTCATATGAAAACAGCAGAAGAGATATTAAAAATAAATACGCTTGTCCACATGAAGTTAAACACATATATACAGAGGAGCAACACCAATTAATAACTCAAACTCTAGGTCCCCATGTAAAATGTAGTTATGAAAGATCATTAAAAAAGGAATGGAATCTACAGATTTACAAACCATACCTCATAAGTATCTAAAGAGATTTTTTTTTTCCAGTGGATTTTTAATGATTCATCAAATCTTATATTTCATACGTACAACCTTCATTCTAATTTCATGTTTTGCAGAGGATTAGCATGCAAGGTGCTTTAAGGCTTTTTTACCTGACAGGACAAAACATAGTACGCAATCATGGTTTCTTTATTTCTCAGAGATGTTTTCAAAATTAGAGAAGGGGATATTCTCTGGTTTAACTAAACAGGACTACAACATTTAATACTTAAAAGTATTTAGGTTTGGACCAAGCACATATCCCTAAGCAGCAAGGTAATAACTCTTAAAAAAAAAAAAAAAAAAAAAAGAGCTACAGGACCATGATGGACCAGTGATGCCCCATATTCCAGAACGTCACAATGGCAGAGCAGGAAAAAGGCATGGGGGGCGGAATCTTTCCACTCAACCTCTCACAGACCAACTCAAACAAGTGGAGTATCTCTGCAACACTGCACGCACTCAGTGAGCCTTCTTTACCAACAGTGTCCTCACAACTTCACGTATACAAGTGTCAGCAGGACTTTTTGCCATCCTGCATTGCCACACATCTGTGAATGTGTCTTTGCATGCATAGGAAGAAAGGAGGCAACAATGCAGCAAAAAAAAGAAATGTCTACGTTGTTGTCTACAGAAGGTTACTCACTTACACTGATGTCTGTTGGGTTTTTACCCTCTACCAACAGTGTCCTCACAACTTCACGTATACAAGTGTCAGCAGGACTTTTTGCCATCCTGCATTGCCACACATCTGTGAATGTGTCTTTGCATGCATATTGGGAATGGATGGGTCAATGTTTCAGCTAAAAGAAATGTCTACGTTGTTGTCTACAGAAGGTTACTCACTTACACTGATGTCTGTTGGGTTTTTACCAAGGTAACTTCAGCCAGAAGCAGCACATTATCTCCAGCTCTTCCAATACAGCCAGGTCATTGCTGTTGCCTTTGCAACCACTTTAGACCCTGTGAGAAGTGCAAGAAATACAGAACTCCCTACAGAAATGTAGGTGACTTCACATGCCTAGGACCTTGGCATGCCCCAGGCACAATGCAGTCATTATCCGAGGATTATCTGGTTTATGATCTTTCTCATCCTCCAGCTCTGGTGGTACTTTTTCAACTTTTGGATCCCCAGGCAGTTGGGAACAAAACAAAACAAGAACAACTAATCAAAGCAAGGCTACTTTCAGAAAGCTTAAATTATCTATGGGAAGGAGGAGGGCTACATATGCATTTAATACAAATAAAAAAGTATTCATACCTAACTAGAAAGGTAGTTGTACTTAACACATGAAAATTAAGTAACCTAAGGTACCTGAAAATACATAGCAAGCTGCAACTGTTAACATAAGGAACTACTGTTAGAAGGCATGTTGATTACATTTGCTTACTTCCTTGCATCTTATCTACCTAAGGAAAGCAAAAAGTGTCTTTGATAAATACAGAAAATGCATTCCAGATAGAACAGAACAGGATTTCTCAGAAGTTTTTGCAAGCGTAATCCCCAGAGGGTCCAAAGGACAGAAAAGCTTAGGAAAATAAACAGGACTTCATAACATGCAAGTCTTTTCAGAGTTGCAATCAAGTTTGAGAAGTGGTGGGACGGAAGTAATTCAAAAGTAATTCAACCCAAAAGTCAGACTGTTCTGCAAGGTTTCTTAAAATAATTGTTCCTAGCACTTAGAGAGGCAGTCTTGCCAATAGCTCTATGCCATTCATTGAGTAGTCTTGCCTGTCATTGGATTCCATGAAAAATTAACGGAGAAAGGTATTAGCAGCATTTCATGATACCTGGAAACTGCAAAGGCAAGAAACATAAATCAGTACCACTTGAACAAAAAAAAAGCTCTTCATAATCCGATTTTGGAAGGAAATGGCTTATGGACTAGATTTCCAGACTTGTCTGAAAGCCCTGAGCAGGTAATCATGTGATTTTCAGTTTCAATATTATTAGGAGGGTGAGAAAAATTTTGCTTTAACTTACCTCACTTAAGAGTAGTGTTCACACAGCACTTTGAACAAATAAGATCATACAGAATCACTAACTTCTTAAAACAGCAATAGCAAAGACTAAGAACCAAGTTAAAGCAGCTGAAGAATCACACAACCCATCTTATTGGAGCAACAAGTGTGAAGAGATAATAAACTACTAATAACAGCTCCTGTGCTTTAAATTCCTTTAACTTCTAATTCATAGAAGGATCCATAGAAGGCTAACAAAATGCCAAGTCAACTCTGAAGAAACCTTGTCCTAAGAATAGCAGGAAAATAAAATGTCAAACTCAGAATTGGGAAGAACCAGATATCTCTCTCTCTGCTTAAGGCAACATTAATCTCATTTCATTCAGATTTATGTTCAACTCAAATACCTAGAAACTAAAATGCAAAAGTTCAGCAGCATTGTAGCTTTCCAACTGGAGGACGCAGTGGAGAGTGATGAGGACAGGAGAACATCCAAGATACCGAGATTTTCCCAAGACTGAAATGGAACCTAGATGGCCCCTAACAACCTGAATTTTTCCCATGCTAAAGACAAAGTTTTTGCTTATTAAAAAAAAAAAAACAAAACACAAAACCAAACACAAAACAGAAACACTGTCAAACCTCGATGAGCAAAGATACTAAGTGAGGCTCAATTAAAAACATTAGGACAGGCAACCAAGACTTTCCCAGCTTCCCAACTATCAAGACATAAGGGGTCTTGGGGTTTTTTAGAACCATAGGATGGTTTGGGTTGGAAGGGACCTTAAAGATCATCTAGTTCCAACCCCCCTGCCATGGGCAGGGACACCTTCCACAACACAAAACGAAACACTGTCAAACCTCGATGAGCAAAGATACTAAGTGAGGCTCAATTAAAAACATTAGGACAGGCAACCAAGACTTTCCCAGCTTCCCAACTATCAAGACATAAGGGGTCTTGGGGTTTTTTAGAACCATAGGATGGTTTGGGTTGGAAGGGACCTTAAAGATCATCTAGTTCCAACCCCCCTGCCATGGGCAGG
>NW_008796178.1:1576645-1589095 GCF_000699145.1 Aptenodytes forsteri
TCTGGACCCGCTCCAACAGGTCCGTGTCTTTCTTATGCTGAGGGCTCCAGAGCTGGACGCCCCAGGTGGGGTCTTACCAGCGCAGAGTAGAGGGGCAGAATCAAACTCCCTCGACCTGCTGGCCACGCTTCTTTTGATGCAGCCCAGGATATGGTTGGCTTTCTGGGCTGTGAGCACACATTGCTGGGTCATGTTGAGCTTCTCATCAGCCAACACCCCCAAGTCCTTCTCCTCAGGGCTGCTCTCAATCCATTCTCCGCCCAGCCTGTATTGATACTGGGGATTGCCCTGACCCATGTGGAGGACCTTGCACTTGGCCTTGTTGAACTTCATGAGGTTCGCACGGGCCCACCTCTCTCAAGGCTCAAGGACCCTCTGGATGGCATCCCTTCCCTCCATCATGTTGACCGCACCACACAGCTTGGTGTCATTGGCAAACTTGCTGAGGGTGCACTCAATCCCACTGTCCATGTCACTGACAAAGATGTTAAACGGTGCCAGTCCCAATACCGACCGCTGAGGAACGCCACTCGTCACTGGTCTCCACATGGACATCGAGCTGTTGACTGCAACTCTTTGAGTGTGACCATCCAGCCAATTCCTTACCCACCGAGTGGTCCATCTGTCAAATCCATGTCTCTCCAATTTAGAGACCAGGATGTTGTGCAGGACAGCGTCAAATGCTTTGCACAAGTCCAGGTAGATGATGTCAGTTGCTTCTTCCTTATCCACCAATGCTGTAATCCCGTCATAGAAGGCCACCAAATTTGTCAGGCACGATTTGCCCTTACTGAAGCCATGTTGGCTGTCACCAATCACCTCCTTATTTTTTCAGCTTGTCAAAGAGCTTCTAGAGCCTTGCAACTGTCATACACATTTCAGTATAGTCTCTCAAAGATCAATTTTGCATTAAAGAGTGGTTTAAGCATTTTATGATTAAAAATACTGGACTATGAGGGAGACAGACAGACACAAAAAACCCACTCAAGTGCACAGGGCTGAAGCAACCATAAAATTCCTAGTCATTCTATTACAGTACATTCAAATATTTTACAAAATCCACAAAAGTAGTAAGGCAAAAGAAGTAGCAGTACGTGGCAAAAGCATTCATGTGTGTTCTCATTTAAATATTTTTCACATAGTATTTATAATTCTAAACGTTTCAAGGTGTAAACTTATTAATTGACAGACGTTGGCAAGAATCTTCCCTGGACTTTGTTATCCAGAACATGAAAGAGGTCCCTGCCAAAAACAGGCTACCGAGATCAAAGCCACGAGCTTGATTTGCATTCCCCTCCATTTCTTGTATTAGACACAGAAGAGAGCAATAGTTAATGGATCAGTTTAATATATTAAAGCTTTCTGGTGGTTTGTTTTGTTGTTTTGTTTTTTTTTTTCCTTTTTTTCCCAAGAGTGATTGAGGTAACTCCTATTTCTAAAAGCTGTGATACATTTTAATTGCAACATATGATAGGTCAATTACAGATTTCCTGACCTTAACAGCTGCTTTACAGGCTTTTACTGAAATCAACTGAGTCAGAAAATTATGAGCACTTCCCACAACATGTTTTTTTAATCCTAATTGCTAAGAAACTATGGCAGGTAGATACATCAAAGAAAATCAACTTCGCTAGCAATCTGAATTAACAGGATCATTTTACATAAAAGTAGATATAAAGACACTGTATTTCTCGTAAGGAAAATCAGTATACTGTGGTGACAAAGCGAGGTCCTTACGCACCTTAAAGCCCTTTTGTTCACACCCCTAAGTAACAAGAATATGAAAGGATCCCTCCTACTCGGTTTTTCTCTCTCAAAATGTGGGTACTGTTAACATGCCTGGAAGGATAATTTGTCATGTGAATACTCTCAAAAAAAAGTAAACAAAATAAGATTGGGAAGAGCACAAACAGTGCTCTCCTCTACTTTTTTTTCCAGCAGCATGGATCTACCCCAACATGGTCTTTCACTGTGTGGATCAGGCCACAAATGTAAAAAAAAAAAAAAAAAAAAAAAAAAAAAAAAAAAAAAAAAAAAAAAAAAAAAAAAAAAAAAAAAAAAATTGAGTTAGTTAACAGTTTTCTGAACTTTTCAGCACTCCATGATAAGTGTTCTCACTGCCTCTGGTGAGAAGTAGTTTCCAAAGATCAATAATGCAGGAAGCAACACAGACAGCCATTACTCATTCGCTCTCAGCTCAGAAAGCAATTATTTGTTCCTATATGATATAATTCACTCATATAGCATGCAGACACAGACATAGGTCCTTATCTTAGTGGAAAGTAGACCTCAGGCAGACTAGCATGATGGGACAACATCTGTAAATGAAATCATTCCTCCAGGCCTCTTTATTTCAGAGATGCACATGCTAAATTCTGATCAGCTACATATGGAGCTGTGAAACATGCACGCAGATCTCACTTCTGCAAACGTTAATCAATGTAGCTGTCTCCAGGAATTTCACCTGACAACCCCACAGGCTGAAAATTAAAAGGTCAGAAGGTGGGTGTCTTGTGGCAATACATACCCCAATTGCCCAGTTGCCTGCTGAATTCATAGTGCAATACGAAGAAAAGAGCTTAAAAAAAATTTTTTTAATGAATTTTTAAGAAGAAACCCAGTTCTACTTTAAATTCAAGTAGTATTCATGCAAGCTCTCTACTGTCATTCTCCTTCACAGTTACTTCCCTGTAAAAAAGGGCTAAAATCTTCCCCTTCTCATCCTATGATATTTGCTATTCAATAACCAGGTATTGTCACTGTTATGTTTGACCAGCAAATGCCTTCAGCACTGTAAAAGTTTCTACTATTGCAGACAGAAATAATGTCTATAGACTCAACTACTTGATAAAATAGGTAAGAACGAATGCACTCCACTGTATGTGGGTTACATTTTGTGCACGCACATGCACAGAAAGAGAAGTGTCATTAAAGTAGCTTCAAGGAAACGAATTTTAGGTCATCAATTTTAAGGTCTTGATTTGCTAGGAGATAAAAGAACAGCAAAAGCCACCAGATGGATTCAAAAGGGCAAAGGGAAATAAGTGTCTTTGAGCCATATCCTGCCTTGTTCAATTACAGTATTATGCAGGCAATTCTAATTTCAGACATATGGCAATGTTCTTATACACATGCTTAATAAATCCACCATGCATTTGTTTATAAAATAGTCAGTCAGCTATACAAGCTCTAAATTACATACACTGTTAATAAGCTTGTGAGTACATACATACTTCCTCATATATCACCATACATCAGGGGTGTGGCTGTTTAAGCGAGGCTTTTAATTGCTGAGAGAGGTCAAGTCAGAGAAGCCAAGCATGGGTGGCAGCTACAGCTGTCTTCCAGGATAAGGTGACAAAACAGTGATGACTAAAGTGTGAGGAAGCTGCACCCATCCCTAAGGAGCTGTCTCTGCCACGCTATATATAATTAAGGCTTTAGAGACAAGATTGGTTGCTCTTTTGGGGAAACTGAAAAAAACAGTACAAGTGGAAATCTAGACATGGGATGGAAGTCTTTTCAACTCACACTCATCACCACACGGCGAGACAAACTCCTCTCTGTTAAACCATGGAACGGCCTTGACACCCCCTCAAATGTTCTCCTGAACTCCATGAAGGAGACAGAAGTGTGATCATAGTGGACAATGCCTTCTTTAATAGTCTGAGATCCGAATGGATCACACAAATCAGCATTTATTTGGCTTGGGGTATTGGAGGAGGAGGCCTGAAAAGCCACTGCTCACACCTTACCCATTTTGTGACTAGAAAGAAATTTGCAGGACAGTCATCCCATAGCAGTGTTCATTGGTAAATACACCAGTTAAGGCATCTGGATGCAAGAAGCAGGTTTAAAAAAATAGATACTGGCAAAGTAAAGTACTAAAACAACACTCGTGGTGCAGCACAGTGATTTACTCATTTTTATAATTTAAATTGTGAAGTTCTAGCTTGATAGAAAGAATAATAAATATCTAGCTAGAATTTTTAAAATCTGGCCAATAAAAATGAAACTGAAGAGTTGTCCCAACTCATCAGAAAAGCAAGGGTTCATAAAATCTGTTCAATACTCAAAATGTATTAACCAATTTACATCTCAAAGCTGCATGACAAATGAAATGGAGATCCATACAACCAAATATTTATGCTCTTAAATACAACACACCTCTAAATGAATCTTTTCAGACACCCACAGAGTTTTCTACAACTGTTAGGCACGGATCTTCAGCTTGCCTGTAACCTCTAGACAGTGTGAAGGCATCTCGGAAAACTCGGCCTGTTGTCATAAAGGGAATGATAACTGGAATTACAAAACAGGAGATAGTTTGCATGCACAGCTAGTCCCTTCTCCATCCACATCTTGTTATTCACTAAAATAACAGAGAAATAGAATAGTAGCATTTTTTTTCCCATAAAAATACTTTTGTAAAGTTGTCACACATTTGCTCAGAAGGTTTATTAAAGACCTGGCAAAGCCTTTATTAACTAGCATATTTTTGAGTTGACAGACATTTAGGATTATCGCCTGCTTAGTTCTTCTCCCTTCTCCCGATTCATTTGTTTAATACTTCAAGTCAAGTTGAAAAGGAAGAAGTGTGAAAGCGATTAGACAAAAAGAACTGCTACTGAGAAGGCCTTACAAAGATAAGCCTTATCAAACTTCACAGCAGTTACAAACAAGAGAAGGAACATATGGATCACTTTCATTTACCACCAAAATACATTTATTTATGGGTTCAACCCCAAACATTACACAAGAGTATTAGGAAAGAAAGTGAAGCCCCTCCAGGCAACAGAAATGACAGATACGTATTAAGCAAGCAGAATGGAAATACCCAGCTTGGAAGGCATCCAGAGCAGAAATCTTCACGTTGCATCGGGTACTTTAGGACAGGGAGACAGGAACAAGAGGTGGGAGGTGACCGGCAGGCAGGGAGCAGGGGGTATGGGAATGCTATGGGAATTCTGTGACTCGGTTGCGAGATTATCATTCCCAGCCTCAGCTAGAGGATGCTCTTGGAAACCTGGCAGAGCCCCGCGCAGGCAGGTTCTCGATACTCAGAAGTTTCAAAAGAGAAGGTAACACAACATACTGCAGTTACAAGCCAAGAGACAGAGAGCACCAAACCTAGATGACGACTTTCACTGTCTGCTTTTAGTATCACATGTTAAGTAATATTTCCTAATCAAGCTACCACCATCACAAGTGTGTGAGCATGACTATCTCCCTTCCTCTCAAAGAAGCCTTATTCTTTGAGCCTGTCTGGGCTCATAAAACAGACATTTTTATTTCCTCAGTCTTAATCCTGACTTCCAGTGAAACAAAATTATTTTTGCAGCTATTTAATTTCAGATCAGAACTTCATTGGAGCTCATGACAGGTTGCGTTTATGTTTCAGTCCTCTGTCATCTGCTTTGAAATTCCCAGTATCAAAGGAGATAGTAGCTTGGTTTGCACACATATTTTTGCAGTCCTATTTTACAACTGAAGTATAATTTAAACAAAACACATGAAATCCAGAGGAAGATCTGGAGTCTTACAGCTCCCAGTCCTCTTCATAAGCTACTAAAACCCAATATAGCAATTTTTAGGACTCAAACAGATCCTTTAGAAGAGCACCCCAATTCCTGAATATGCATTTTCATGCTCTAAGAGATCCTCTTTTAAGCTTGACCATCCCATCTTCTCTTAGCTTCACAACAATAATCCTGCATCGACAGGATAAGTGGTCCAGGACATGCAATACGTTCACCAGCACTAAGGAACGTTCTTCTGCAATGTTCCTGTCATCCAACACCAGTGGGGTCAAAGAGCATAACAGTTTAAAAACCACAGGGACACTAGTTAATGAATATTAAAACCCAGTTCATACAACAATTCATTTGTACTACCCTCCTGGCCTTTATGGGAAAACACCACTGTTTACTATGTTTTATTGATCTTCTGTTATCCTTTGTCCATCAGTCGTCTTGTCTTTTAGAACACTAACTTAACCGCTATGCTATGTGTTGATTTGGACTTTGCACAGCAGAGTAACACACCTTGCTGTTTGGAAAGGAGAGAGTTAAAATAAATAGGAAAGAGAGACAATGAACAGAGCACTAGGAATTTTGAAGAGCAGGAAGGCAAGATCAGAGGACATACCCTTTTTTACCATTATATTCTCATGTCTCTCCAAAGACACCAACAATCAGCTTCATCAGAGACAATGGTTCTGAGTACCCAGAGAATAAACACCTTAGAACTCCTCTCCTCACAGGGGGTGAAGCAGAAAGAAAACACACCTGCAAAACTTACAGGGACTACTGCCCACTGCAGATATTTCAGCCACTCTAACCTACTCTGTTGTCAAAACTTGCTCCTCTGCTTCCTACCTCCAAGGATTTCCAACAGGAGCAGGACCGGCCCTTGCTAACACAGGAAGTTTTTAAGCAATTCCTCTCAGATGCCTTAATTGAGCAATTACACCTTAAGGCACTTGCTTTTTATTTTCCAGAGATACTGGTCATCAAGGACTCAGTTAAAGGAAATGGTGATGCATCTGTTAATCAGGTCTTAAAAGGGATGCCTCCGTAGCCCTGGGAATCCAAAATAATTCGTTACTGTAACAGCCTTGCTCCACAGCAAGAAACTACAGAGAAGGCAGATAGGACAGGAACAACAATACAGGCAAATAACTGCATTACAGAACTGGAAGTCTGACACTGCATTGGGTATATTGTTACTACGCTTGCCAAAGAGAGGGGATTTTGCTCTGTGAGCATACTCAAAACTCATGAAACTAAGTTAGCATACGGCAGCCTCCAGTGCAAAATTACTCCAGTAAAGGACTTGTGTGAAAGAATTTAACTATTACCTTAAAAGACTTAAAATTTCATTTGCCAAATAAGTAGATACCTTCAGACCTACACTATGCAAAGCTTGGCCCAAATTCAAGCAACTTCATTCACTTCTAGTTCTTCTGAAGAAGACAATATTAAGTGCTAACTCCCCAGGTGGTTAAATCTCAGTCCTCACAATGCTCCCGAGTGAACAGGCACACAGAGGCTAAGGCCGTTGGGTATAGTTAAATGTTCCTAGCCAACGTGCAATCTTCATGTTTTGTTGCCTCACGCTGGAAATGGGATCTTGACCAATAATTATTAACCTTCTGCCTTCAAACTTCTGGGCTTGCCATGTTAACAGAAGCTTAAAAAAAGTTAAACTGTCCAAGAACAGATAATTCACAATTCTGACAAGAACAGCGGGTCATATATTTTTATGACATAATAATTGGGATTCTGTCCCACACATCCAGAAAAGAAGCTGAATTCAACCACCTGTAGTACAAAAAAAAACCCCAACCCCCTTTGTGGATCTGAACCATTTAGCACAATTCTCTACAATAATGACAGGAGTGGTACACTTTTTTTTAAAATCAGCAATCAACAACAGCTTTACACATACCATAACGATATGCATCAGTGCACTGAAGTAATAAACATAGAATGGGGAATACTAACTGATAATCCTAAAGCTTTCACTATTTACCGTAGTGTCTCTGAAGGCCTAACATCTTGCTCTTACACTAGAGAGAGATTTCTGAGGGACAGACAACACTGTACTTTGCAGTTTTGCCTTTGCTCCCTAAATGTTAAATACTGCTTTTCCTCAAGCTATCTATGATTGTGTTACTTGGCTGAATTTAGAAAAATTGTTCCCAGATTGCATGTATCTTCAAATTTGCAGTTTCCATTCCAGTCTGCAATAAGAAAAAGAATTTGCAAATACAAGCTCATTTCTGTATTCCATGTCGTTTTCCAGTAAGCCTAATGAAGATGCTGCCTCCCCTACAGACCTGCGCAATAGAGGCATGAAGCAACAACAGAAAACACTTAGAAATAGTGAAGCAACAATAGAAAATACTTGGACTACTGTCTCCATGTCACAAATTTCACCACTTTCTCAAAACCACAACATCCAGACAAGAAATAGCATATCTGAGACAGCAAGAGACATCGATGAAAAGATCCCAAGCATGAAGAAGCCCAGCAGACCTGGAGTTTGTGCATTGTTTCCCACCAGTCGAGTCTCAGAAGAGTTCTCCAGATGATCTCTTTAAAAAAAAAAATAATAAAAAAATACTCCTGCCTAACCTAGTTGAGCAATCTCACTTTTCCTCCAACCCTTCACATCCCTTCCTTCCCCCAACACTAATGCTTAATTCCACAGCATATATAGTTGTTTGCTTATTTCTCAAAACATGGATCCAGCCTTCCACTAGGAAGAAATAGCACAAGATGTCCATGCCTTCACATCAGGATGGTTTGAGAACTATGAAGATGCACCACTCTGCTTGCTTCAACAGCTTGCGATAGTCCTTTCTCCCACCACGCAGAGCAATTCATTCTCCTGAACACCAGCATTAAAGGACTTGTATATGGCATACTAACTGACAAATCTCTATCATAAAACAAAAAGGATATTAAGATGGAACCAAGGTAATTAAATATCCTGTTTTAACATTATAGTATACCAGAAAGCACAAAGTATCTGGTACACAGAACATACAGCATTTTCTGTATACAAAGTACACTGCTAAAAATCAAAACTAAAAGACCATACAAGATCTTTCTTTACAGAATACATACTCCTCTTGAAGAGCTGATTAACTTGGTTTCTGTAAATCCACAGACAGGACACTTGAGTAGACACCTACAGACACAAACACCTATGTCAAGGCCTCACACCTACATAATGAAGGCTAACGCTACCTTACAAACAACATACTTCAATAGAATTGTCAAGGACTCTTCAGCTTCCCATGCTCTACCGACTGAGAAGGCTGGAGGTGCACAAGAAGCTGGGAGGGGGCAGAGCCAGGACAGCTGACCCCAACTGGCCAAAGGGCTATTCCATACCATGGGACGTCATACTCAGTTCATAAACTGGGGGGAGTTGGCTGGGGGGCAGTGACCACTGCTTGGGGACTGGCTGGGCATCAGTCGGCAGGAGGTGAGCAATTGCATTGTGTATCACTTGCTTTGTATATTCTTCTTATTATTATTACTAGTAGTACGGGGGGGGGGAGTGATCGAGCTGCTGGGTGGTGCTCAGTTGCCGACTGAGGTTAAACCACGACAGTCATGATGCCTTAAAAAAGTTTAATAATTGTATTATTAATGCGCTGAAATCACTGCCTGTTCATATTGTCTCACCGTTTCCTTCATTTAGTTGTCTGTTCCCCCTTGAAATACAAGCTCTTTACAGAAGAGAGCATCTTTTCCAATCATTGTACAGCACCTTGGAAAATGAAAAGTTTTTCATAAATAGGGTTCCTAGATGTCACATGCCAGTGCAAGTAAGTTGATGTTTTCTCCAGAAACGTAAGTGAAAGTTTAAAATACAATAAACAACTTATTTGCTTATTACCTTAAATTTTAAAATCTGACAAAGATGTTGCCCTACAAGTAGCTTGGGACTTACATTTCTGCTTGTCATTTCTCCTCTATACTACTGTTGTAGAATCACAACATAATTTATGTTGAAAGAGACCTCTGGAGCTAGTCTGGTCCAACCTCTTGCTCAAAACAGGGTCAACTTCTAGCCTTATATCAAGGAGAGGACACCAGGAGTAAGGTCAGTTGCATGCAGCTTTGCAAGTTTGGTTCTGACTGTCAAGAGACTTTGATGTACTGTCTCGCATTGATGGCCCAAAGTTTACACAACTTTGTATGGAGGCTTTTCTTTGAACAGGTCTCTCACTATCTAGCAGGCACAAAGCCAACACTGCCTTACTTAACTCCCTCATTTGCCCCTTAAGGGCTGCATTCTTCAGCAGTCCTGACACGTAATATCGTTCTCTCAGTATTTCACTGTTCTACCATCCTCCCCCTTGAAGTCACAACACATCCTTTCCAGTGTCCACATTACCTAGAGTAAGAAAAGTCATTGTTCACCCCCTTTATTGGGCACATGTGGCATCCTTATGCATTTCCAGAGTTGATTTCTAATCTGAACACATTACATCTCTTCTAATACTAAGTATACACTCATGAAGGCTTACAGTATTAACTCTTGTCTTTATTTCTCTAATCTCTAAGCCTATGTTACGCTCTTATTTTCCAACATACATTGTCATCTGATTGTTTCATTTAGAGCAGTAAGGGCTTCTAGAACATGCCTTTATTCAAGGATTAAGTGTTTTAGAGCACACTGAATTAACATTACTACTTCCTGTGGACATCTGATACCACAATTTCTAGCTTGCCAAAGGAAAATAATAAAAATCCAGAGATTTGAGGGACTTTTCCAAGCTCCAAGACTGTGTTTAAGACCAGAATTTACTCACCCTCCTCTTCATTCTTTTGAAACCTACAATTTATCCTAATAAACAAGCTTTATTTTTCTTCAGCTCCTGGGCAGGTATCAGCTACACTCTGTGCACTCAGCACCATAATTGACTCATCTCATGGGCCACAACAGGCTAAAGCTTGGTCCTTGATATCACACAGAGAACAGGACAAGGGAACAACAGCACATGAAACATCTCCTTATGTATGTTCACCACCATGCTTGTGCCTGGCCACCTCCACACTCACACAATATAAGGTTGGTGGCCTCTCAGACACGCTAAAGGAGAAGTATTCTGATTTCATCTAACGGATTTGGTTGAGTTCGCACAGGAAGGTGAGGTTAGAGCAGCACAATCCCCAAATCTATCAACTAAGAAGCTGTCTGAAGATAACAATGCATCTTCAGTCCTCTAGCTACATGAATTTAAATTTATTTCAGTTACATTATCCTTTTATTTACTAGATAAGTTTCCCTATCTCCCATTACTTTGTTTACACATCTACCACAACAGGGAAATTACTGGCATTATACATTCTGCCTAGGTTTCCTGCTCTTTGTAAGTTGTATTACAAAGTAAATGCAGTTGTCTTAGAATTTCTTTAGTTACAAACAACTAAGCATTTGCTATTAATATTTGAAACTACTAAGTGTTGTTTTCCTGCAAAAAGAAGTATGGAATTAATATATGTATTTTATTGGACTGTGTCCTTCTTCAAGTTTTCACATGGGATTTCATTAACTGATTTTCTTTTCTGAAATAAAAGCAATATAGGTCATTTAAAGAACTTCTTTGCATGGACCAAAAGCGACGTTCACAAGAGAAGTACTCAGCTTACCAGGACAATTCACAGGGGAAACCATACTCCAGGAGAGTCCAGTATAAGACATCTTTGAGCACAGAATCGCCGCCTTGGTCTTTTGCTCAAGAGAGAAAGCGCCTTACCCAACCCTGCCTTAGAAACGCTACCTCAAACCTCAGCACCTACTTGGAGTATTAATAATATGCCGCCCACAACAGAGCATCTTGTTGGATCAGCTTTGAAGTCAATCAGAACAGTAACCTCTCATCTATCATAAAAGAACATGATGTCAGAGTCTTTAAAAGTCAATTCTAACATCAAAAACATTAGTTCACTTTCTTTTGCTTAAGTTAAAGTGCTTTTACCTCTAATTTAGCACATTTTCAATTCAGAGAAAATTGAAACAGGGTAGTCACTCACACTGCCTGAATTTTATTCAGAGTTTAGGAATATGGAGTTATTTTAAAATTCAAAAAAGCAGCTACCTCTTCTTGTAAAAAAAAATACGCCCCTGAGACTCTGAGCCTGCCTTGTTTTTCCCCAAGTTATGCAGGCAAGATCATCTTGAAAGAGGAGTTGCGTGAAGACAGAGGAGTATGACAAAGCATCTTAACAGAAGATAATCTTACAGCGCTGAAGTCTTATGCTAATTTATCTTACAGTTACAATATGAAAGTTACATACAAAAGTTTAAATTAAATTCGGCTGCATACTTAACTCCCCTAAATTATGGGCAGGAGTTCCTTAGGACGTTTGCTGACAGATACAAATCATGGAGAAGTTGAGCACAGACATTTAGAAGGAACTTTAGCACATGCTGAAGAGACAGAGTAAACGGATTTAGACACTGAACTGCAACAGAGAGATAAAATACAAATGATACTGAGAATTAAAAGAGAAGTGGAAACTAAAGAGCCGACACCTACGACAAGAAGGAAACAATTTTAAGAGACAGAAAACCTCTCTCCTTTGATACTAAAAGCCAATTAGAAATCCTCCCCCAGTTCCAGCAAGAATAAACGTTACCACTGTTTCCTCTGCTGCTTGTTTTTAAGGTATCGCTTCTACTTCAGCAGTGCTCCT
The DNA here is from genome assembly GCF_000699145.1 of Aptenodytes forsteri. Taxonomy (NCBI): domain Eukaryota; kingdom Metazoa; phylum Chordata; class Aves; order Sphenisciformes; family Spheniscidae; genus Aptenodytes; species Aptenodytes forsteri. The sequence goes on from NW_008796178.1 coordinate 1,588,867, forward strand.
GCCAAACTGCATACCCTACCTCAGCCAAATCTTTATCTCAGTTACGCGGATGGAAGGGGGAAGTAACTCCATCCCGCCGAACCGTGCCCAACAGTAAAAATAAATCCTGCATCCAGCCCCGTCTGACCTGGCCGCCCCGGCCCAGGCACGGCTCACCCAGGGCCAGCCGCCCCGCAGCCCCAAGACCCGCCCAAGCTCGCGGGCTCCCCGCGGGCCGGCACCGCGGCTG
>NW_008796178.1:1589689-1598771 GCF_000699145.1 Aptenodytes forsteri
GAGGGGGTCGCCCCGGGAGGGAGGAATCGCCCCTTTCCCGCAGGCGGGCAGCCCGCTGCCAAAGTTTCAGGCAGCCGGTAAGAGGTGACGCAAGGAAACGCCTCCCCAAAACGAGGAGCCGCTCGGGGAAATAGTAAATGGCCAGCACAGGGGCTGGGAAATTACATCCTCTCCCGGTCGCTTGGAAAACGTCCGTCAATAACCGGTGCCCCGGTGGAAGCGAGGGTGGGTTCGGGAGGCCGGCGGCGGCGCGGGCCGTTGTCTGCCGCCCGTGTTGGCGTTAAACCACCTAATTCCTCGTTTCTGTGTTGACCACGTTAATAAGCAGCTGGTTCCGGGGAAACGCGGCGTTTGGTTGGGGTTTGTCTTACAAACTCTGTGTATTGGTTTTGCAGGCAAATGTTTGCTGCTGTCATCTCTGACTAAATTCTTCCATAGAAGGAGCTGCTGCCTGCAGGAAACGTATACGCAAGCGGACAAGATAAGGCTGTTTGGTTTGAAAACGTTATACAAATGGCCAAAAATTATCTACTGCCCAACCAACTAGGCAGTTATCCTGGGAAACATACCATGTCAGAGGTCATTTTATTTAGTCTTCGTATTTCCCAATTTGCAGCAGACTGAGGAAAAAAAAAGAATTCTCTGTCAAAAGGTTGTTTTCGCAATAATGGTCTCATGCAATAAATTACAGCCTTACCACTGCTTTTACCCTTCACTTAATTGCTCTTGCTTCTGAAGACAGTTAATAATGAGATTATAACATTTACACTGGGTCAGATTGATGTTGGCCTTAGCTACCCAGGTTTCTTTAGCTACCCCATGGATTAATTTGGCTCTGTGAATCCTCCTCACTTCTCTTTAACAATTCCAGTTCGAATTTAAACATGAAGAATCCTACAAGATCTTTCAGATTCTCTTTGTTTCATACCAGTGTTCAAATTTCTGATATTTTATGAGGTGAAAGTGAATTTATTTACTAGCCAACATTTAGTGGGATATGTGAGCAGAATTCAAGTTGCTCCGAACTAGCTAATGTGAAGAGTTAAATACACAATATTAATTTTCAAATAGTTTACTATCTTATCTACAGCTATAGCTCAGCCAAGGTTTAAGGTCCTATATAAAGGCATTATATATATGGTAGGTAGTAGGTTTTGCAGTCTAGTTCAAAAGTAGGTGCAGGTAGCACTCATCCTGCTTTTCTCTTTACATTTCAGGGACAATTCAGTGCTTGTGGAAGTGAATTATCACCAGGCATCTTTAGGTTCTTCAAGGCTCTTAGTAGCTCTTTTTAAAACCAGGATTCCTGCATGTAACTGTAAAACCAGAGGTGACCGAGAGTGGTCAGCACCCGGCAAAATCTGCTTTGGTGAGGAAAGGCCTGAGCTCACCAAATGGAGGGCCAGATCCTTCAAGCTGTTGGATGTCCGAGCAGTAAACTCAGCAGTCTTAAGTCTCCCTGAGTTGAAGGAACCCAACAAAAGACTGCATTGTGTGAGCATCACTGCATCACCTTTACTTACTCTGCAGTCTTTTTTTAATTAAAAAGACAACATTATATTTTAAATATATGTACAAGTGTATTCAATCATCTAGGATAGGTTTCTTTTCATAGCTGTCATCGTATATAGGCAGACCTTTGAATCATTATACAAAGCTGATGTTAATGTTTCCAAAGTCTGAAGATAAGATAGTGATTGTTTTCCTAACAATAGGCTTTCCCTGCAGGAACAGAGACTATGGCTGAAACTGTGACTGACGGGTTGGTTTTAGCTGTGTTAAACTATAAACAATTCACTAGAATTTCTGAAGCTTTTTCTGTCCTCTATTTGCACCTAGCTTAGGCAACACATGGCCTAAAAGGCCTGACCTCAAGAGAAGTATTTTTGCACCTGAAGTTAGGTGCTCAGCAGAGGCTTCTTCCACCGAGTGATACGTGCTGAGCAAAGGCTGGAGCCAGCCACTGGGAAAAACTAGGCTCAAGCTGTGTCTGGCCGGGTTACCTGCCTCTGAGCTTCATGGTGTATATGGCCTCTTGGGAGTCCCCTTCTAAAGGCAAGTCCCAGTCAGGTGGAAGAGGGAAAAAGGAAGAATCTCTGAATTTGTGAATCGTTCAGTGCTGTAAGAGTAAGTCCTTTTGTTGGATAATTTATCTTCCACCCATCCTACAAAAAGACAAGAGAATAAAGTAATGCTTATTTATTTTTAATATTTCAGTATCCTATGTATAAATATGCAGCCATTCTGAGAAACAACAGGCCTGCGGATTCTAGAAATAGGTATCTGTAGTCAGGAGCTGCTTTTGAAAAAAATTACTTTAATCTTTCGGAATATGTGAGGGAGATATTTAAATGCCTTTTAAAAGCAGTGCTTGAGCAGGCTGTAAAATAAGAAGTAATATTTCTCTCCCAGAGCTACTGTGAGGCTCAGTTCATTTCTCTGTAATGCCCCCATCAGAATTTCACAGCTCAGGACAGTTTAAAGCTTGTACTTTTGTGAGAAAAGAACATTACATGAGACTTGGGTTTCCACATGGTTTTCACAAACCTCTCATTGCTGTCAGATCTCCTGGGGAAGACCCAAGAACTGCAGGACAGGCCTGCTCACAATTTTATGCTGAGAAGCTTTAAAACGAATGAGGCAGCAGCTGTGCCTGACCGCATGAATCTTGGCATACGTGGTTTTGTGTGTATGTGTGAGAACAGCTTTACTGTTCTTTTGTTTGTTTGCTATCTGTACAACATTAAACGCAGTGGAAGGAGTCTTAGCATGGAAAAAACAAACAAGCCCCCCAGCCCACTCAATGTGTACAGCAACCCAACAAGCACTCAAAAGGCCAAGGCTTCCCAGTGGGCTTCAGCTGGTTCTGACTATGGGTACGGAGGAGAGTATGAGCTTCCTGAATGCCACACTCCTTCCACAGTGCTTGTGTGGCTGTCTTCTGCTTGTCAAACACTGAAACGATAACATCCTCAGCACCTCCTAGCTCTTTCCCTGCCCAATGGCTTCACCGGAGCGAAGGGAGTATGAGCTTCACTTTGGACCTGAATTCTCCAAGTTGCAAATCTGCCCATCTTGGCCTCCAGCCCATCACTTCTCCCCACCACTGATCCCAGCCCCTGAGCAGCAGTGCTGCTGCCTGGTTTCTCACTGGCACAAAGGAGCACAGCCAGGTCGTGCCCTCCTCGGAGAGCCTCCCCAGCCAGCTCTCTGAGCCTAGCTCCAACTCTGCTTCTAAAATCTCCCTGGGACCTGCAGAAGCTCTGAGCTCTTGTTGCTTCCTGTGCTAAAGCACATTATTCTGTGGGGTTTTTTTGTATTGCTGCTTCATTTTTAAAGCTGAGCTGAGGATAGATCCTCTCCTCCTCATTTGTCCTTGTGATCTTCCTCTTTCCCTCTCTCTCTATTTTTTTTTTTAAATTTATTAAAGGTTTCTAGATTGCCAAGTATCTGTGGAGAAACAGCTCTGTACTGCTCCTCACATCAAGTCCTTGCACGCACTCAGAGAAGACACACAGCCTGAGCCAGGGGAGGTTCTAACTTCCACCTATCTCCCTGCAACCATGCTGCTTCATTTAAAGCTGAGCTGAGGATAGATCCTCTCCTCCTCATTTGTCCTTGTGATCTTCCTCTTTCCCTCTCTCTCTATTTTTTTTTTTAAATTTATTAAAGGTTTCTAGATTGCCAAGTATCTGTGGAGAAACAGCTCTGTACTGCTCCTCACATCAAGTCCTTGCACGCACTCAGAGAAGACACACAGCCTGAGCCAGGGGAGGTTCTAACTTCCACCTATCTCCCTGCAACCATGGACTGATGTACCGGTAGCTTCTAGAGGCAACAGCATAGCCTCTCTCGTGGCTGCCAGGAGGTCAAGTGGATTCACAGAACAGTCTAAAACAAGGTCAGCAGGGCGTGCAGAGCTAGAACTGTGCTGCCAAGGTGACACCCAGAGACAGACCTGTTCCCAGGGGAGGTGCTTTGCAATGCAGCCTAGGTCAAACAGTTTGAATGCTGTGAATTTGCACTGGTGTCTCTCAGGCCTGAAAAACCTTGATGCTTCTCGCATGACAGGCTAATCTCACCCGTGACACTGAATCCAGATAGGGAAAATGGCTGGTGCATATCTACAGCAGTGGTGCCATCCATCTCTGGGGAAGAGGTGAGTTCATGTGCCATGCAGAATAGCCACGTGCATGCTGCCAAAGTCACATGAAGGTTGCAAGAGCTGGTATCTGTATTTCAGTGTACCTGGCAAATGCACAAAACTCTAAAAGCCTGAAATTTGATCTGCACATGATGGAGAAGTCAATACTCCTCCTTCCACAGAGACCTTTGTGAGTTAGAATATATGCTGGCTGAGTGCTGGAGCACTTCAGAGTGCAACTGTGACAAAATACAAAGCTGGGGGAAGGTATGTGGGATACAGTGGCACTATTCTACATTTTGTCTGCGCAGGCATTACACCAGAAAACCTTGACAATAACATCAGATACTACAGACAATTTTCTATTAATCAGGAAAAGCAAAGCACAAAATAAACAGCAAGTGTCCTGACCTTTTAGCTGCCAAATCATTCACCTATTTTAAATCTACAAGTAAATTTAGTACTCCTGAAACAGAACAGCTGAAGCTACATATTTAAACCAGGCACATACATAGCAACTTTTCCACATGCACAGCTCTACCACAGGAACATTAACACCGGCCATCAGTACTCTTCTCCCCTTGCCTGGAGAGATGCTAAGGTTCAACTCTCATGTGCTTAATATAAATGGTTAGTAAAGAAAAAAGAGCATTGACTACAGATTAGAAACAAACAGCAACCTTCAGATCCAGAACTCCAAACCAACTGTCCAATACTCAGGAGGAGTTAGGTCCATAGTGTTTTAGGGGGTGGGGGTAGGGGGGAAGCAGAATGTACGGTCAGGTCATCTATGATGATTTTATTGTCCCTTGTCTTCACAGGGAAAGTCAGAAAAATTAATCTGAATCAATGACAAGTGTGACTTGAAAGTGGTTACTGAAGTTACAGTGGAGTCCTGCATGAGTGCTGCTACTCAGAATTAAAGTGGCCTTCATTTGATTTAGGTTTCTTCAGTTTCAGAGTGAAGGACGCTAAATCAGATTAATGCTACTTAATGCTGAATATGAATATCTGCATAGGGTTTATTAGAATTTAACTAATCTACCTTAAAAGATAATTCAGGTAAGGTTTCCTGAGTGTCCCCTTTGAGGAAAGACTCAGGTCAACAGACTTAATGGGAATTGTTCCTGGATCATGCTGGCGTGAGGTCAAAACATCAACACCATCATAAAAATAGCGTCATCTTGCTCAGGTGTCTTTATTCTGAAAGCATTAACATCTGATCTGGAGCTGAATGTATACCTAGTAAAATGGAATCAGAAATTGCAGCATGAAATGAATTCTTAGTTACCAAAGAAGGATAAAACACTGAAGAGACTTTGGTTTCTCCAGCTGAGATGGAGAACTGGCATAGATGGACCCCTGGGCAGGGAGGGCGTTTCCCATGTTCTGAAGGTGTTAACAACATGCATTGTTTTCATAAGGCTGATATCGTTTAGGCTGTTGTGCATATCTAGACAGTGCAATTTCAAACCTGAATGTTGCTAGAACCTTTATTTACATGAACTTTGCCAAGGTGTCAGGAACTGCAATCTCTGCGGCAGTGATTAGTAACCTTTAACTGAGCAGTAGAATCATTGTGGCCCATATTCGCATATCATAGAATAAACCCAAATGTCTATGCCAGTCAGTCCAGCATTTTGGAATAAAATAGGGGCAAGGTCTTCTTTTAAATGGGGCAAGTCAGACACTGAGCTTTGCTGAGGAGGCTGGGCTTAAACAATGAGAACACAAAGGTGCAGTTACACCCCGGAACAAACAAGAGCACAGCTTTGAAAGCAAACACAGGACTGATATTTTCCCATGTTAAAGAACTGCCTCTGACAGAGCATTCAGTACTTGTCCATTCATAGAAAATAATCACAGCCAAGACTCAATCCTTCCCTTCTCTCCCTACAACCAGACACCAGTGACAGCTCCGCCCTGGCCCATTTCTCTAGCAGATTTGGACCCAGCCTCTGAAGCCAAATGTTCCCAGTGCCTCCACAACTGAATTCTTGTTCAGGACTTCGCATTCTCCTTCTCTCCAATAATATTAACGGTACACCACTTTAGGATGAAGACCTCAGCAGAGAGACATATTAAATAACATCTCACTGTGCTCAGGTGGCTAAATAGGGAATCTGTGCTCCTTAGACTACCTATTATAGGCAATGAAAAGGGACAGGCACCTCCAAAGGGCAGTTCAGAACAGGACTCTCAGTGACTGTACTAGAGAGCAGAGTAGCCTCCTAGCTCAGACATCCAAGGCAGATGTCTAATGCGAGGCACTGAGAACACTCCGCTCAGCTTCACTTTGTAATTTTAGTGACCTGGTGCAAAATCCTGCCTCCAAACCTGCCCAGCTGCCCTGACCCTTCTGCTCAGCTTCCACAGCCATCTTACATTGCTTCCTAATGCAAATAGCATCACACTGTGCAGCAACATCTGGCTCCATATGACCTTGGGGTTTTTTTCATGTAGAGGAGCTGTTCCCTGTTTTCAAGAGTGAGTCATGTCTCGTTCAGAGTATCATTAAATCTTTCAATTAAACATTGGTCAGTAATCTATCCAACCAGAATGCCCGACTCAAAATTTCAAGTGCTGATAGATAATGTAATATATTTTTCACATTATTCCAGTGAGATATACTAAGGAATCTGTAAGTACATGCACAGTCTGCTCTGGGGAAAAAAGTAAACTAAACACAGTCATATCTTAAGCTTTAGAACGTCAAATCCAGATTCCAGACAATATTAAAACCTTCCAGATTTGAGTGAAACTCACCAGTCAGTGCTGCCTTCTACTGCATTTAGACAGAGAATTAATCTTGATATTCAAAGCCTTCCAAAACTTATATGTTTTAAAAATAGCAAAATGTATTTCTTTTGAAGTATGGGCTTGTTACAGCTATTTAGGAACCTCTCACTGAACTCGGATCTTGAACCTCCCCTGGGGATGGTTTAGATGTCGGTGTTCATTCACTAACAGATTGGAAACTGTCCAGGACAATATTGCAAGAAAACACACACCGTGTGTTTTCTTGCAAAAACAGGATTTTCTGTGCAGTTCTCTACAAATAAATCCAAGGTTAAATATGATGAGTAGGGCAAGGAAGGCAGAGAAATTCAACCCAGTATTAGCAATGCATACTGCTCACTGGTCAACAGGGTATTTCTCTCTAGGGACAAGGGGAGCATATAGTAAAAACTTCACTTGGGCAGCGAGAGTCTCATCTCGCCCCAATTCCATCACATATTCCTGTTTCTCGCCACTGACAGTAAGTGTGCGAAGGTCTTGCTCTTCATCAGCACAAAGACACACGCTGAATATCTAACCCTAATGCCATCCAGACACAGGGTTCAGGCAAAAGCTTATGACACCAACAGGTTTAATGTTGCCTTTCATTGGGTGTTCTTTTGTATAAGAAACAAACAAGCTCTCGTACAGAAGCAGGCAGCTGAAACTGGAACAGCCACCCTAAGAAAGAAGGCAAAAGGGCAAACCTGGAGGAGAAGCTAATGTATTCAAGGTTTCTCCCAACTGAAATGTTGGGCTTTGAAGATGCAGGGAGGAGGGCAGTGCTTGGAGCAGCTGTGTGCTTCTATGGTCTGACAGGAGCAGCCTTCTCTCAAAACCAGACAGAACCAGATAAACTCTACAAGAACGACCTTGAGAAAAAAAGCTGGTGAAGTGCTTCTGGATAAAGTGCTGGCTGAAAGGATTGAAATTGGGTGCAGAGGAAGCGTCTCCTATTGTCTGATTCCTCTTCTGTCCAAGGAAACAGAATTTTGTACTTTCTTTGTAAATAAAAGGGCTTCATCAAAGTACCTGAGTGATCAATTTTGCCTGCTATTAGAAACAATCTGCTGGGCCTAAAACCATCTAAGTGCTTTGGTCAAAGACAGGGAATGAAAGCTCCATTCATTTCCTCATGGGAAGGCAACAACTTCATCCCTTTGACTGCAGCTGCACAGAGCTTGAAAAGTCAAGGATGCATGAAGCGTGATTGCTCTGACTTACGAAGTGCAGAACAGGGGACACGTGCTGTGGGTGTGATGACTGCTGACACTCCTTTGCCCTCAACCTTGTCTTTCACTGACACACGTACAAAGTGGGTGTAAAGCAGTTACCAAGTCAAACTAGTGATTTTGCCCCGGTGGAAACGACTCTGGAAGACACAGCAATTAGGAGAATCAGTTGGTGTGAGCACACAGCCCTGTCCATGTTTGTATGCAATGAAGAAAACACAGATGTGACCTTTGTCAGCCAGTCAGTGCACTAATTAGTGTGTCAGAGATAATAACTGCTAAACATGAAAATCTGACCTATGTATGCTACAGAAGAGGAAAAGGCAGCAATTTATTTAAGTCTCTATTATACTATTAATGATTATAAGCTGAAAAACGTAGACCATAATGCAGGAAACTTGTAATTAAAAAGCATCAACTATAATTTTCTCCTTGTAGGAGACATTAGTCAGGTCCGCTTTCCACAGTCTCATTCGGTATACATGTAGGACTGTGTGATTCATCCTGGAACAGTCAGAAAGAAATCAAGTCAGTGAGAAAAGATCAGCTTCAGGGGAAAAAAAAAGAAAATGAAAGGAAAAGGAAATAAAGATAGTTAAAGAAAAGCCTTTCAGTTTTTCTTGTTTGACGAAGCACAGGTGTGTGTCAGGGTTGTTTTCTAATAGGGCAGCCTTGCCTCCCTCCAGCAATGACTAAACTGGATTTAAGCAGCGTACACAATGTTCTGAGGTTTCAGGGCTGAGCCAGCTAATACTTTCAGTCATGCTGAACATACCATCCTTCTGTAGAGATCAACTAGTCCCCGAGGTCCCTGGGAGGAACATGAATCTCTCTTCATAAGTCTGCATATTTCCCCTCTCTGCTCCCTTAAGGTCTCTGACATCCAGCCGCGGGGGGGGGGGAAGGAGCAGGTTGTGTGAAAGCTGTT
>NW_008796178.1:1599065-1648149 GCF_000699145.1 Aptenodytes forsteri
CCCCTCTGCCCTTAAGGCTCCTGCCCCCCAGGGGGGGGGGGGGAGGAGCAGATTGTCTGGAAGCTGTTACAGGCTCAGCACCCACAGGTGGAACCAGTTTTTCAAGAGTGCCAACGCACATAAGTACATTTAAATTTGCTCTTCCAGCCCTGAGGAATACCCTGAGTCAGGGCTGAGCTCTGTTCACCAAATTTGTCTGGAAATTGCAGCCAGGGAGGTAGTTCACTCCTGTTCTCTTTGTCTATATGCAGGCACTTCCAGGAGTCCAGGGCAGTGCAAAATGCTGAATTCTTATCTGGAGGCCACAGCTCAAGTGGCAGCGGCCACATGTGGTGACAGTTTTAGGAGTATCAGGCACAGCAGGTCCAACTTGCTTGTGAGAAGTGTTGTCATTAATGGCCAAAGTAATTGAAGCAATACAGGCCATCTAGCCCCGATCACCTGACCGGGTGAATTGGGCACAATCAGTGGCTAGAAAATTTTTTCTGGCATTTTGCATGTAAGGACTGCTTTTAGACATACTTGGCTTTACCTGATTTCAGCTCTGCCGTGGATCACACTGCAGAATCACAGCTCATCTCCAGCCACCTCTGAGCTTTTACCTCATAACAGCTTTTACAGCTTTTGGCATTTCTAAATAAGAATGTCATGCTCTTTAAAGCTCCTGTTCCTTTAATGATCATGAAGTTGAAACAAAAAATATAAAAAACAACTCAAACAGTAATAAAATCAAAACTAAGTTTTCCATTATGGAGACTTTGTGAGATTTTCATTATTACTGTGCTTTAAATAATTTAAAATTATTCAAAAGCAATCTATATTTCTTATTGACAATCTCATGTTAATTTAATAACCTGTGTGGCTGTAATTTTCATTAATTGACTTACACTGTGACCGCATCTTAATACACTTGACAATTTTTTCTTCCATTAGGCTCTCACAGTCTATTATCAAGCAGGGATGCCAAGTTCACCCCTTCCAATAATACCATGACTCAGCCCACTTAAGACAAAGCCTTCATCTCTGTCCCATTGATGTCAACCTCTCTGTCCCCTCCACTCCTGAGGACAGACCAGCAGCTCTCATTTTCACTGCCTTGGAAGCACTTATCCTCAAACAGAGCAGAGCTCCCTAAGGAAAAGCTGGGGCTGGAAAGTGGTGATTGCATTTGGGGGAGGACACATTTCCGCAACTTACTGCTGGTTGGAGCCCGAACTACCCCAGAAGGTCCCACTAGGAAACAGCCTGGGTGGATGGTGAGAGCCACAGGGGAGTTCAGACATTTGGCATGGATTAGTTCCACAGTAGTCGGCCAGGGACATCAGTTCAGCAGCTCTGAACAAGAGACAAAGTTCACAGGCAAGACTTTTCTGCCCTTGTAGCACTGTCTCACTGATTTGCAAAGAGAAACTGTGTCAGTTGCAGTGGAGACTTGGCTCTGCGTGTAGTTAAAAAATTAATAAACAATAAGCCAGTGCAGAGGATTTAAAGCCAAGATCTCCCTATGCAAGTGTTGATAGGGCTTGTGGAAACAGGCTATTTCAGCAGTCACAGTTCCTCTGCAAGCACTGAACAGGGCTTGGATTATGCCAGCTAAATAACAGTGTAATACGATGTTTTCTTTTGAAGACGCACACTCCCAGTGTCAATATCATAGTCTGTTAGAGCAGCTGTATGTCAGACAGGCTCCTCAGTGCCTCATGACTACATGTTCCCGTACAGCACTAACGCACTGACAGCAGCAGTTGAAATGAACCTATTGTCTTCTTGGATCAATGGTGCTGTTACCTGCAAAAGTGCTTTTTATTAACAGGTATATTTTCTACTTCTCCTAGCGGTCACAGGACTACTATAAACACATGAAAGTTTGGGACAAGCCACCTCCACAGCACTGATTCTGCCGCAGCACATTCCCCAGAGCATCGCCAACACCATGAAGTGTGGAGCCGTTAAGGTGACTGTACTGATGGGTTGTTTCTTCCCAAACCTTCCACAGTCTGGGGGAATTCTCTCCCCCAGCCCTGCTCACTCCCCTCTGTCTTTCCCTTAATCTTCTTTTCACTTTCTTTCTTCCCTGTAATAAGCCTTCATTCTAAGATCTCCTTTTATCTCCCGAGTAAAACATTAAAAGAAAAAGACAACTACAGAAAAATCAGGGCAGTAACCAGAGGACGGTGAACTGTCACACTGGTCACTCCTGGGTTTTGTTCAGTGAAAAAGTTGTCACATTTTCATTGCCCAAAAGGAGGCCCTGATTTCATCTAGCACTCTTATACATTCAAGATTACACAGAAATACATTACTAATCTATTAATTTCAGAGCCAGATTCTATCTTTACCGTAAGTTATAGTTTATTTGTGGAACTGCTCCTCAAACAATACCTTTTGGATCTGAATTCCTTGGGAATGTGGTCAGACCCAGGATGCTGTGTGAGGTCCATTTCTAGCAATCACCGTTACAGCTTCACACACAGTTCAATGCTACTGCAGATCCCAGGTTGATCGGGGCATATTCTTAATGCCTTTGCAGTGGCTGCCTAGACCTTTGCTGATTTGTGCTAAATCTTTCATTTCAGTTTCATGCTGTTATTCTGTTTGTCTGTCATCAGACTTTGCAGGTGACTCCCTCCCTGAGGAAACCGTGATTTCTTTTGCTATTAAATTTAAAACTTTTAACTACAGGGATTATTTCCTGCAATGGTGAGAATTTTTTCAGCCTTCCCACTCAGCACATCTGTGGCTGGTGAGAAAACAAATTACCTGTATAAATATAAATGCTTGCATTTAATTGAAGCTTCCCATGCAAGCCACATTCTTATGATTGCTAGACTCGCTAAGCTTTTTTTAATGGGAACACCTGTGATTTAGAGTGGAGCATTTCAAAGCATGAAGACAATAAGACCCGTTCTTTGTGATTCTTTAGATGTGACAACTTGCTTATTACCTCCCAAATAACAGTAAAAGTGATGTTTATTCTGTTTTCACCAGTCTATTCAGAAAAGCCTTGAAATTCTAAATAACAAGATGTGCTAGCATTTTAAATCTGTACTGATACTTTATTACTTTCAGTTTGATTTCTAGTTTAATTGGTGTATTTTTTTTTTTCATTTGAAACCTCTGTTTTTCCTCAAAGTTTGTTTCCTTTCCCTGTTATCTGTCCTCTCCCTCACAACAGAACGGCTGTAGCCAGTCTGATAGCATTACTTCCCCTGCCCCTAAAAGCCGGGGGCTTACGATGCAAGACAGCTTAGTGATGAATTGCACCATTAAGAACTTGAACTGAACCAGGCTCACAAAGAAGCAGTTAGAACAAGCACATAACGCCCCAGAAAAGTAAATAAACTTTGGGGTTTATTCACCCACCGATGAACAGGATGTTTACTCTGCACAGAAGTAGTGCCCCAGCATTTACAAACAATTCACTAACCTATGCGAGAGAGAAAGAAGTCGCGGTTGGTAGGTTTACACTGTGTTTTGAAAGCTGTTCTTTAAGAGTGGCAGAGGTCCAGATGAAGAGATCATACCACTGCGGGAATAAAAGTCATAAGGCTCGGTTTACTCGATGCATGTAGACGTAAAAAGGTTAGAACCTGGCCTAGAAGCCAGGGCCGGACCTGCAGCCCTCCCCGCACACTAGCACCCTGCTTAATCCGCCTGAGCCCCTTCCAGCCTGAGCCAGGCAGCCCTCGGGCACCGCGGGCTGCGCCGGCTGCCCTGTCCCGGGCAGGGACCACCCCGGGGGCAGGAGGGACCCGTCACCACCCGGGTCGTCCTGCGGGACGCTTGCCACCAGGGGTCAGCACCGGATCAACGCCGGAGGCTGTCGGGTGCTGCTGGACGGAGCAGCAAGGAGGCAGCAGAGGAGAGGGTGCTCAGCACGGCGCCGGGGCGAGGTCCCTCTGGCCCTGGACACAGGTGACACTGAAGGAGTAACAGACAGACAGCTGTACTGCGCACTCCGTGGCCCTGTCAGGTAGTTTCCAGCACGAACCAGACAGCACATCATCATAGATTCTTCCACGAAAGGGAACACAGAAGTATACTTACATTAGACAAGAAAATAAGCAGCTGCTAGCTTGCTGGAAATGAAAAAAATTAAGTGGCAAGGAAGAAGAGTCTGTTGATTTCAAGCATTTCTGTATCTCACCCCTAAAGCCTCTGCGCTGCAACTGTAAAAATACCATAATGTTAACCAAGCAAGGCAGTGGGGTGGGTAAGCCTCCTTCTGAACATGCTTAGTGCAAGCAGGATGCGGCGCTGTCAGTGGAACTGCTCAGACAAGGCATGCCACAAACGGCCTGAGGATGTTCCATCCCTTTTGTCTTCTCAAAAAGTAAATATTTAGCAACACACCTCATTTTATATTTGCTGAGCTCAACTTGGTGACAACATAGAAACCTGAATTTTTTTTTTGGTTGCTTTTCAATAACATATTGTTTGAGCTCTAATCTGAGCCTTAATCTGTTTCAGTAACAGATTCAAGACTTATTTCCCAAATGTTTCCAATGGGACAATGAGGCTTGTTTGGCATCCAGAAGACATGCTCATAACAGGACATTTGGACTCCTTGTGTAGCTGTTTATTTCATGGGCCCATTAACCTTGTCTTCACCGGACATGTATGCTGATCTAATGTCCCATATTTTAAAATATTTTTGGTATATCTGTAAGACAAAACAGAAGTGCTCAAAGCAGTGCACAGCACTCTAAGGAGTGGACAGTTCAGATATGTTTCAGTAGGGCAAACAACTTTTATTACAGGCTAAATCCAAAATAGTTTAGGATTATTCCAGCCAAGAGACAAGCTGAAATAGATCAATGAATTGTCCCACTGCTCCTCCATCATGCCCAGACAACATTCTGAAACTTCCCAGAAACCAGTGCTTTCCTGAGCTGTGCCAGGGACTGTGGAAAGGCTTGTGGAGCAACTTTTACCTTTGTAATTTAGCAAAGGACTCGTGAACGCAAGCACTCCCAAGCTCAACTCTTAAATCAATTTAATGCATTTACCTGCTGCTAAACTGGCTCATGACAACAGATCTAAGTGCCTGGAATCACTTGTTGCAGAGATGACATCTTCCATATGTAAATTGATACAATGTATCTATATGGTTCATCACTAATAAAAAATTTTACAGTTACAATTTTACATTTGCAAGTGGTCACTAATATGAACATGCAAGATCCAGTGCAAAGTTCAATTCAGAGTTTTCTTTATTAAAATACCTTTTCACATTCCTTATACTAACGCATTGTATGGACACTCATGGGATGCTAGAATGAACATTTCTCAACAGAAGAGTGCTATGAAGTCAGTCATTTGTGAAAGGCTTTTGATAAAAAACAACATTTGCATAGGGAACAATAAATTAGAGATATTAGCCAGTAACTGGAGCTTGAAAATTTAAATGTTTGGAATGAGGATGTAAAATCCTTTTGTACTTCTTGCTGGTTTTGCACCTTTGATGCAATGCTTAAAGCAGTAACTATATATGTATATACAAATCCATGTCCTCTCTTTCACTGTTTTCTAATTAAAACAAGAACCTTCTTACCTGTGGCCCAGATCGTGTAGTACTTTAATCTGCAGTAAGAAAAGGAGAGCAATTGCAGTGTCAAAGACCAGCTGGTTAAGGGGTTGGGGACAGTACTTTTTCTGTTTTGCTTTGCGTTCTTTTTTTTTTAAATTAATGCAACTGAGATAAACATGGGCTGCAAAGATTAGATCCAGGTCCAAACTGGATCCATGTTAGTGGTTTATCATACTATAGAGAAAAAGGATAGGCATGGAGTTCCATACTGGACAAACTGGACACAAGTACAACTTCAGATCTCTCCTAAAATCAAAGGAATAAGGATTATACATAACAGGATTTTCAGGTACAAACTCACTGACCTGGGTGTAGTATATCCACCCACTCAAGACCTATATTTTGCATCATCCAAAATAACTGTGATGGGCAATCATTCTTTGAAGAACCATCACACCAAATTAACCAACAAGCATCAGAACTTTTAAAGGGGAAAAGCAATTTAGCGAAGAATAAAGAATATTTGTGCCTCTACTGATAGAAGCACTTGGTAAAGTACTGAATCTCTGAACAGTTATTCAAGTTTTTAGAGAGCCCAGAGCTCGCTTTTCCATTAGGCCCTCATTGCAGTGTAGTGTCCAAGTGAGCTATAAATTAGCTGGCCCTAAGACTGGTAGCAGTCCAGCTGCTGCGGCACAGTGAGTTCAGCACAAGCTGCAAGATCATGTCAAAGTACATAGCATGGCTGGCCAAGCTGCGCTGAGCTCTGATCTGCCACAGTAGAGTGTTACTGATAACCAAGTTAGCTAGTTTAAAGCAAGCTTAGATATTTCTACATCCTACTAGCATCACAGTAGTTACTGCACTGTAGAAATGTACTTCCTCAGCTGTAGCTTCCCCTTTTATTTCCTCAGAGCATGATGAATTGGAGGCTAGAAAGGCAAAATTGCATTAGCAGGAGAAATTAAAGATGGGAACCTAGGTCAGTGGTTTCTAGAGCCACTTTCCTATGAGAATTTTTGTTCGTAATTTTTTCCATTAAATGCTTTAGGAATATCTCTATTGTTCCCCCTGAGGAAACAAGCTTTGAAAAGAGCCTGGCAAACTCATAAATAAGTGCTGCAGAGCTTTTGAAACATTTGCAACATCTTCCATCTTGGCTTGTTTTCTTCTCCCAGCTGATGTTTGAGATGACTGTTCTAAGTAGCATCAGGATGCCCTTGTATTCTCTGTTGGCAACAAGACCAAAAAAGAAAAAAAAAAGGTATGAATATAAATGTCCCCCTGCTCTCTCCTGTCCTTTTTGATCAATACAAAAACTTTAAATATAGTAACATATTCCTTAGAGCACTGTACAATGAGCTAATAAATACTCACAGTTCCCTGGGGAGATATTAGTATTATCTTCATCAGATAAAAAAGCAAATAAGACAGTGGAAGATTTAGGTTAACAATTACAGGCTAGACTGCAATACTGTTAATCACCGACATCTGCAACTGGGCGCTTACTGATAGAAGTTGGATTCTTATGGGAACTGGCACTCAACGAATCTGAAGGTCAGATCCCTTATTTACTGGTAGATGCCCAGTTGCCACAACTAGGCCCCCATCTTCAGTCCCACAAGAATGAAAACCTTTTCCTAAGAAGCGCTTGGGTATCTCAACAGTGACCAATGCAGTGTTCAATTTTTAGACAACATGTTTCTACAAGAGTCTGCTCCTTTGAATAAGTTATCTTCAGCACACAGCAGGGACATCATAGAAACCTGGCACTGAGAACCACAAAAGGCAGCGTGCAGATAGAGGAGTCCTCTATGTTAGGGGAAAGGGAAAGGGCAAAGAGAGATCCCAAACTTCATTGTCTTTACATTATATGACAGAAATAATTCTGTCCACTGAGGATTCACAACTGTCAAGTCTTTCCTGACATCAGTTGCCAAAGCAAGTCTTCCTCCAACAAATACCTGCTAAGAGTACATGGTGGCCTCTAACCTAATAGTTTAGTCTGTCAGCACTGAGGCGCCTAATTCCTTTTGTGGACTTACCCCCAAAGGATTTGCCCCATGAGTCAGAGGCAGGAATTCCTGGTTTATAATTCAATGTTTATTTCAGAGTATCACCTTGTTTTTCATATCCTGACTGCCTGAAATCCCCCCCCAATTTTAAATGGACACATCCTTCATCTTCATTTCCTGTCTGAAACTATTGTGCCATGTCACTGTGCACAGTTAAGCACATGCCAGCTCCCCCTTTGGAGCTGGCTGTGTTGTGCTGGCGGTGGGAAGCAATTCCCTTACCACTGAAAATTTACAAAATACTTTTGGGATCACTTGAGTAAGATGAGAAAATAGCTGAAAAAACCCCCAGAAATTTCTCTGAATAAATTTAAATTGTACAGTTTTCTGTCTCAGAGGGTACATTCTGAGGTTGAACAAATAGGCAGCTAAAAGTACACTATGTCCTGACTGAGGCTGCCAGTCCTCATGTACCCCTAGGACAGAATCAAACAAACAAACAAACACACACATGTAAGAGGTAATAGGGGAGGAGGAGATATGAAGTCAGAATGTACTGCTGAGGTAAATTTGACACAATACCAATTAGTGTTTGGCGAAGTGGCTATCTCATTGTTAAGATATTTCCTTCAATATGTTTTCAGAAACTGGGACCATTAAATAACTTAGAAAGATTGCCAGCTCTGATTTCAGGAAGGAAACCTCCTCCCAGTTCCTCTCTAAGTAATTCATTTCTTTTGCAAATACTTCCTATGGATGGCATTTAAGATACAAATTTCTGAAAGAGGAGAAAGAGAGAAGCAACCCCCAACCCAAAACTTTAGGTTCATTTCTAAATGACCTAAAAGTCCAAGACATTCAGGTTCAAGGTACCCTGGACTGCTAATCAGTCAGAACCTGTACTGCAACTGGGCCTTTATACAATTCAAATAATTCAAACTTTAACTTATTGTTTTTCTAATGCACCACCTTTCTTGACATAATACAAACACTTTCAATGCCTCTGTGTAACACACTTATTGTCAGTACACAGTGTTTACTAAAGCCCTGAGCTCAATTTTGCAATGGTCTCTCAGTGAAGATGAAGGAAAGTGCCTAAATTTTCTTGCTGGATTATATTTATTCTGACAGAAACTATGTAGGGGCAAATGCACAAGAGCAGGGCTAGCACTCATTAAAATTATTTGCTTCATCTTTCTTTTCCACAGTGCAGTACTCTGTTTTGCCTGTGGCTTCTGGAAGATCAATGCAGAACTGAATAAGTTAACAGAGTTTATCTGAGGTGGAACTCACATTGTTATTTGAATTTAGAGAGTGAAAAGGACAGCAGGATCTGATGTCGAGTCTTCACCATCATTACTGAAACAAAAAGGTTGCATGTCCTCCTGTCTCTGAAAACATAGCTCTTAGAAAAAACACTACTCTCTCTGCTGTGGTGCCCTTTGTCCCACACTTCTGGAATACCTATTACTTCCTGAAGAGAGTCAAATTCTACAAGTTTTTTGACAGGTCACTACAGCTAAGTAATCCATCTGGCATTTCATGTGATTAAGATGCCAGCTGACCAGCCTAGCTCCTGAAGGCCTCCTTTCACTCACAAATTAAGGGAGTAGCAGATCGAAAGCAACTTCACCTCTGAGCCAAATACTTCATTTGGCTATGAAGAAGCAGAACAGCTGGGGAGGAAGTTTAAGCCACTTGATCACTTTATAAGGAGCATTTTCCTTTTCATGAGTAGGATCAACAACTCCTCATTTGGACCAAACCACCAAGGTATATCCCAGTTAAGCATTGTGTGAAAATGAGCTACAGAAAAAAACAGTTGCAAGAAAATAATGATAGAAAGCACCTTAGTAGCTCCCTGCCTCTCCTGTACTCATCTATGTTGCCTGAAAAGTGTTCAGAGGCAAATAGGGGGGGATAGAAAATCTATTAAAAAATTTATCTGTCCAGTCCAACTTTAGGTCACTTATCTGGAGAGTTCAAAAGAGGGATGGTGCTGCTTTTTGTCACTGGCTTTATTGGGAATAGAAGTGGGAATTTAAGAAGCAGAATATGGGGATCTGTTTTTTTGCTATGTCCTTTAAAGCTAATAATTTAAAAAAAAAGAATAGTTACTATGTTAAGTACATGAACAGTATCTAAGGAGGGGACAATGTCACAGACATGAACTGAGTAAGGCTAATTCTAGGAAAACTCAAGATGTGCAAGTGTCATAAAGCTGACTTTTCTTTGGGCTGTTTCTGAAAAGTTACAGAGTAACTAGTTTTATTACTCTCCTACTGTTAACAGGAGTTTGTACAGACAACACAAAAAAACCACTGCCCTCAGCTGACACTTTTCTCCTTGAATCTAACGTTACTTCATAGATTGTCTGGTTTAGCAAGCTTTAACAGCCCAATTAATTATGATGAAAGTGATTTACATGGAGTAGTCAGTGTATTTTCACTGAAGTAGCCTCATTATACTTCCATGGAGAGATTTTTTACTCACTTTTGGCCACAGGCAAAGAAAACAAAAAAACTTCATAAAATTTTAGTCTTTCATCCAATGTCCATCATAAATTATGTAGGGCGTGGAAAAAAAAGACAAAAACTCCCTGAGCTTACACCCGATGTCTATCACAGCCTCTCTCGACCATTTTTCCTTCTGTGTCGCGCAGGGACAAACTTTCTTCTGCGTGACTCTCCAAGGAATGCCTGGTATAACCCAGAGAAGGGTTCAGCTCAATTTATTTTTAGAAAATTGAAAGCAAAGAATAAAAACAAACCTTTAAACTAAGAGAGACAATGATACTATAAACCCTACTGGCCTGTTAATATATGTCTGTTTATTGTAACACAATCTGTGACCTTCAGTGCACTGCCAGTGTCTGTAAATAATACAATGGGCTGCTTTTTTATCCCATGGGGATGTGAGTGCTGATGGAGCCTTTCAAAACTCAAATGGATGCCATAAGCTGACGTAGACTGTGCTATTGTGATTCTTATTTATGAGTCTCTCTCTCTCTCCCTCTCTCTCTCTTTAAGTACAAGTTCCAAAGTCACAAAGTGGATGGCAGAAAAGACACCCGGTCTGCATGGTTTGAGGTTGGATTAGATAGCTTATATAACATTCATAAAAGTACTTCTGAAATGTAAGTTCCCTGCCTCTTAAATCTCTTGAGAGCAGAGTAACGGCTTATTCAAGACATTTATTCTTTTTAAAAAAAAATCAAATTTTTTTCACTGGCTTCTTAGCCGTATAAAGCTGTTCACCACCTTCAGAACCTTCACAAAACTCCTAATTGTTTAGCTGAGATCCTCCATATAGGGATGGTACTATTCTCACCCCTTAGAGCAACATAACTGTGACATAGCTATGCACTCAGAGATAAAAAATTGCTTGCCTTTAAAATTTCTTACAAGGTCTCCATTTTCACCACCAGCCCTTACAGCCATCCCACTTGCTATACCAGTGGATGAAAATGAACCCAGAAGGAAACAGTCACAGACAGCGAACAGAAGTGACTTCTGCGAGTTCAGGTGATCAGCCGTTCCTCCTTACTTTAACTCTTCATTTCACACCTTAGGAAGGACTTCACTTCTCTGGATATTCCAATCACAGAATGTATGTGTGTGCATGTGAGCTGACACACCCCGAGGAGATTCACTGGCACTAGACACCCTATAGATTTTACAGATGGGACTGGAACAACAGCTCTGTCCCCAGAGATAGATTAACCAGCTTAGCAGGTTTTCATATGCAAATCTTGAGTGCCTCAGGTCCATCAGGAACCTGAAGCAAGCAGCAACGATCCCCAACCTTGTGCCATTCTGTCAGCATGAATATTTGTGGCACATATCCAAAGCTGTGTAGGTGTTCAACACAAATTCTTGGAAGATCATTACTTGTCATCTACCTCCTGTACCAGCACTACCAAATACCAGTCAGTTCCATGGACTTTTAAAGCTGACCATTCCATAAACGTAGTACTGAAAGCCTGATTAGTAAGAATATATATGAAGGGATTGCCCAGTAGCTGTCCAGTAAAGGTCCTGCACAACAAATAAACAATTAAAACGTAGCAACACTTGAACATTATCTCACTAGATACACAACAATCTCAATCCAATTTCCCTATATTTAACTGCTTGCATAAAAAGTATACTTACAGAATGCCTGTTTTCCACAGAATCTGCAAAATAAAATACAATGTATAAATTATGAAATGGCACATTGCAGAGTGATCAGTTCTATGTTCCAGAAAATAGACTTTTATGTTTAATCTAACTTTTTTTGTTCATCTTGCAATGATGTAAAATTCCTACCTACAACTAAGGTTCGAGCTCTGGTCCTAAGAAGTATCCAAGTACTAGCTTAATTCAAGTACATGGGTGGGACCAGACATTTCAAAGACCATGTTGAACAGTACATGTTTGACAGCTTTCCTGATTATGGTTTAGAGCAGAAGTCTCTACTGAGAGCACAAGCTGTTACTGGACAAAAAAGAGTCTTCCTTTTAGAGGCAAGTTCTCATGAGCATTATACTTCCTCTCCCAATTCCTTGCCAGGAAAATAACGTACTGCAGAAATCCGGTATAGGATACAATTTTCAGAGCCAAATAAGATCCTGCAAAGACACCTGAAATTTTATTAATAAAAAGATGCTTGTTCCCAATGAAAGCCTGAAAATCAGCAGGCTCCTTCCATTTAGGATCAGTGAACTTTAAGATTAGATCTTAGGTTTTTTTTTTAAAAAGAGGATTTAGCTATTCAGAAGTTTCACAGAATACCTTGAAATACTAAAACATAAACATTTTTTTGCCCTCTGAAAGTAAGACAATCTAGAGACATGAGGAAAGTAACACCGCTTTTAGAAAAGGACTTCAAGTCTTGTTAAAAGTGCTCTTTTGTATGGTCTGTTAAAAGGTATTTCACGTGACAAAAGTAAGTGCTGAATCTTGAAGGGTATTTTTTGGAAAGTATATAAAATCCAGTGGATTGAGGTTGTGTCAAGGAAATTCATCTAATGCTCAAAGAAGAGGGTTTGGACTAGGGCTCTGGGTTAATCTTGCCAGTATTTTTTCTATAAACGTGGGATAGTCTCTGAATCTATGTTTTTTCTAAGTATGTATTTTTTAAATAGCAAATAATAACATCAGTCCTCCCATAGGCAGAACACTTATGTAAATTTTGAGAAGTTCTCTGAAATCGTTAAATGAAGGATATTATGAAAAGTACTACTACCATAAATAGACTTTAATAAAGGTCTTTTAGAAACTCCCTTGCCAGCCAGCAGAAGTAATGAGGAAACTGAACACAGGTGAATCTAACTTTGCAGATAACAATGCCAAGGTCTCTTTTTCTCTGTCCTTTATGATTACATCCATGTACATTTGTGGTGCAGTTAAGCTCGTACAGTTTCTACCATCCGCATTTTTATTACATTAGGATTGTGATTCTACTTCACTGAAAGCAGCACCATGAACACAGTGTACAATCAGACTGCAATTTCTGAAACACAGAGAGACTACATGAGTGTCGCTGGCACTGTACACTGTAAGTTTTCTCCAAGTCAGTTCTACCTAGAACTTTTAGCCTAGGAAAAGGATTAAAAACTGAGGTGACTACAGCACCTTATACCAGTGCATAAACTTAATTTCAGTATAAAATTGATCTCAATGTTTGGCAAGATTGATCCCTATATGTTTAGCCAGTTTGATAAGAAACAAAATAAAAAGTTACATGGGAAACACGTAAAAGCTTTTTGTGTCCTGAAAGCTGACAGAAGTGAAGAAAAACACTGCTGACCCAGTGCTACATCAAAGCTTGACTTTAAGTGGACAAAACTATGTGTAAGGTTTATGAAGTGAGGTATTAATGAGCTGTAGTTTAGTCCTCTGTCACAATGTATTGTGCTTACAGGAAGGAGGAAATGAGAAATTTTGTATAAATTCCAAACTTCAAACAACGGGATGTTTGCTACCCCAAAAGCTACTAGGTCACAATAACAGATATCCCGCCTCCTTGTTATCTGTCACCCAGATTCAAAATAGTGTCGCTTTGTAGCTAAGTATCATATCTCTACCAGGAGAATGTCTTAATCTGTGCTCTTTGAAAGTACTGCTGGAAGGCTATATGATTTCTAAAGGTACCAATGAGGTAAGACAGCATGTAGCCTCTAATGAAAGCACAATGATATGGTGCTTTTGCTGATTCTTTGCTACATCAATCTTTTCACAACCTTTTTATTTCATTCCTGTTAAAATTATGAAGTGTTTTTTACTTGAAACACACCAATTTTACTGTGATGAAAGAGAACAGAGAGATTTTCAAATGACACCTGGCTTTCCCTTACTAACAAAAACAGGGAAATGAGATATGGAGGATTCTAGTCATATACAGAAAAATTGGTCAAGCTTCCATAGCAGGGCAAACAAGAAGCTGCATATTTCCTGAAAGGAATCAGAGCTGAAGGTCTGGTGCTGGTGATTTCTAAAAGATTCCCAAGTCTAATAAAAGTAAGTGTTTTTATGGATTTCTGGTGGATTTAAACTCTTGCTATTGTTTTTAATTGATGGGGTTTTTAATTCAAAGAACACATTTTTACAAAGGAGTACATTAATGGCAGGAATTTAAGACACTGTCATCTCCACCTGCTCTGCTCTTTCTCATTGCTAGAGGTTATGGAGAAGAGAATATATGCCTAAACAGTTGCAATTCATAATCCATCTCAAACCCATCTCCAACACTGGTGAAAGCTAAGATGCTAGATTATCAACTGGAGATGCTGAACTGCAGACACATACTACATTCTGCCAAGCCTTTTATTGGAGCAGTAGCTTCTAACAGAGAATCTTGGCAGGCGGCTTGGGAACACATCTCAAACAGGGGCATGCACGCAATTCAGCTTTGCATTTTAGGTTCAAGCAAGGTCAGAAGCTCCCTGCATATTTGTGTCTTACTGAAAGCATCTGGCTTTGCCTAATTTTTGGCTGAAGCTATTGTAAGCATTTGGCTCTGGAATCAATGTCTCTCAGATCCAGGCTTTGGTCTAGAATATGTCTTGAAACCTGAAGATCCAAAGAGTTTTTATTTTGGAGAAGGGACAGGTTATTTGCATTATTTCAGACTGCATGCAACTAGCATGTGCTTGTAAGGCCTGAGTTTTGAATCACACAATGAATCCCCAGACCCTGTGAGTTTTCTCTGTGCTGGAAAAGGCGTTCAGTGGGAAATTCTGGCTAAGTACAGAGGTGTTAAGCCTGAAGCTCAGTATCAGGAAAGTATTTGAGCAGATTTCCTGATTGCTAGAACTGATTTCTAATAGTTTGTTCCAAACCACTGAATGCAATGGGGATTTCTCATGCCTCTTTCCACTGGGATGTATTTATTTTTCCATAGTACATTGTTGGTTGCAATAGGATCCTTAGAATTTCCTGTCTCACCACTGCAGTTGCTTCCAAGTGACCAATTCATTTTTCCAGACTTAGCAGCACAAAGGCTGGCTCTGCATTTTGTTCACTAGATTTCCATTTTCCTAATAAGAAATTAGGAATAGTTATCTTGCAATAAGCCACTATGAGTTCAATTCAGCGCACATCAAGATCAGTGCAAAGCCTGCCACTGGCTTCTGTGAGCTTTGGATCTGATACAGAGCAAAGGCAGAGCTTACGGAAGGAGCAAGAATGTACTAATACATTGTCTTCCACAAGAAGTGCCCTGAAAAAATGTAAGGAAATCTGTGACCTGGAGTTGGCTTTAGTCTTCTCAGCAATATGAACAGAACTGTGCTACCCCAAGAACTGGGATCGATGTGGAGGTAAGGGGTGGAGCTGAGATAAAGAACCAGTATGGACATGCTTGGACTTCCTGGCCCTACTGCCTCCTGGGAGGATGAAAGGTGTGATGGAAGTAAATCATGCATCTAAAAGAGCCTCCACCCACCCAGCTGAACTTAGTATCTGACACATCCTGACCCCTCCCTCAGGAAGAACATCAGCTGCCAGCCTAGCCTGTTGGGACTCCAGCACAGGCGCAGTAGGCAGCAGGGCCACAGTCATTTTATCATATCACTCTTGGCAGTCTGTTGATTTAGACAATTGCCTGTTTTGCTTAAGTTTCAGACTGTCTCAGTTCTTTCTGAACAAAAAGCAACAGCTCTGGGACTGGGCTGGATATTCCTGACTCCCAATATACTTTGGCCTTTTCATAAAGCAACCAGAGAAAGCAGTATTTTAACGAAATCAGTTCATCCTGATAGGTGTGAAGGACTTTTAGACAAAGCTGTTATTGACCTGACTGGTACTAATTGTGACCATTCCCCAAAATGCCATTTGGATGTAAGGTTTGATTTAAAGGTGAGGCTTGAAGCTTTAGGTATTTTATGTAAAATACTAAAGAAACAGCCTATTGCTCTAGAAAAGGTTTTAAATCAATACCTGAGTGAACTTCCTGAACACTAAGTCTTCTTTCTCTGAATTAAACTAACCTTTCAGTAACAATGCAAGGACAACTTCATCTCTTTCAGTTGCTTCCAGAGACAATGCTAGTGATCAGCATCCTCCTTAAACCTCTCATTATATCAGAGGAAATCTAGCATCCAACTAAAGAGACTGACATTCTCTATCTATAGTACTATTATTTGACTTTCAATCAAAATACTTGATTTTTTGAAGATACTAGACTTGAATTTCGCAATTGACCTGCTTCTCCTACTGTTAACGGGTTAACTGTAGTTAACCACATGCAGATCTGGGATTTGAAATGTGCATTTGACAGTTTGTTTCTGTCTATCTTTAACGTAACACCTCTTTAGGCCTGCTACTCAGAATAAGGAAAGCAGCACAGCAGATAGGATGGGAAGTCTTACCATAGTGTGATGGAGACACTAAAATGATAGTAACAGGAGATAACATAGCCAATACCAGGAAAATAAAAAGAAAAGGAATAATGGCAGATGCTCAGCACACTGCCAAAGGCCTGGGGCTTGGGAAAGGTCAGAGCGTTATCTGCACTATGGATTCATGATTTGGGATAAGGACAAGCAACAGCTGTAGAACTCAAAATACAAGGGAAGTTGGTTACTGACATGGCATCTGCCTTACTGGGGACAGCAGTGAGAGCCATCAGAAAAATGAAGAGGAAAAATATTTCAGCTCAGTCACAAAGAATTGCATCAGACGTAACAACTACTGACAGCTCTTCAGCTTCCTCTCTAGTGGACACAATTTCTGGAATGCACAGACAACTCCTTGAAAAGACAAAATTGCTTATGAAGCACTCAACTCTAATTAAACAAACCCAAACCACAATAGTTACCTACAAACAAATAATAAAATGTTACACAGGTCTTAGGTGTTAAATCTGTCAAACTGTGTAGCTGACACCAATTCCCAAATTCATGTAATTTCCCCAGAGGACACGTTTGTCTGAACCATTAACTTCCTGAAGTAGATTGTACCCTTGGGCATTTGCTCAAAAATCTCAAAGAATATTCAAACATAGTGAAGATCATAATGGTAAACCAACTTCTGCACCCACTAGTAATGTTCAACATCTTTCACAATTGGCCTTTAATATACTTATATGAATATATATTAAAGTACTTAAGAAGATAGATCTATTTCATAGGGATCCTCCACTACATTTATACTTTGCCACCTTGCAATCAAACAGCCTATCAAAAATCAAAGCAAATGTTACATTTAAATAGACTGTAATGTAGCTATCCAACTAACTGCATAGCTATGTGATGCACTGCTTATCTAATTGAAACACTTTTCCTGTGTATCAGTCAGGAAAAACAGACGTGATTAAAACAATAAACTGTCACTATGTTTCCAAGAATAACTGAAACTGTATAATGTTATGCATAAAAGAGCAGGTGGACTGCAAGATTAAGGGACGTTTGCATATCATCTGGCTAATTCAGCTCAGTCTTTCAATCATATCTCATTTTATTGCAGTTTCCACTTTATGGCAAGTACAGTCTTATAAGTGCTTTGAATTATAGCTCTGCTGTACCAACCCTGAGTTTACACTACAACTCACAAAACATCCTTCTAGTATATAACACTTTCCGTCATGTCAAAAATAGGAATGGTGAAAGGTGTAATAATCACACCTTGGCAGAAAGCAAGTGAGGGGTTATACAACCAGCTTCTGCAGCTTGTTACAGGTCCAATTCACACTCACTGGAAAACGTTTCAGAACATTAGTGGCCTTTGGGTTCAGCTCTAAAATGAGCTGGTTTTTTCTCATGATGCTGCCAGGTGATCCCACATGAAGTGCCTAGCCCTGTTCTTTAGTGTAAAGGATATTCTGCTTTTCACTGCAAGGCTGTGAAAAATGAGTACAACATACAGGCTCAGCACCAAGGCAGGAATCAGGATTCTGAAATTCTATTTGCAGTGTTGTCACTCTCTAAACACATTGCCTTAAACAAATGACCTAATCTCTCTGTTTATTCAGCTGTAAGATGGAGATAAAAATTGCCTTATAAGTCCTCACAAGGGAAAATTAAGTAATGTTTTCTAAAGTACTTGGAGACCCTCACATGAAAGATTCCCTAGAAACAGAATACTGTGTCAGAGCAGGTGGGAAATCCCTTATAAAATAGAAAAATAGCAAATTAAAATACAACGACCAAAAATTAAAAATGGCACAGAACAAAGCTACTTGGTAACACAGATGGGGACAAAACCTGAACAGTTTACAGCCCTAATATTTGCAAATCTAGACTTCCTAACACAAAGAGAGGAAAGGAAATCCTTTCTGATTTAGTCTTTGACAAACTATGAAGAAACACTTTTAACCTACTGTCTCTGAACTCATTACTGCCAGAACATTTACAGACAGTAATTGCCAGTAAGCTGCTAATGCCCGCATACAAAAGCCTGTGTTACAGGAGGCGGAAGGGTAGAGTGGCTGGCACATACAATCCGAGACAATTTTTGATGGTTCTTAAAACAAACAACCCATCCTACTGAAGTGATCATATTGCTTTAGAGGTTTTTAGAGTTTGTTGTTGGAGGCTTTATAGATATTTACTGGGGTTATATCCAAAACGAGTGTAATATTTTATGACACATGGCAAACATGCTCAACTAAGACGAAAAGTGTTGTTCATGAGCAGTTTGAGATAACACAACATAACATCCTAATCCCTAACAGGGCATGTTCAGCTCCAAATTCAGATACAGATGTATGGCCCAACTACTTAGCAGATACAGTACAAATGGGCTGAAGTAGATGATACAAATATTAATCTCATTGCATTAAATATAATTGGTTTATGAGAAACCGTGAAGGTGTTACACAATTTATCAACACCTGTGATTTCGTAGCTGCCCTTCAGTATGTTCCTATGTGACTTGGATCTCTTTTTTATGGCATTTATATTCTAAACTATTCAGTCACAAATTTATCCCTAATCTCTATACAAATGCTTCCTTTATGTGTTTAATTTTTCACTAGCTTACTTACCATTATTAGCTTTTCTGATTTCACTATAAACTGTTTCAGTCCCCTTCTGTACAGGAGCTGGAAAATGTATTGGCACAGAATCAATTTCTTTTCTTTTTTTTTTTGTGTTTGCCTTATGAAAAGCTCCTTAAACAAACAGAAGACACTGTTTTACTTTCAGAGGAAGTAGTTAACATAAGCAGCAACGAGCCTGTGGAGTCTGTATGAAAAAGCAGTTACACCCCCTCCCCCAAACCCAGACTGTAAGGTTCTGAGAGGGAGATGTCTCTCCCTCTATATAAAAATGATGATGAAAATAAGCTTCCCTTTCCAAATTTGACTTTAACATTCTAATAATCTTCTCAAATTGATACTGCTTTAGTTTTACAGAGACATCTACCACTAGAGAATAGTTTCTCTGGATCACTTTGAAGAGCTGCTTCAATTTGTTCTAAGGATTTAGGGATCCTAGACCTGAGGAGATCTATCATTTGGAAGACTAACTACACCCCCTTTTGGCAACTAGCCTGATTAAATCTTATGGGCACAAAAATAATCTAATTTGCTGTTGTTTGTGAAATGTCTCAGAAGTATATTTGCAGATTTCACCCTGCACAGCTTCTATTTAGGTGCTACCCGGGAAAGGTCTCCTCTCAGTTCCTCAGCGTGGTGGACTATTCCATTAGTGCACTGAGATCAGGTGGACGACATAGCAGGAGTGAAGGCTAAGAAGGCTTGTGGAAAGATAGAAAGTAAGGAGAAAAAGCAGACAGAGAAGATTTGTGCCTACAAGGACACAGCTGGGATACGAATAAAATGTTAGTCTTAGACACATACTTTTCAGACTTTCAGGTTTACAAATAAGACCCTGTAAACCTCTGCTCTTGTATGAGATAGAAAGCAAAAAGCTCTTCCTTTTTTGCTGTCTGACATCTGTCAAAACCTATTTGCAGAGTTTTGATACCAAACTACAGGCACTTACCCCAGTAAGGAAGGGGCAGAGCCTTGTCTAAAGGCCTGAAAATAGCAAGAACTCAGTTTCTCTGTGGTCAGTGTAAACACAGCTCTGGCTAGTAGGAGATTAGAACAATTTCCTTGATTTCTTGCATGGTTGTAAATTAAGAATCCCTGGGCAACCATAGTAAAGCAAAGTGCTCCAGAACTCTGCATTTAAAACCACTTTCTTCATTTGGTACGAAGGCCTATGCAGGCAGGGTCTAGGAGCTTGCTGTTCAAGGATCTCAAAGCGTTTTAGAAACATTCCTTCATTTCAGTTAAACTGAGTCTCTTAGAAAACCTCAGAATTCTATCAATATCACCTCTGAGTTCTGTGGATCTTCAATAAACCAAGAAGTTAGATTTTTCTAGTTAAAAAAAAAAAAAAAAGAAAATGGTTGTTCCCTCTCTGCAAGAAACTGGAAAGAAAATTCACATTTCTGGATACAGAGTCCTGTACTTTAGCTTTAAAAAAACATTTAAAGAATTCAGACATACTGATCTGCAGCCAGACTCAGAATCAGGATTGTTACTCTTCTGCTTCGCTCTGAAGAGCCTAAGTGTCTCTGGCACCACATTTTAATTTCCCAAAGCTAATTTCATTTTTTTTAATTCTGTTAAGCATCCTTTAAATGTTGGGAGCTAACACATCAGAATTGAGCTGCAAAACTGCTATTAATTTCAATGACAGTAGGAGTTACACTTCACCGAGTGCCTAATCACAGCTTTCAAACTTGCAGTTTTGGCATGAACTTTCTTTACAAAATAGTCTGAAGATCTTGAAGGGCATTTCATATGCTTATGGACTATTGCTTAAATGATCAATTCAATTTCCAGTGAAGTAAGGAGTAATCTTCTCAGAATTTTAATGAGAGGTAGCTCATTTCATTTGGAACACTTTTTTTTAGCAGATTACAGTCCTATATCTACTCCTGTTGACTCTGTGGAAAGACTTGGTGGGAGGCATTTCCTTAGCTTGCTTTTTTTTTTCAGACCCATTTCATTAAATTGTGATATAATGCCACTGCCCATGTTATTTTCTTTGTTAATCTTCCAAAAGTCATCTCAGCACTGAAAAAATGTGCTAGGAGAAATTACTTGGATGATTTGACATTTTGTTCCCACTAACTTTATAATGTTGCCACCCTGCAGATAACTAACCAGCTATAAAAGTAAAAGAAGGAGCATGTTCCTACTCAGCCATGATTAGCAGTTTCTCCCTTCTCACTTTAGGGATATTTCCTGATCTTACTTTAGCACCAGCCTTTGTTTTTGCTTGGATTAACAATAAAGGGTCTAAATCACTATGCCACCTTTTTGCACAACTAAGCTTTAGAAAAGATAAGCACTATATTTTTGTCAAACATATAATCGCCGTAAGTATTCAATTTAATCATTCCCTAGAATTACCACCTCTTTAAATATCAAATTAACATTCCACTGTGACTACCCCAAATAAGAGCTGGACTGTGTAGCCCCAGCTCTACCTCGTATTTGTCTAGCCTCTTCACCCCTACTTCAAAAAGTAGGTGTCAAGTTATGCCCACGTGGAAGTTTTAAAATAAAGCAGTGAAACTTTGCTTCCAGCAAGCTTACCACTATCAGTAACACTGTAATGAACCCTGGTTTTCACTCCTCATACAGAAGCATAGTACATATAAAGCTCATGATGCACTAGCCTATTCGCCATTATACTGTGTTAAAAAGTATTTCAGAAATGACCAGCTAGTGCAGACATGGGTGAAACCACTGTTTTCAAATGTAAGTAGTTCTTTACTGTCAAAGACAAGATGTACATCCTTCTACAATTATGTAAACTTGTTTTGAGGTGGCATTCAATTATTCCTGATTCCCAAAAGTGACATAAAGGCTACTGTTATAGCTTCAATACTGCAGCATTTATTGCAGTAGTCTTTCACAATACACAAAATATGATTCTCCTGCTCCTGAAATGAACATTAGTATTGATATTGACAACAGTGGCAGGAGGAACAAATGACTGGGAAGATAAATTAATTTGAAGTTAGTCCTGAGAGATCAAAGAAATCTGGAGTTCCTCAAAAGGCAGAAGGAATCAGAATCTATGTGCAGCCTGCTGGATGAGATATGCATGCCCAGAGAAAAGGTAAGCGTGATATACTTTGTCTTCATTCAGAAAATAGGTGGAATCAAAAGAGGCGTGATAGGGATTTGGAGCTAGGTGATAATCTGAAAGGTCTGTTCCCTAAGAAGGACTGGTCATAATCCACAGACAGACATGAAAGAATATTATGATTTGAAACAAAACTTGTACAATAACATCAGTGTGGCAGAAGTATCGGTGTCAGTCCTATGGCTGAATTATTTTTGTGGGTGTACATGATTATTACAAGGGTATATAAAGAAACTTGGCTTTGCTTCTCTTTTCCCAAGAATAAATCTCATCCTGTTCTCATTGTGATAGGCAGTGCAGAGCTGAAAGAATTAATCTTGCAACTTGGTTTCATACAACTCCTTCCATTTAAGCAGCACCCTCAAGATGCTCTGAAAGATTAACACATTAAATACTTGCAGTGCAGTTCCCATTTATGTAACCAAAGCATGCATTTGCTGAGCATTCACTTGTGTCCTGGGTGCAACAAAAGAAATAGATTAGGGAGCTATCATATCTCAATATACTTAAAGCATAGTTCAGTCTTACAGAATCAATTAATGTTCTGTATGTCATACATAGGTCTGTAACATGAGACAGCATTCAGTCAAAATAATCTGATCTCATTTACACACCATCTTTTAAACATTATTTTGCAGTTTGCAGTTTAATGGCGTTCAGTCTACATAGCATGGATACTATCTTATTACTCAGTCTGGTATACTGGAATAGTATTATATATCCGGAATGGGATGAAAAGGCTATTTTTAGAGATGCTGATCTTGCATTTAATAGGGCTTTTAATTTAAATAATCATGCACTAGCATATCTTTACCATTCTACACCATTGTATTGTATAGTGCACGCTCAGAAACAGTTGGA
Organism: Aptenodytes forsteri; assembly: GCF_000699145.1. Taxonomy (NCBI): domain Eukaryota; kingdom Metazoa; phylum Chordata; class Aves; order Sphenisciformes; family Spheniscidae; genus Aptenodytes; species Aptenodytes forsteri. The sequence goes on from NW_008796178.1 coordinate 1,622,068, forward strand.
ACAATTAAGTATTAGCCCTATTGTGAAAAAGAGTACAATTACTATGGTATCTCAGTGCAGAATTGAGCAGAGGTAGATAAATAGCATGCTTAGAACACAGGGAAAACTCTGTGATGAATGATACCAGCAAGTGAAAACAGAGAAAGAATAGGAGGACTGGCTTTTCCGGGAGAGCTTTGCTGCCAAGCTTGAAGAGTGAGCACTTTTGCCCAAACATCTGTATTACTAATTAAACAATCATGTCTTTGGTCTCTGAAATAAGTGAGTGGTCCTTCCTACCAGGAAAAAGCAAATTTATCCATTTCTTCCTCAGTCTGCTTCTTATTCAGCTAAAGCAAAGAAGCTAGAGCACAGCATAAATGTCTCTTGTGGGTTTTATTCACTCTTAGCTACTTGAAACTTTTTGCAAATTTCTGAAAGATTTAACAGCTTTCAACACAAGGGCGTAATGATATCCCAGTTCTCCAGATGACACAGAATGATTGAAGTGTGCATTTGGGTGTTGAGAATAAATTTCAGTGGATATTTCTCCTTCAAGGTTGCAGAGACATGTACCTTAGCCTCATGCTATGAGGTCTGGTTACTGTTACTATAGAACTACAGGCAGGAGGCCAAAGTTATCCGGGCATCAATATTCTCATTTCTCTGTTTAATGTGCCACAAAATCCAGGATGGTCGCCAGGCCTCTCCAGACTGAGAGACTAAATCTACGCTGGTCTCTCTTCCTTCTCTATCACAAGTGGATTACAGCTTTGACCCTTCAACTAGTTCCTTTATAAAGGAAGAAATTCCACTGCTTTCTGTTCTCTCAGTTATCCTACACTGTGGCTAACCTCACATGGCTCTCAGTGAATTTGGACTCTATAACATGAAGATTCACAGCAGGCTGCCTTCTGCTCAGAGCCACAGCTCCAGCTGGGAGCCCTCCTCTGCACAAACCTCATGTGGATGGGAAGGGCAAGTGCACGAGAGGACCCCAGGGGAAGGAGGGCTGCAATGAACAACAGCATGGTTGCCACAGCATCATCTAGATTAAGGAGCACTACTGGCATGAAACTGTCATGCACACAAAACACAACCTGCTCTTACATTCACAGGTGCCAATATCAGACCAGTGTCAGGGAGTAGTAACATGCCCAGAGTTGCTCCCAAAACATAACCATAGAGGCCAGACAGTTTATTACCTCTGTGAGGATCAAGCGTTGATACTTCAACTTCAGTGTACTCCACCTCAGCACTCTCAAGGTCAGGTCCTGCCCCAAAAATATCAAGAAGATGTTTCTTTGTAGGACTGCATGCTTCATTTGAGCTGTGGGCCTGATCCTGCTGCCACTGAAATTAATGGACAAGTCCTCATTGACTTTGATAGGTGCAGGATCAGGCCCTACTTATGGCAGATGTGAGTTACTCTGCTAAGAGTTGTAAGGCCAACCCATTCCTAAGGGTCATCCCAACCTGAAAGGCAGTAGACCAACTCAAGTCAGATTTCTGAAACTGTGGGACGTGCAAATTGTACCTAAAACTCTTACTTTCAATTTCACACCTTCAAAAGTGGCGCAACACAAATGGAGCAGGGAATTATCTGAGATTCTCCCATATTCCTGCTCCAGCTCCTCTCTCTTCTATTTCTCTCTCTGCCATTCCTTTCTCCTCCTTTTCTATGGCTGCTATGGCAGGACACTTCCCATTGTCCACTTTCCTCACATTTAAAGCCTTCTCCAAGTCTTTCATGGCCTCCCTTATCACCTCTCATACTCTCAATTTCTGCTTTGCCAATAAGCAATTTCAGCACTTTTCTCTTATGTTGCCCTTCAAGCTCTCCATAGAACATCTACCATGGCAACCCATCTTCCTCCTCAAAATGCTTCTCTGCCACAGTGCCCAGAGAAAGCCTGACAATGATTAGACACCTGATTTACTAAGACTACTGGCTGACAAGTACTGGCTACGTGGATACAACAGACACAAGAAACAGCCGTTGCTTTCTACTCTGTCTTTTCCTTAGGGTGGAGATGGTTTTCTACTAGATTTCTGTAAAAGTTGCAAGGAACCACCACAGTCATCCAGACTGGAATCCTGCAGAACTGCTTGTGGATTTTTTAGAACAGAAATTAGAGAAGGATCTAATGATTAGAACAGCAAAGTTTTGGAGCAGCCTTCTGATAGCATTGGTGAAAGAAGGAAAAAAAAAAAAGCTGAACAAAACAAAAACAGTGTTTAAGGTGGTATATTAGTTAATAACAAAGTTTAAATGACATGCTTCCTACAATAGCAGTGATTCTGAACAACAGATCATACACATATTCTGTGTATGAGAATACTTTCACATCAATATAACAAAAAAATACATGGGACAAAGTATGTTTTCACATATTTAAGTACTATTCTTTGACTAAATATCTTAAAAACACCAGTCTTGAAGAATACAAAATGCTAGATGATGCACTACTTGATGACATGTTTTAATGAATATATATATATATATCCCACATGGTGTCTCAAGGTATTTGGCAGGTTATTTTATTCAGATTCCATAGCAGATTATGTTTAGGTTTAATGCTTAAATATTTCAAGATCTGCAGAAATGAAGAAAGGACAGAGAAGTAAAAGAAGCAGAATTCTGCAGAAAAGATTAAAAAAAAAATTCTGAATATTTGTTGTATAGAACTTAAAATTTTGAATCTAGGTTGTATTTTTATACCATCCTTCATTACATGGCCTGGAATCCAGCACAACTTGATAATGCAGTTGATAAATGGGTCCTATCGTTGTGATTTTGCACATAAGGAAAAAGAACTAAGCTCAGCAAAGGAAAGAGTCTTCCCCAGTACCAAAGAGAAAAAGGAAAGGACTGGACCTATCAAATCCTGACGGCTACCATTAGAAAACATCACAACTTTCAATCATAAAATAATTCTTAAATCTATTAAGTATGAAATTACCTTTACTCTCATCTGTTGATTTCATGTGATTTTCACTATCTTCAATGTAACCTGATCCTAAAATATTAAAGCAAAAGTTGAGCTGACAAAATATTTATTATAGCCAATCAAATAAATGAGTTACACAGCTGCAACTCCTATTGTCATTATGTTTATTTACATATGAAAAATTCTACTTTTAGATTCACACCTAAGACATCCATATAACACAGGTGGGAAGAATGTGGTTTTTTACATGGTCAGCTAAAAAACACCCAAGGGGTAACTTTGTTTATATCAGGTGCTCTAAACAACATGTCCACCTATCTTTGTAAAGTGCATTGAGATCCTGGAATGAAAGGTGCCCAGTTACGGCAAGTGCACATCGCTATACTGTGGCCACATCACAAGACCATGAGCCACAACTCAAACTTCCTCTCTGAAATAAATTTTCTTGCAGCTGTGTCAAAACTGTCAAAAACAGAAAGTAATTTTCTTTTTCCATGATTTCTCCATCTGTAATATTGTTAACTGATTGCCTGGTAGAAATGTCTGAGCAGACGTATAAACCCATCTTTGTATAAGAAGTTTTGTATAAGACGTGCTCATAAAAAAAAGTACAAAGACAAAACAATAGAAGATACTTGGGAGAACGTTATTGGTATTCCTCTGTATTCCAAAACCACTGGGCCCTTAAGTCCAAAACTTTAAATAAATGTTTAATTAAGCCAACTCACTAATAGTCTTACAGCAAAATATCCTACCTGAATAGTAGTCTCCATCATTGTGTTGTCTTGTCAGTTTTTCACTTGTCAAGTTTGTAGCCAAGGCAGAACTGAAAAGCAAACCAATAAAAGTTGATGTAATTATCCAAAACCAGTCAACAGAAACAACATAATGATATGCAAAGATCAGTCATTGACTATGCTGACTACCACACATTCTTAACTATTGAAGCTAATGAAAATTTTGCCTTTGTCTTTAAGAGAAGCACAAACAAACTTTAAGGTAAAAAATGTTCTCTCTTGCATTATTCTTCTTTAAGACCTCTGTATTTTTAATTCTATATCTAAATGCATTCAAATGCAGGCCTGACATTCTTCTATTTCTCTTAGCTGGCCTTTTTTTTTTTTTCTATTTTTAGCGTATTTCCTCATCCTGTTGTTCTGTAAGCAGGTGGTACATGAAGCACAACCATCTATTGTCTGCATCCTGTTGCTGTAAGCAGGTGGTACATGAAGCACAACCATCTATTGTCTGCAGGTGTGTGCCATAATAAACTATATTCATATGGAGGAAGGCCTCCAGCCCTTTAAACAGAAATACTTCACTGTTACCATAAAGCAAGCCATCTTACCCAGACATCTCCATGGATGGTCCTTTAGCTTGACAGAGAAAAATAAAAGCATCTATTAATAGATTGCACAAGTAAAAGAATTTAAAAGTAAAAATCAAAACAAAAATATTGTGATTATCTACTGAAGTCAGAATAATTTCTCTTGGCTATCACAAAATTAATTACCTAGTGCCTTACATCCTGTTTATCACCCAGGTCCCTTAAATGTCTCTTTCACAGAGAACCTAAGATCCCAAACCCCAGACTTTAGCCTGGCCAATTTAAGCAGTCTGGGATATCCAGATACTCCAAATTTTCCCAAATATTTTGCAATGTACTGCATATCACAGGATAAACCAGATTTACTTATTTTCTGAAAGAACAAGATCGGAAAGAAAACCTTAATGATAAAAGACAAATCCTTAAATGAAATTGTATTTCAGTGTGGGGAGAAAAAAAACAACCCCACAACCTAATAATCTTAAATTTGTTTCATGAGGAGTAGAGAAGTACCTCAATTACACCTGAGTTGGGACCCCAAATCAAATTGTCATAGTTCTATAAGGGATCAAAAAACTCCTCAGGCCCTGTCTGCCTCTACATTGCACGGGACTGGATTCCAGACCTAGGACTGCATCAGAACAGTGCAATTCTGGCCTATCTCCAATAACCTTTGCTTCACTAGTGCCTTCCCAGCACCATTAGTTAGATGCTCCCATTCTGCCCAATATACTTAGAGAGCTTCAGCACACTTGCAGCTTAGATTGGGCCACCCAGCATTTTTAAGTAGGTTTTTAGTTTTTTAAAATTGTATTTAGTCATGTCCTGAAGCCTCACCCCCACAAGCCTTTGCTCCTGAAATAAATGCAAATTTAACTGTAATATATTTGTCACCAAACAAATAGAAGGGAACCATTCATTACCCTTTTTCTTCTTACACAAAAACCACCATAAAGTGAGAGTTACTGCTCCTGCGATAGGTATTAGGACAAATGCAGCAATGACTCCTTTCTGCCAAGCCGCTAAGATGACTGGAAATAAGACAGACATGTTTAAGAGAGTATGTACAGTGATGGGTCATCATTACCAACTTCTCCAGTTCCTGACCTTTCATTTTACTACAAATTGGCCTTCTTACACACTGGGGAAGAACTTTAAGGAGACTTGCATGTAAGTTCACTAGTGAGCCTCTCCTTTGTGACTGAAAACTCAGTACAACAACGGGTTGCTTTTAACTTGCATCTGGCTCCTTTGGCTTTTAAGCATCCCTTAAACTTAGAAAAGTTAGACAGTCTCTGTTTATAAATGGATCTCTCTGTTTAACTTCTGACAATGGTGGAACAAAAAACAAGTAAGGGAGTTATACTTAGTAACATCCCAGATAACATGATCTCACCTGTCCTAATGACATAGTATGCAGCTTATCATAAAAGTTAGCTTACCACTGATCGTTATGGGATGGCTTTTCACATCCACATTAGCTTTATTAGAAGCCATGCAGTAATATGTGCCTGTGTCCTGCCTGTTCATTGTTTTCTTGTGCCACACGATGCTGTTTGCATTTTCACTTTTTTCAAACACAAGAACTTCATGATCAGTTTTTCTAAAAATCCTGAAGTGGATTGGCCAAGATCCTTCTTTCACAGAGCAGAGAAAAGCAGTCTCACTGCCATCTTCCACTTCTCCATATGGAATACTGCCCAAGCTGGCATTCCTGATTGGTACTACAGAGGAAGGCACAAAGAAAACAAATATTAGCACTATTAGAAATAACTTTGATGATAAAATATTGTATTGTAGAAATACTTGCTTTAATGCTTAGTTAAACAGAGACTGAATGCACAGTATTAATCTTTCTGAACAGCCTCTGCCAGACAGCATCCTCTAGTAAATATTTTTATACACCCAGAAATAAAGAGGGCACTATAAAGAAACAAAGTAGACACAGAAGAAAACTACATGCATTCCACAGAAGTCAGCCAGCCTCTTTTCTTAAACTCCTTTGGATGCCCCTCAGGCCCCAACCTACAAATTATTTAATTTTCAGTAATAATACACTCAGCATTTGATAATGTAAATCATTATAGTTCAATTTATGTAGCTATGCTTTCATAGTTATGTAGAGTTATGCTATTTTATGCTAACTGTATTACATCTTTCTTGTCACATTTAATATACAATAGTGAATATCAGCAGATAATGGATCAAGTTCTTCAAAGGCATAAGCAAGTCCCAAATTCTAATGGTTACAGAATATAGCAAACACAATGAGAGAAGTTAGTTTACATTCGAACAGGTTGTAAGAATATGTATAGCCAAAATATAGTCTTTAAGTTTGCTGTTTTACAAATTAAGTATATTAGCATATACAGAGCTAGTGTAGGAGCAGATGAGCATCAGCACTTATAATTACATGGGGAAAAAATGTACATACATTCTGTGATGCAAGTCTATGTCAGTAGCTTCACAAAATGTTTGGGATATGAAGCATCTGTTTTGCTAAAATTACTAAACAAAACTTCTCTGGAAATATTATAAATGTGTTTGGGGCAGGGTCATGGATAACAAAAGGCAGATGCAAACGAGGAATCATTAAGGCAACACTGGTACAGAAGCAGAAGGAGGAAACCAAATCTGATATGAAATGATGCTAGTCATGAAAGCTGTATTTGTGTTAGATAGGAAGCAGGAAGCAGATTTAGATATAAGATGTGGGTTACTGTGACTGATCCCATGATAGAGATGATTGCTCTATGAAACATAAGTCTTTTTTCAGATCTGGTACAGACAGAAAGGACACAATACAGAGAATTCGAAGCCACCACCTCAGGAGTGGTGGATTGCAGAAGATTGGCTCACCAGGCTCCAAAATGTGACTTACTATTCAGAACTTCCAAACAATGTCACAATATATCCTGAACCACCGCTCTAACAGCTGGGATACACTAGTTCCAGCAAAGAAATACCCACTTGTTAATAGACTAAGATTATGCTTTGTATTTGTTTATTTGTTACTTGTTATTTCAAATAACCTTGACTTTAAATCTCACTGGATAAATCTCTTCAGAGTTTTATCATTCAGCTTCTCTCTAGTGTTAGCAAAGCATATCCTGGTGGAACTGATGAACTTAAGGTGCAGTCCTACTTCTATAGTCTAGGCAAATGCAAATACTGTATTAAAAGACCTGTTTGGGGGCTCAGAGAGCGGAGAGCATGTCCCTCAACTGTGCAATAATCCAACTGACTCAGAAGAAATCGAACAATTCCAGATATATCTGTTCTAGTCATATACAACTCGATGTCAAAACTCAGAGAGAAACAAGCCCATTAACCACAAGTTTATCTTAATAAAACCAATACAATTCGGGTTCAAGCCAGGACACAAAACTGAAAACTCCCTGGTAGAGAGAGATTCTCTCTTCTTTTCAATAGGTCAGGAATAGACTTCTGCTCTGGTACTGGACTACTTTTCCATAACCAGGTTAAGTAAATCTAAAATACTGCTGATACATTCAAGAAAAGTACCAAGGAGCCAAGGATATGGGTTAAAATGGCTCTACAAGTGGATCCGCCATCACCAATTCCCTTACTTACAGTCCCAAAGAACTCTCTTTTTTCCCAATAGCTGTTTGTGGTTACTACCTGGTCAAATAACATTGACATAGGTGCCAATAACATGCATAGGATACACAGCTCTACTTATCTTTCACCACATGTTGCCAAACTACTACCAAAATAGTCAATTTTTTTGACAACATCAGACTGATGAAACTGACCAATTCTGAACCAAGTAAGGTAGAGGTGACACTACTGAGCAGACAAACTTTTTGAAGATGTTACAGGCAAATTATTATTTCCTTTAGTAAAAGGTCAATACCTACAATTAGTTGGTTCCTTCTGTAGATTAAGAATATTCTCAGGTCTGCCAGGAGCAGCAGCCACAATCAATGCTTTATTTCCACTTGGATAGGAGACTATTATTTCTGCTTGCCTCGTTCACTATTAAAGATGAACCCCAACAAGACAGTATCTTGTCAACATGAAGCCTGCAACTGTTAGGGACCTTCATCTAGTACAGAAGGCTTCAGTATGCCTCCTCAAACAGCTACTCTGTTCTCTACAATTATTTATCTCAGATTTTCAGATTAAATTCAAGGTGCAATCCGTATCTTGGGTACATGATATCCAAGAAGCTTCCTTAAGGCCTATAGCAAAACCTTCAGTAAACAAATAAGTTCTTTGGGCACACAGGGAACTGCTTGTGATGGGGACAGAACATATCTAAATCAGTGACAGAATTTTCTTGAGCCAAACCTTTGAACCACTAGGATCTAAACCAGGAACTGTCACATGAAACCTCACTACCATCTACTCCGAGTGCACCAAAGAAATCTACAGAAACACAGAATACTGGTTAAAAAATCCTACCAAGACAAGACGCTCCCTTACACGCGTAATGATGGAAAACCACACGCACATGTTTTAAGAGTTATCAGTCCTGACACCCATCTTATGTGGCCTACTATAGAATTATTATTTGCTTCGGTTTCTCTTCATATCTGCCAATAGCACACTTGCAAATCACAGCTTTTTCACTTGCATTCCCCTTCTTGGAGTACTGCTAAGATTCTCAGCGTGTATCAGACATCATGCTGTCTTCTGTGGACTTCCAATTCATCTTCTTTTTAAAGCTTCAACTACCAACTTCCCTCATGGGCAGAGGAATTTTCCCTTTCTGCTTCACACATATTTGTAGATCAGAGACTTTGCTCATATACAGTAACGCCTAGTTGCTAATAAGGCATAATAAAAGACTGACTCTCAGAGCTGCTTAGCAACTGCAGCTTCTGGTGTTGAACATATGCTCAGTGCCTCTGAAAACTGCAACTAATAACAGAGGTATTTAGAGGGATTATTAAAAGTACGGATTTACATCTTTTACCAGGAATCTAGTTAGCTCAATTATTTTAGTGAGTAAAATCATAGACTAATTCCAAAATCATTATGTATACATTTAATCCAGTCCTATGAAAATCAAACATGAAGAAAATGGATCTGGTCCTGAAATTTTAATCATTAATTTTACTAAAACAGCTTCTATAAAATTTCAAGTCAGATCTGTTTTTAACATTAAAATAAACTCAACTGTAGTTAACTTGATTCAGATTACTATCAGAATTTTTACTTTAGTGACAAATAGTCTGTGATATGGATCTCCAACTATTTTTAATTCAAGTGAGCAAAAATTTGTAAACATTTCACATCCATTTTGCTTAGTCCATCATTTGCTGCTACAGTTTCAAAAAATCAAAATATGATATTAGACAAGAAGAAGAATTAAACAGACTTACCTATTACTGTGATGTTTAGAATATTGCTAGTTTTCATACCACTGGAATGATTATTTCTAGCATCACATTTGTATCCTCTTTTGTCATTTTGTCTAATATTTTCATCCAAGAACGTAGCATATGTATCATTAGTTACTCTTTTCTTAACTTCATTTCCTTTGTAGAACGTGAATGTTATTGGCGGTGTTCCCATCACTGAATGACAGATTAACCGTAGAGGCTTCCCTAACACCACCTCCGGTAAACCACTGACAACGGAAAGAGTTGGCTTGGAGACTGGAGCTAAAAGGGGAATAAAAGAAAAAAATGTTGCAAATTACACTGTATAAGGCCAAAAGATACAATATTATTTTATAGAAAACATAAATATACAATATTTAGCTAGTTTGCACACACATCCTATATTGGGAAGCTCTTCCTCATTGATAGAATGGAAGCAGGGGGTGACTTGAACAAAACAAAACCCATAGATAATAGAACATATGTGACTTAGAATAAAATAGCATACAAGGAGAATGTAAAGGAAAACAAAAAAAGGATCAGTGACACAGCTGTGGATCATCCAAACTCCAGAACTAGCTCTGACCCAAGGACTAAGTCTGTAGAGCAAAAATATATGCAAGTACCATTGCATGTATTACCTGAGATGGATTCTGCAGCACCTAATCAAGGACCTCTGTTTCTGCAGCACAGTGAGTCACAACCCAGTTAATCCCCCTTATCAGACTTGAAAACCGACTGTGCTTGTTCCATGAGAGGGAAGGAAACTAGGGTGTTTATAATTAGCATGCTGGTGAGGGGGTTGTATTGATAGCAAAAAACTTGGCTTTTCTGGAGTAGAGCTATCCAGATGACCTCCGGCTCACATGGCTTTCTGCCTGGAGGGTCAGGGGGAGGGATTCAAGGCAGACACTGACAGTTTCAGATCAAACTGATGAGTGAAAGGTTTGCAGAACATTCCCAGCTCCTGCAAATGGCAATGAATGAGAGTTTATTTGGCACCTAGCAGAATCAAGGGAACACAAGGAAGACATGCTAACTTCCTTCTCCTAGGGCCGGCCCTGGAAAAGTCTGACTTGATTAAATCACAATAGGCCAAATCCTCTACAGCTAAAGATTACCAGCACATCTTACAGAAATTAATTATGCATGAACTAATAGACTCCCTGCTAGTTCATGGACTAGACACTGATTCTGTAAACGGATGTGCTTGTATATAAGTTTTGATTTTTTCCCCCCACCACTGGGTTCTAAGCCTGTGTATCAACTCACCATAAACATTTATCCTTACAGGTTTGCTCTCCTTGACTATTCCTTTTACTTCAGCTTTACAGATATAGGATCCAGTATCATTCACATTAACTCTCATTGTTAAGTTTCTAGAATTTGTCAACCAGATGTCTCCATTTGAATTTTTCCGTAATATAGAGAAGTTAGCTTTCCGAAAAACACTAATGTTGCAATTCAAAGTTAACTCTTTATTTTCATCCAGCTTACTCATAGAAGCAGCCAATATTGGCTTGGGGAATAACTCTGCAAGATAAAAAGAGAACAAATTCATTCAAATTGAGCCTAAAAGAATATGACTACCTACCTCAAAGTATACAGAATGAAGGACATACTGAAAGTTTACAATGAGGTAAAAAAACAAACCTGTTATTTTAATATAATAATATGCAATTCAAAGTTAACTCTTTATTTTCATCCAGCTTACTCATAGAAGCAGCCAATATTGGCTTGGGGAATAACTCTGCAAGATAAAAAGAGAACAAATTCATTCAAATTGAGCCTAAAAGAATATGACTACCTACCTCAAAGTATACAGAATGAAGGACATACTGAAAGTTTACAATGAGGTAAAAAAACAATCATGTTATTTTAATATAATAATATTTTCAGGGAAAACAGAAACTTAGCAATCATTTGAAACCACTTCTCATATGTGTTATGTGAAAGTATTATTTTAGCTGGAAAGTATTGGCAGGCAAAAATCAGAAACCGAAATCTAAATCTAAATAGCCTTTAACTTAGGGGAAAATTTACACTTAGATCTGGAGGTTACACTTGCATCTTGAGTTCTACCAAATTTAAATTTAAATATTAATCCACTGAGTAAAATCTAAGATGAACAGAGGTGTTACCTGACACAACAACATTCAGTTTGGTGGTTTTAGATGCTCTCCCTTGCTCCACCTTACACAGGTATTCACCACTGTCCTCTAGAGTAGCTACTGCAGAGTATTTCAAAAGTCTCTCATCTCGTACACTGTTCAGTATTGTTCTGTTTTTCTGGAGTATGATTTCAATGCCACGCATTCGGGCTACCACAGTTGAGCATTCAAACTGTATTCTGTCTCCTTCTGTAATATTGCTTGACGGCTTGGCATTCAGAGTAGGCTTTATAAATGGTTCTGCAAGAGAATACATATAAACTCATGACCCAAGATTTTAATTATAGCAAGCAAAGAAATGTAGAAAGAAAAGCTAGGCAACTTACCCCTGACTGTAACAAGTGTTTTGTTGCTGTGTACTGAGCTTTCAAATTCAAGTTTTACATTTCTCTTACCAAAGCAATCAAATTGTAAAATATTATCTCCCTCTTCAACAGAAAATTCCACTACAGAAAAATTTCTGTATGGTTCAAATACATGTTTTTCTTTAGGTGTTGAATTCATCTTTATCTTCCGGAAAAAGAAATGCAAAGGAGGTACTTCTTCTGGCAGCTCACAACGTAATTTCACAACTTCACCCTCTAAAACTTCCTTTTTCTCAGCAGTCAGGATTGGCTTGGTCATTCCTTAGAACAGAAAACAAGAAAAGAAATAGAACATTACATAATCCTGAAATAAACACTATCTCTGATGATTATGGTACTGATATATGCTAATGAAGAGATGCAAATAATTTGCAAGAACTGAGCTTTTGAGAACAGTTCCTTTGATGTGTGGGTACATGCCAAGGCACCTTCAGAAGAACAAAGTGTCCCTCAAGAGGGTAATACAATCTTGATGCAATGTGTGAAGTATGAAACTCGCTGTTTTGAAGATAAGACCACTTCCTCCCCAGTACTTCCTATTGCCACTCAAAAAATGAGCAAGGGAAGAAACTAAATGCCATCTCAACTTCTGTACCTAGAGGTGCAGGCCTCTGAAGAAAAATTACAGGCCCCGCACAATCCTGTAACTATTTAATGCTGAATGAATTCTTTCCAAGTTGCTTTTCCAAGGGGAAAAAATGTCACTTGCAGTCAAGAACACATGGCTAGAAAGCGTATAGATGGAGGTCGCCCCTGTTCTCATAAGAGATGAGGGAACAAGACTGATACAACATTGTCTACAAAAGTAGTCCACAGTTGATACTAGCTTTGGCAACGGCTATCACAAGGTGAGAATCTCTATACTCCATTTCCAGCTTTTCCAGTAATCCCACACCATCTTGTTTATGATCTATAGGCACAACCTTTCACAACTAATACTTTCTCCAGTCTAGGGAACAGAGGCTCAGGACAGAGGGGATGGTGGCACAGGAGACACAGATTGCATTCCTGACTATCACTGATCTGCCATCTAGCCTTGGGATAACGATTTCATTTCTGTGCCTAAACATGAGGATTTAGTACTAAACTCTTGTAAAGCACTGTGATGTCTATGGATAAAAAACACTTTGCAAGATATCTTATTTAGCAGTGAGTATTATTACTTCTCCTGGAAGGTTGTTCTCTTTTTGTATCTTAGAAAACTGCCGTGTTTGAAGCAATACTCACCTGTTACCCAAACATGTAAGGAGTTACTAGATTTTGTCTTTCCGCCTGCTTCCACAGTACATTCATACTCTCCTGTATCTGAGGATCTGGCCATAGATATTTCATACTGTGCATCTCGTTTGTCTGATACAGTCATGAACACAAGCTTGCCATCCTTAAAAATTGTAAAATTATGCTTCAGCTGGAAATCAGTACTTTTGCTAATGTCAGCATGGCAGACAATTGACATAGGAGCTCCATTCTTTACTTTGACAGATGGCTGAACCTTGATTTCAACTGTGTTGAAAGTAAAAACTAGATGGAAAAAATAAAAAAAGAGTTATATTTATTTGCAACTAGTCCAACACAATACTGTTATCTCAAGCTGCTACATGTTAATCACAAAAATTAATTCACTGTACCCTAGTAGCAGGTGTTACAATTTTTGTGGTCAGATCTCATGGATGTTGACAGTGGTAGCAGCTTTACCTTCCACTGCACAGTTATACTAGAGGCAACTACTGATTGTCACAGCACACACTGTCCATCTGCTCAGTCTTTGCCTCGGGGGACCAAGAGAATGATTGATTTGGCCATACTTATGGCCAAATCTACTAAATTCCCTAGAAGACACAGAGGACACTAGAAGAGGTTTGCAACTACTTCTTGGTTTTCCTTATTTCTCATGGTTTGTTGTCTTCAACTCTAATTGGCAGGAGATCTGAGAGGTGAACAAAACTTTGTATTTATGCTTGTCTGAATAAACTGAAAAATGACAGTAAAACCCTGCTTAGAGTTGAATTAAACCCCAAGCCAATTCATCCCCAATTAGCAGAAATCCCTGGAGTTATCCCAGTATTTTTTATCTGAAAGTAAGGTTAGGGTTATGTCATTCAGCAAATTCCATTTAAACATGTAACTCACAAGCTTGGGATAATATTAAATCTCTAGTTTAGGATAACTAGAGCATAACAGAAGATAAATTTGGGTTCAAGTTCTGCAAGCAACCATGTACATGCCTAACTTTACATTGTTGGCAGTCCAGCAATCATACTCTCAATAGTCCTTAGCAATCATATCCTGATTAATTCAAATACAGAATCATCTGCCGAAGCAACACTTTCAATTAATTTAGAATTTAGATATGTTAGTCCCTGAAAAAATATACTGAATACAATATTCCTATTAAAAAAAAAAGTGCTTTAAGCAATAAAGTTTATAATAGCATTTTATATATATATATATAGTGCTTCTGTGTTTATAACCACAGCAATGATAAATCATTTGTAGCTTAAAATTTTATAATTATTAGAATCCTGGTATAATTAATATTTTTATTCACACAGCTAGATGAACAAGTAAAGAGAAAGATTTATGAGTTCATTCACTTTCCCTTCCTTTAGAACTTACAGCTTTTGGGTATGCCCATTTTGGCCAGGATTTGCATTAGAAATTTGCTACTAGAACAGGAAAACTTTCCTGCATCTAAAGAAGTCCCTTGCCATGTACACTTACCAGCTATTTATAAATTGTCCTTGCTAGAGAGAGTTTTGGGCATAAAACCAATGCAAAAATTGTAAATTTTTTCACGTGAATAGACTACATGACAACAAGAAGCACACATTTCTCCCTAGTGATGGAAAAAAGTAAGTATGCAGTGTGTACATGCTGGAAGTCAGCAAGATAACATAAAAAGTAAATGCATTCCTTTCAGAACGCAAGTTGTGTACTCTGTTCAGACATGATCTTTTCTTTTGCAAGAAAAAGAGCAAGAGAGAGTGCCCTTAACTTATATTCTATAATTTTATCATACCTCCTTGCTTGTGGGCATGAGAGGGTTTTTTAAAGACCAAACCAAAATGCTAGTAATTAAATTTCCTTCCTATCTCTTCTCTTGTATGCCTCAGTAAAGTGAATTACACTAGAAAAGATTTCACCAAAACATTTATTAAAGTATGAGCAGCACATCTCTCATTTAAACACTATACCAAGAAACACCACCAAGTAATACCTTTTTTTTTTTACATGGTCAAATTTTGTATTGAGCTATAGTACAGCAAATCCAGATAAACTCTGTTATGGATGCACACCAACAACTGAGGAAATATTTAAAGTACTTATTTTAAATTTGTATGTGAAAAACCCCTATTATTACCTACCTCTCTCCTGAGTGTAAAGTTCTGAACCTGGAAAAAAATAAAAAGAAATGTTATTTTCAAAGCTTACAGATTGAGAGACAGTGATGGGAAACAGTAAAAAGCCCCAACAAACCCCAAACAAACCAGAAACACATGTACCCACCCAGATATTTAGTTATCAAACTTACACTGCAAGAAAATCACCAGAAGAGCAAGATACATCTCGTTCCTGAAGAACAGACACTTAATTCCAAAATAAAACAATATTCATCATCAGAGGTGATGCCTCCAGCTACTAAAAACAGGTTATGGTTTTTTCTGTTGTTGTTTTATGGAAATGGATAAAATTTTGCCATTAAAATTCTAAGTTTTCCCAGATCTTCAACAGAAACTGGCTAGATCAAGTAATAGTTCCCATTACTGGAAACTGGAAATGGCAAACAATGAGAATCTATCTGCTGCTCACAGGCAGATTACTGTTCAGGAAGTGACTGGACTTTTCCTGAGGGCGCTACCAAATGCATTTGCTTTGTTTAATTTCTTAAGGTGTATTAAAAAAACAAGAAGTTCCAATGACATTTATCCTGCAGTTCCTGTCAATACGGGTATTTTTAAGTCAAAATTAACCATTTACAAACACAAATTACCTTCACTATTTGACCTCAGCAGATCCTTGAGCAAATATTTCCCTTCATCATGACATGGAGAACTCTTTCAGAGAATACATGTACATAATTACTCATTTTTCCCCTTTACCTCCATTTCTAGGTCTCTCATCTTTGCTGTGGCAAAGAACAGCTTTACTGTAGGGTGCAAAATAAATCTGAATTATCTCAGAAACCATAGCTACTGTTGTGTTAGACTAGAATATTGACAGGCAGACCTCTCATACTACCATCATATATCAAAAACACGGAACTGCGCAAGATTTTATTTTATATAGTTAGGACAGTGCAAAACACACACAATCATAAAACTTAAACCCCACAAGAAAAGAACTGGTTGGAGTTTCATTTTTCAGCAGAAGTCTGAAGCAGCACTGGCACAGTCTGAAATAGAGAATACTCTGGAGCAAGAGTTAAATCTGCTAGTAGCTTGACACTGTTTGAATTCAGGCATCCCTGAGAGATCTTCTGACCTTTTCCGTGTTGTTTAATTTTTTGCAATGGTATAAGTAGCCTGACAATATGACAGCCAGCCTGAAATCAGGGGTGATTAATTCTGCTTCCAAAACACTGAAAGCAGAAATCGAGCAAATGTGATCAGAGGAGGAGGAAAAGTTGCAAAACATTCTACTACAGCTTTTTGCCCTCAATTTCCACTGGTGTAAATATCTGCCTGAGATACAGTAAGGAACTGATGTAAAATTCAGAACACCTGAATTACTCAACCTCCTTTAACAAAATGGAGGGGTTTTTTTCTGATTATGGACAAAAGCCTGAAGAAAGTAAAAAGCCTAAAGAAAGCCTAAACACAAGTAAATCAGTAGCCATCAGCTTTGATTTAGGTGGATTGTTCTGAAGAAGACTAGTTGTGAAGAAAAGTAAAATGTAATCATTATCCAAAATTTCATTACCATGACCAGTCTCTGGATATTCAAATGGGGAAGGGATGGGAGAGATGGGCAGAACAAGGAAAGCAAGAGGATTACAGAGATGCTGTCCTGTCCCTATCTCTCCTCTTCTACTTTTCTTACTTTGGTACTGTCATTTTTTTGTATGAATGTGCTTTTAATCTTAAATAATCTGACAATGCAGAAGTGGCAGATTGAAGCACCAATTTCATTTTTCCAGAAAAAATTTACTCTGTAACTTTTAGGAATTCAATGTTTAGTACCTTTCAGCTGTTCGAGATATTCCTTTCTCGGTTTATCAGTCCACTTTTAAGTCAGACTTAAGTCATTCCACTTGAGCCCTAACACTGACTCAGTCTATAGGCTTGATACAGTGAGTTGAAATCATGCCCTTCAAAAAGCGTTTCTCAGGTTGTGTGTCCCAGAACTCCCTAAGTAGTGATTTAGTTATTCTTGAAAATCGAGCACTCAACTCTTAATCCCTTAGTTTCTTTCCTTCGTAGACAGAGTCAATGCTTTCCTTTACTTCCAGCGACATTTTCCAGGCTTGTTGAAACACTACTTAAAACAATACTAAATACATTCGCAGAAGTCTATAAATGAGACATACAGTTCTCATAAGCTTCACTGTTTACATGAAACCCCTTTTTTTTTTCTCCTGGGGTCAATGAAAACTGTATTTTTTCCCCCAAAACAATAGTTTAAAGCTATAAGTGTACTTTAATGCTTGTATTACACACATAAGCATGGTATTTTGCAAAAGGAAACAGGAGGGAAACACTCATCTGTTTAACAATGTATCGGCAATACAAACAAGCATCTATCTAGCTGTTTTGCAGGGAGGGAGCGCAGAATGGCACAATAGTCATAGCAATTAATGACTAAGAAGTAAGCTGGTTAACTAGCAATAGTATTTGTTCTGCTTAATCCAGTCTGTTTGAAATACACCACCAACAAAAGACTGATGGTTTGGCTGGTTGCCAACAATGGTCTCCAGAGCCAGGTAAAGGAAAAGAGGAGGAGGAGACATGGCAGGTCGAGAACAAAGGTAGATCAACTTTTGCTATTGATAACAAAAAATAGGAAGGAAGGAGATTTCCCCCTTTCCCCATAAAAGAATTCAGAGGGACATACAAAGCTCAGCAAAACCACACCAGTCTTTCCCACGAGGGACAAAGGCTCTCCTCGTAGCCACAGTGAGGGAAGGAGAAAGTGAGCATGGGCCAATATTCTTCAGTGAGCCAATATGGTTGAGCTCAGAACCAGGCTAGTTTCAGACTGAGGTGGAAAGGCCAGCTTTTAGGATGAACTGGGTCAGGAATAAGGTTTAATGGTGCCAAAACCTGAGGCTGTTGTGAGATGTCACTCCCAAGTGAAGGAACATTCCATAAGATCTCACAGGCCGATTAGACCGTCATATTCTTGATAAGCCCTCAGCATTGCCCTGGAGAGGAAAACCTAGCTGGTATTGACCAAAATCCAAGAAGTAAATTCAACTGCAGGAGTTTAAGCCAAAATATCATGAAACTTGGGAGAAAAGCATTTCAAACACAAAAGAATGGCTTGAGACCATCTTCCATTGTTAAACTGGAAATCAGACTGACTTAAAGAATTTAAACTCAAAAGTACCTGTGCCAGTAATACAGCTGCATATTTTCCTAATGGTCATCTTATTGTAATCTCTCAAGATACACTTTCCTGAAATACATAAGATCAGACAAAGTTATTCTAACATACATCATATAAAGAACTCTATTCAGTCCCTAATATACTTCTGGGAAAAGTAGGATTGACCTAAACCATGCAACACACCTTCTGAAGCAGACAGAATAGTCATTATAATCTGACGCAATGCCCTTTGAAACCTATGGGAATCATTACATTTAATCTACTGCTCAATGAATCAGACCCTTAAACATTAAAGCTGTGCTCATCTGGGAATTCATGATCCCTGTTTCTGCTGGCTGGGTCCCCCGCTACTTGCTTACATATGACATTTCCTAAAAACCATCAGGTCTGTCATCTGAACAGCACTTTGCCTAAAATCAGAGGCGAAGCCTATTTTCCTAACTAAGGGCAAAATGCTGAATAAGATTTTCAAATTTTTCCCTCTGCAAATACAATGTTTTCAGCCAGTCCCTTATGACAGGAAAGGAACCTAGGAGTTCACACCACACTTCAGCTGTTTGTTTTCATTTGCTCTCCAGCTGGCTGGCATGACAGTAAAGAGCACACCGCAGTGTCGATCTTTAGGACTAACATCTTACTTCCTCACAGAGCACATGTTGGTTCCGGAGAATCTTCTGGGGCCCCTAAACTTTGTCTCCTGGTCTCAAATGCCCATTACTGATGGGAGTTTCACTTTCTTCAGAAAAGACGAAGTCTCTACATGTGTTGCCTTCAAGTTCTATCTCACCGATTTACTGACAAAACATTTCTCTTAACACAACATTCTCAGGTCATCAAATCTTGTCCCTGATAATGGAGGCTCCACATAATTTCTTGTATAAGTTCAGTGATTTTAAAAACAGTTAATTGCTATAGAGGTGTATCTACAGATGTTTGGGATTTTCAAATTTTATTTAAAAAATTATAAAAATTCAGAGATCTGTGTCCACCTATACTGAAGTCAACACAAGCTTTCCAGTAACTAAATCAAGATTAGAAATCAGAGCTGCTTTTCTATTCCCCCAATCCCTGACACGTATAATTGTTTAAGCCCTTTGGTTCCTTACAACTGTGAACTATTTTGCTTAGTTATCACTTCCTGTTTCAGTATACTCATAGATAATAAAATTATAACAAACATTGCTGTTTGCGCAAGTCTAGACAAATCCCTGGTGAACTGGGAATGAACCGAGTTTTTTCTACGTATATTTTCAGAGCATATTGTCTTCTCTTGAATGTGGGACATTTGCACCACTTGTCTTTATTTTAAAAGTGTCTCCTTGTACCTCCCTAGAGAAGAATAAAAACAATTTTATCCCTAGATTTGAATACTTACAAAGAACATTAAAGAAATGAACTTTTTTTTTTTTTCCCAGAAGTCTGAAAGTTCTACAATTTACAGAAACTCTAGATTACTGAAAGTTTGTGCTTCTCAGAATAAATTGCATTTCACAATGGCACCATCTACTGGGAGATGACCACTACAGCGAAGCACACTGTGGTTCCCTCACTTCTCTCTTTCGCAATTAAACCTATGATTACTGACATTCAACAGCTCCTCCAAATGACAATATAAATTAGATCTGGAAAAGTAACTGAAGGAACCAGGAAGCTGATAATGAGAGAATATCACTGAGGCCTTCACACTGAATTTTTTAATTTTATTAATTTTATTACTATTTGGTTTTACGCTTCCTTACTGATATGGTGTCACACTGAAAAGAAAACTAGGAATCTGAAGTCTTGACTTGTATTTCATGTAGCACGCACTTCCATGTATCTTACAAATTCATTCAGACAAAAGGAGAGAAATTCCTTCTTTCAGAGGTGTGAAGTCTATTTGTTGGTTTGAATGATGATCGTGGTCTCTGATACCACCTCTCAAACTTCCTCTGTTCCAGTAGTGTGCGCAAGGGACTGATTCTACACCTTGAAGACATTTTTAAGTGCTGTCTTCTACTGGGTTAAGAAGTTCCTCAGTTTAGAAACAGACATCACAGTCTGTGTTGCTATCACACAGTGTGCTTATCTGGCAACATACCAGAATTTGCACTTGTTTTGCTTAAATCCAGCATTTCTGGATGCAGCAGAAAAACAGCCTCGAGCTCCGCAGTAATATTCATCACAGAGTACTGACAGTGCCAGAGAAAAGATCAGAACCTTCTGGCTGGAGAGGGAATTAATTCTGGAAATATTTTTCCTGCTCTGTACATTCCCATTGTTTTTGTATTGCTCGATGATTCTCCAAGCATTATTCCACATCAGTTTCATAAGTAAAATTCAGTAGGTAGTCACTCAACAAACTGATCCAAGTTGACAGAAAATCTTTCAGCAGACTTTACAAAAACCAAGAGGAAGAATTTATCTGCTTCCTGATCTGCAGCAGGTGTCCACACACAGCCATTGCTGCTACTCATATAACTTCTGGTTAGGATGCACAAAGGGGCAGATACTCCTCAGAGTACAGAAACAGAAGTTTGAAAAGGGTTAAGATACAGACATAGTCCTGACAGGTGTATTTTTTTTTTAACACTTTTTTCATTCAGTATGTTAAGTATTCAAATTAAAAAAAAAAGTTAATTTTTATCAGAGGTTAGGAAGCAGAAAAAAGGTAAAATTACAGCTATGAGTTTGTAAAGAAGGCTGATTAAGAGAGTACTCTATATTTTTCAACCTATAGTATTCTTATAGCAATTCCTGAACGCATTTGTCTGGAACACTTCTCAGACAGTGATGTCAGAATTTATCCCAGAAGAAATGCATTAGTAACCCCAGTTTTTGGTGTCGCATCAAAATTTTTTCTTTCTTTTTTTGGGAGGAGGGGAAGAGGAGTCAGAGGGGAGACATACCATTTTAAAATATTTCATCTTTGGGCGATTTGGGAGCTGCTAGGTTAATCAAATTGGGTACCCAAAAGTTCCTTTCACCTGCTGACATGTTCCTTGCAATTTGCAGTTCATTGAAAACCACTCACTACATTAAAATTCTGATTCAGAACGTGATGATCACTGCAAGAAATTTAGAGATATCTTAAATATGCATATAGAAGAGATCCTTTCCTCTTTTACTCTTGCTCGTCCTCTAGAAAAACAACCTTCTCACAGTCAAATACCAAGTAGTTAAAATAAACAGCAGACTTGCCACCACAGTCATTTTGAGTAGGAGTGTAAAAATACGGTATTCCATGATGATCTAGCTGTATCAGTAAAACCTTTTTGCAGACAAAACAGAAGCACTTAATTTAATTCATCACCAGACATAACTGTCAGTATACGGTGATTTCTAGCAAACCTTCTGCAGACATCTACTGTAGCAGACACTCTTCCAGAATGGAGGATGTCTCAGGATGAGAAACTGGGACTGGGAATAACTTTTATAATTCTACTGAAACATGCAACTTTCCCTGGAAGCCTACGATAGGACAGATACAGTGTGAAGCCTTCACAGCCTTACTACAGAATGCTATCTCACACTATTTTCATTCTCAAGTCAAAGAATTGACCTCATGAATGAAAGCTCAGTTTGGTTTTTATTCTCTTCCACCTGCTTGCTTGAGGCAGAATACTGTCACAGCACCAAGTGATACACATCTCCCTTTCAGACTTTTTCACTTACTTGTTTTGGCTGGATGATTTCTGTTCATTACTCTCTGTTAAATTTATTCAGTTCTTCTTACATGTACAACCATATTAATTCCAGGCAGGAAATTTGTAAATCTAATAAAAAGGGAAATGCAAGCTTGCACAATATCTTACTGATGCTATAAAACTCTACATATACATGCTGAGCAAATCAACATCATATTAGTCCAAAGTCAACAGCCAACTCTGCCAGAAAAACAATCAACATGGAAGTAAACTTCATTTACGACTATCCAGGACACTTTTCAAGAGACTAACAAGCTAGTTAAACTAGTCAAAGTTAAAGTCAGTATTCAAAACCTCACAGAAAGATAATGCCAGGGGCTAATTTTGCCTTTTTTCCCTGTTTCGCATTGACAATATGGCCAACTGGATGCCATATGGACAATATGAATGCTGTTCTCCTTGCTGAAGGCCAAAATAAGACAGTAACATTTTGTCTCAGAGTAATACTACAAGATTTAACGAAGCTCATTCTCTTAATTTTGGGACCCTTCCAGCGCATGTTGTAGAAGAATACTGCCTTAAAGCCTTTTACAAAGCTGCCATGAAGATGCTATCCACCTTCAGATGTGTTGAATACTCATCGTAGTTATATCCACATAAACCAGCAGACATTAAAAGCGTTATTCCAAGAGTAGTGCTTGAGAATAATAATGCATCATTGGCATGCACAACTCCCATGAGTACACACAGTCTCTTGGATTATGCTTTAACAAAATTCTAATATATCCAGCCCTT
The DNA here is from genome assembly GCF_000699145.1 of Aptenodytes forsteri. NCBI lineage: Eukaryota > Metazoa > Chordata > Aves > Sphenisciformes > Spheniscidae > Aptenodytes > Aptenodytes forsteri. Next base: position 1,645,179 of record NW_008796178.1, read on the forward strand.
CCTTGCCCTATAGGACTGAGTAGTCAAGTAAATTTTTCTGGAAATTTCTTTATATCAACCTAACTTAATCATTTACGTTATGAACTTCATCTGAAGTCTCATTTTCTAACCAGCACGTTATTAATCCCCTAGTGGTGATTTGAAAATTGCAGTCTGGCTTTTATATGAACTTCATCAGTGAGCCTCAACTACCAAACCCTATCATAATGGTTCAAAAATCTTTTTACATAGGAAGTGTCTCTAGCAATGCTCTGCAAAGCAATTATAAAAGTTTAAAAGTAAATTGGTATTTGAGCAGATGAAACAGCTAGAGCCAAGTATTGGACAGTTAAATGAAATGCAGTTCTTCCCCATAATCCTACATGTATAGTTGAGATGGATGGGATCTGCTAAAGAAAACATGTTCCCTCCTATTTCAGACCCTAAACTCAAATTTCAAGGAAAACAAAACAAAACAAATAAAAACCAAAACAAACATTGAGGACATAGATGCACTGAACTACAGGACCTCCACCCAAGGGAAGAGAGAGAGCAGGGTTGCTTGGCAGAGCCCAAACAAGCCAAGAAAGGCACAAACAGTTCTGGAAGAGCTCTCCTCACTTCCCCAATAGAAACCAGCACTTGTCTTCCCTAGATACCCAGGCCTCACATCCTGAGGGAACCAAGCAAGGTCTCTGCGTGCATTTAAAGCTGCTGTACGCGAGAGATCCTAGTGACAACTAAACTTTTCTTTTTTAAAAGGTATGGACAAATTCACATCTCACAATAACTCTTCACCATTACCCACACACAAAATCAATCAGCTTCTTAGAAAAAGAAAAGCATTCGGTTCCGGGTAAGCAACGTCAGCCAGCGCCTCAGTGGCTTTACAGAGCAGGAGTGAGAGGCTGCTGGCGGCTTAACGGCTCTATGTACTTCCCACAGACCGCCGTCAGCTGTGTGTGAGGCAGCCGGCTGCCCACAGCCCCTCCCCCCCTCGACACACCGGCCAGGTGCCCCTGCCCTTCGCGCCACTGAAGAGCCGTCCAGCGGCTGCCCCGGGCCGGCTGCTCCCCTCCCCGCGTAAAGGGGGGCACGCCCGGGCCCCCTGCCGGCCCGCAGCCCGCAGCAGCGGCTGCCCCGGGCCGGCTGCTCCCTCCTCCTGACAGGAGGGTGAGACACCGGGCTCCTTCGCAGCTTGCGGGACACCTCTCCTCCTCCATCACCTGGCTGCGAGCATCTTAAGGACCTTTTTGTGGTTTTCTGACAAAGAACGGGCTCCCACAGCAGGAAAATGCACAAATGCTCCCAGTTCTGACAGCTGCATTTTTACGCGTGCTTCCTGCCAGCTGCAAAAAAATACTCCGGTCTTGTGGTTAGTTGTCAGCGTTTTCACATAAGAAACATTTGTGAGGGGAGGGTGGAGATTGTCTTAAAAGAAATCAAACAACAAAAAAAACCCAAACCACACACACAAGGAGGAAGGAAGTTGCACACAAAATTCTGCGAGGAAACTGCAATGCTGCAACAGACCAGGCTTTGGGAATAATTTTGAATTACACAGAAGAGGACAGACTTTGTAGGGCCTTGTCTTGTTACCTTCAGAAACTGGAGACAAGTAAGAAATAAGACAAGGGTCACAAAAACACTTTTAAGGCATTCTCTGTGTAAGCAGTTAACTTCTTCACGTACAACAGGGCCTAGGGTTCTTCAGAAGGCATTGCCCATGTATAGCTAAAGATTACATTTACTCTACCCAGAGGATGACAAATAAAGAACATCTACTTGCTGTAACTGTAATTATGTAGCCTTGTATTACTGGTTAGATGATCAAATTAGTCACCAAATTTGTTTCTGCAGTGGTGTTGAACTCAAGTTTGTGTTGAGATTTGTACCTTCTAGTACAGCTTAATATTTGAAGTTTGACCAAAATATTTCCCTAACAAGCTGGCTAGCTATAAATATTTATTAGCGTCTTAAAACTTCTATAGATTTTTTTTTTGGACAATTTTTTTTTAAATTACATTGCTGCTAAAAAAAACCCAGTACCACCTACTCCCTTAGTCTCAGCCATATGATCACTTGCATTATCTCTAGCAAATGTGTGACTGATATGAATCAGTAATCTCATTCCCTTGGAAGAACAGTGCTAGAAAAATTATATACAGTCTTGTATACTGTGTGGCAGCACGGTTCTACCACACAGCTCTCACATCGAAAAGCTGACATGTCAGCTACATCTTAGAACAACTGTATGTAACATTTAGTTGTATCCCAAACTGATGTTCCTCACTCCACAGCTTTTTCTTCTGCCCACTGCTCTGTCTGCCATAGGCTAAATGTAAGCAGAATACGAAAAAAGTCTTTACACAAACATCAGTAATCAGCACTGTGCCATATTTAGGACTTCCTCAACCCCTAGAGCCACTCCTCCAAGATCTTATTAGTGTTACTCCACCAGCTGTCTTGCTCAGTATCAAGAAGATGTTTTTTCTCACAATTCTGCTGTTTTCCTACCGTAAGCCAAGGACATACTTCTTACATATTACAAATCTTTCTAAACAAGAACCATTGTTTCTTGTCTGAAAGCTTTTTTTTCTTCTCTTAGTTCAAACGTCTCAGCAGATTCAGGAAACTACTGCAAGTGGCAAAGGTAGGTTCTCTTTTTTGTTTTGGGATATGTGCTGAAATCGACTGTTAAAAAAAAATGGGGGAGGGATTTAAAAATGTCCAAAACTTTCATGTAAAATTAAATATTTTGCCCCTGTCTGTGCAATGAGGCAGTTTACAAGAGGGACCTGGACAAGCTCGAGAAGTGGGCCTGTGTGAACCTCATGAGGTTTAACAAGGCCAAGTGCAAGGTCCTGCACCTGGGTCGGGGCAACCCCCGGTATCAATACGGGCTGGAGGATGAAGGGATTGAGAGCAGCCCTGCCGAGAAGGACTTGGGGGTACTGGTGGATGAAAAGCTGGACATGAGCCAGCAATGTGC